>NC_133880.1:11667705-11861211 GCF_044706935.1 Curcuma longa | reverse complement strand
CCGACCTTCAAGATCTATACCGATTGGTGTCCGAATCACAGGCAGCAGCTTTCTCATGAAAGTCACCATGGGTAGGTCCCTCACCTCTTATCTTTTGATGCTACTTTTCTTTAGAAGCCCAGTTGGGAATCTCAAATGAGAGGGAATAGAGGGACAAAACGAGCCGTACTGATTTCTTTCTAAGGCATTTAGGATGTTGTTACTCTTCTTGCAGGACCTTGAGTGATTCTGGGAGTTCGTTATATACGAGGATATTTCTAGGGATTCTATTGTTTGACTTGCGATATACTAGATGGGTAATCTCTGTATTTGGTCAATACAGATCTATTTTATTTCCAGTGCATGTTTCCTTTTCTATTGTTGTTGATTAGCCTTTTGATCACATTGCTATTTCTGTTTGTAGATTAGACATTTATGTTACTCATGTTTTATACCATGCTTGCCCTTAATTCTTTTGATCTTGGATTATCAATTCTGTTGTATGAATCCTTTGATTTATGGGATTATTGTTCCTATCCTTGCTTATGTTAGATGTGATTATTAGAGGTTATTATCTTTTGTCTATGATACCTGTGATTATTAGGGCTTTATTACCTATGCATGTTGATTAGCATGGTAGATGTTGATTACTGTGGTTTGATCATCACATCATGATGTATGATGACGATTGGAAGCCACAATGTTGTGAGTCTATCGTTATGGATAGTTGGCTTGTAGTGGCATGCTTATATTAGGTGGTTATGATTCCCCTATTTTTCATCATGGTGATGGTGGCTGTATGGCCTGTACGCAGCCAGTCGATGTATTGACCTTGACATCGGCGAGGGGTGGTACTTGGAGAGAATAGGAGTGATACTCAGGGACGAGTATTAGAGGACAGACATTGACAATAGGATGCCTGTAGCTATAGATGACTACCTACTATTTGGGTCACCATGCTACTTTATTGTAGGGCTGGATGTATGACCATTTGGATGTTGGACACCCTCAGTCTCATATAGACACATGAGTACTGGAGTGAGTGTAGGCAGCTGCATCATGCATATACTTGCATTGTATTGCGTGCTTGATACTATGTATTGGACTGTACATATATTGCATTGGAATGTGGATGTATACATGACTGTTTATTGATTGATACATCGGTATGAAATGATCATTCATATGGATTGATGCATTTTATTAGATCCATTTTAGTATATATACTACCTGCAGAGTTATTATTGATCACATGTTGATTACTGTTATTGTTATAAACTTGTGCTCTTGATTATATACTTTTTGATCATGCACTGTCTTTTCTTATTATCTACTGAGTATCCTGTACTCACCTTTTAGACCCTGGGATTTTTCTATCTTCCCAGATATCAAGTAGGAGATCACAGCTGATACCGAAGAGATCCTGCCAGTCATGTCATCTCACAGCAGAAGATATTTCTTATGTTTTTGTGTGTGGATGTATTAGTATAGAGTTGTGGCACTTTCTATTCTATCCTCTTTACTTTCGAGTTTATGATTCATATCGGTGTTTTGAGACTCTAGTATGTTTCTTATCCGTGATTTTATAGTCGTATCCATTTATGTTTCCGCATACGTAATTTCAGATTTTCTTTACTTTTCAAATTTATTCGTTGGTGGTTGTGTAGATTTAGATTTACATTGTTATGCATATGTTAGGATGTGTGAGTGGCCGAGTGAGTCACATTTCTATTGTTTAGTTGCACATAAATCCATATTATGTAGTATGGATAGGCCGTGTGAGCCTTTATGTATACATGTATTCATGGAAATTTGTCATGGTTACCGGGGAGATGCTGTCGAAATTTTTCGGATGGCCGTCTCTCGGGACGTGACAAATAGTCCTTACTTCTAGAATTTTCTTTATTAAGAGGTCTTGTCTTTAGAACTTCCATATCTACATAGTACTATGAGTCAACCTTAATCTACCATGACTTCACTAACCAAGAGACCTACCCTCTAGGATTTCCTCAACCAAAAGTCTTTGCCGTTAAGACTTCATTATTTATCTAATGTCAGTCAACCCTGATTTATTATGACTTCCACTTGTTCAACCTTATATCAATTTTGACCTACCTTCCTTGACCTTCCAAGACATCGATTGGTCTATTCTTAGGTCAACTTTAATCCATTATAACTTTCTCTTGCCTAGTTAAGATCCATTTTGATTTGTTAGGAATTCTTCTGGCTTAGATTAGGTTCACTTTGACATATAAACACTTTCACATTTACTAACTTTTCTTTTATCGAGACATGTTGGACTTTCTCAACTACCAATTTTTAATCAATTTTAACTCACTTAGACTTCATCTCATATGAAGTATCCAATTAATTTTGACCAACTTTACACATCATATAAATATAACACATTGTCCTAACTTAACCACCTGAGTTAAACATATCTTTGACCAAGCATATAGCTAAACGTCAAAATATGTTAGTCTAACAAAACAAAGGTTACATTGAGTAAACATAAATTATTGATTTTATAATGAGTTAAATTTGTAAAATGTAACTCATAAAGTATTTAAACACACACAAAGATTATTTTGAAAAAAATATTGGCATTAATAATATATCCAATATATCTTGATATATCTTACATTCAATGAGTTATCTTCATCATTTTCAACTGAGGTTGCAATGCTAGCTTGTTTTCAAAATATAGACAACAAATGTGAGTTGCATCAATTATAAATTAGAAATAAAAGTAGAAATTATGAAAAGAATAGAACCATAGATGGTGATATACTTGTATCAAATTACTTTAATGAAGAAGTGATCATGAGTAGGGTAGATGAAGGTGGAATAGAGAAAAGAGCTAGGTGTTCTAATGTATTTAAGTTAGATAGTTTCACAAGGAAAAATATATTTTTCAAAATTTAAGAGTACTTATTTAAGCGCTCCTTGTAAGAACATTATATTTGAAATTTCCATTAGCAAAGACACTATTTAGAAAGGCATTTTATAGTTGATATACATTGTTACTTTGTTAATCACAATATATGATATAACTTCTTGTTAGAACAATGATATCTCATTCCCTCTCTATGTTATTCTCTTCTACTTGGATGGGATTGAGCATAAATAATTAATATGTTCAACTTATATTTATTGGATGCTTAAATTTCACTTTCCTTTAGTTTCGATGATTTCAGACAAAAATAAAATAGAGGAATTAGATTAAAATAAATTCCTTTCTGATGCAGGAGAGGAGGATTCAAAGATTTTTATTATTAATTTTGATAATTTTTAAAGTTTTTAATATTTAGAGTAGTTTTAAAAAGTTTTATTTTTTATATTTTTAAGATTTTAAGTCTGTTTAAGATTTTTAGAATTTCGAGTCCGTTAAAAATTTTTCTTAGGATTTTATATTTGAAGTCCGTTTAGGATTTTTAGGATTTCGAGTCTGTTAAGAATTTTTTCTTTTTATTAGGATTTTTTTTAGAGTTTGAGTCTATATAAACATCTTATGAGTTGATGTTTAGGAGAAGAAGTTTTTGGTTTAATAATATTTTTGACAGAGTCATTTATTTTTATCTCCTGATATTCTTCCAAATTAACAAGTTTTAGAAGATTATTTCTGACATTCACAGTCGAACCAACGAATTCAATATTACTCGTAGGATAATCACTATCCCGTTCGGCGTTAGTTGGTATCAAAGCATTGCTCACAGGATAATTGCTATCTCGTCCGGCGTCAAGTTGTATCAGAGCTCTCAGATCCGATGGATCATCTTCATGGGAGTTATCATGGTCGTAACAGGCAGGTTCCGACAGAGGAAGTCTCACACCCTGATCGTAACACCTAAGACGAGATTCTTGATCTACAAAGACAAGTCACAAAGTTATCCTAGCGTCTAGTGGCACAAGATTGTAAAAGTCAGCTCTTAGATTCCATGGATTGTCGTTATGGTTGTGATCGTTATTGTGGTCGTGATAGGCAGGTTTCAGCTGAGAAAGCCTCGCACCGTGATCATAGCACTTGAAACGAGATACTTCAAGATCTATAGAGACAAGTCACAAAGTTATTCCAGCGTCTAGCGGTGTAAGATCTTAAAAGTCGTAAGTTCCTTTATTCTCCTTTTGAAAATTCATTAATTTCCAATCGAGGAGAGATGTCAAAGCACAAGTTTGGTTTCAAGAAATTCGAGATCAACCACCCTACCACTTATAACTGCAAGAGAACGCTGACTTTGCAACACCTCTACGTTCCCTCTTCCTCCTATTACGGCAGAGACAATCATGAAGATGCGGACCTCGACAACATCGAATATGACCAGTCCTACTCTTCCGATCATCCAATCATAGGAGGCGATGGAGATGACAACAAGATTGAAATATTTGATGATCCAGTTTATGATGATGCTGACGAAGAGGAGATAGACCTAGATGAAGAGTTGATCGAAGACCAGAAGCCCACTTTGTCCGATGACAATCAACAACCTAGTTCATCTATCAATAAAGCACTAATCTTCATCGTCTCATCCTTGCATTGATTAGGCATTCCAATTTATTTATCATGATAAAGACAAGACCGAGTCAACTGGTGAGCTAATACACGACAAGGATGAAGTTGTCGATATGAAATAGTCGGTGATCCAATTCTTTATCTTAACGTCGATGTTGGCAAGTTGCTCAATCAAGCCCTTGTCAATGCTTTCGGATGCACCGACCCTTCCACTGCACGGGAGGCTTCTCCTTCAAAGAAAGCACCAAGCCTTGTCCATAACTTTATTGACCATTCAGATGATTTAGCTTCAACATCCATGATGCAGTAGTAAACAGATTTATCCAACGATATAAAAAATATAGATACTTCGATTGTAGTAGAAGGACAAGAGCAAATACAAACAGAGGTTTCAACTAACGGAACCAAAGAAATAGTAGATGATTGTAATTTGAATAAAGATATTCTCATGGATGAAGGAAAAAAAGGTAAGCCAGCTAGCTCATCAATAATATCCCCCTCTTTAGTACATATGCCTTGCCAATCTTTTTCTCAAACTCCATGTCAACTAATTTGCTAACTTCAATTATTGTAGTTGCTCCAATTTCTTTTTTGATATCCTGCAGAAGGATCTTGGAAGGCGGAGCTTTCCTTGATCATTGTGTTACTTGGGAGGTGGGTAGTGGCTCGTCGAATTCGCTAGGCCCAACTCTGGTAATCATGGGGAAGGTGGCGGTGACAAAGACGGTGGTGAGCGCTATGATTGTATGCACGGTAGCGGTGCTCGTTATGCATCACCGTATGCAAAGTTCTAGCATGCGATCACAAGTCATTACAATGTTCAAGGACCAAGCTACTTCACCTATCTAGAAGTTACAAAAAGTAGCAGATACGATGACAGTGGAGAGATGATGGTAGATTCTGTCGAATTGATGTCAAAGGATCTTCCTCCTGGATGACCACCTAATACTATTTTAAACTCGAGGACAAGTTCTTTCAACCTGGGGCAATTGATGTAAAAGGATTCAAAAACTTTATTATTTATTTGATAATTTTTATTTTTGAGTAGTTTTGAAAAGTTCTAATTTTTATATTTTTAGATTTTAAGTCCGTTTAAGAATTTTAGAATTTTGAGTCTGTTAAAAATTTTTCTTAGAATTTTATATTTGAAGTCCATTTAGGATTTTTAGGATTTTAAGTCTGTTTAAGAATTTTTCCTTTTTATTAGGAATTTTTCTTAGAGCTTGGGTCTATATAAATATCTTATGAGTTGATGTTTAGGAGAAGAAGTTTTCGATTTAATAATATTTTTGACAGAGCCATTTATTTTCTTATCTTCTAATATTCTTCTGAATTAATAGGTTTTTAGAATATTATTTTTGACGTTCGCAGTCAAACCAACGGATTCAATATTGCTTGTAGGATAATCGCTATTCCGCCCGACATCACTTTCTCTTCTCTATTTTATTTGAATGACCTCTTCATTTTATTTCTCTTCTCTATTTTATTTGAATGATGTCTTCATTTCATTTTTCTTCTCTTCTATCTTATATCTATCCAAGTAAACTTAATATTAATCTAAATCTATTAGCTTAGGAGTAGAGATAAGTTAGTTTTGTCAAGTTGTGGATTATGAACCATGATCAGTTCTAAGCTCAAATTAACTAGATTGTATCTGATAGTTGTAGCTAGGCCGTTGTAAACTTTGGCTCAAAGATCATTCAATACTTCACTACAAAAATAATCAGCATCAGCAACGAAATTTTCTGTTGATATCAAACTTTAGCGGCTGTTTTTCTCGTCTCTAAAAATTTGATCGATGACATCATTTAATGGCGAAATTAATTTTCATCGTTAATTAGTAACGGAATATGTAATGTTCATCGCTAATCTTAGCAACAAAAATTTTAATCTGTCGATAAAATCGTAAACGGAATGCATTGTTCCATCTCTGATCTAGTGATAGATGTTTAATTTCATCGCTAACTTTAGCGATAGATTTAAATTTCTGTCGTTAATTAGCGATAAAAATTTAAAAATTCCATCACAATTAGCGATGGAAATTTAAAATTCCATGGCTAATAGCTAGTAAAATTTTACATCTTCTTTCAGTTATCATAGTTTCCTATTTACATTTTCATAAATAGCCATAAATCATCATAGGTGATTGTTTTGATAATACATACAATCCAACAACTTAAATAAACAACATTACAATCTCAAATCAATCCAATAACTTAGCAAATTCAATATCTTAAACAATCCAATCACGATACAAGTTAAACCAATACAATAACTTAACAAATTCAATATTTTAAATCAATCTAATCACAACATATCAAATATAACAAATGAATACATTCAATATATCAAATATCTCAAGTTAAATGAATTAAATCACAATACAAACACAAATATCAAATATCTAAATACAATGATAATATATTAAATGTCTTAATACAATTACAATCTATGAAATATTTAAAATATCCAATTAGTAGTATCGAATTTTGCAAAAATATAATAAGATAAGTTAGTAATAAAATAAGGATATGTATCTATTATGAAAATTAATAAATTAAATTTGTATGCTCATGAGTGATAATTAAATAAAAAAGTTAAAAATATTAACATATCTCTCATGCAGCTACTGATCAAGGTCTTGATGGTCGTGAGGGTCCTGAATCTCCTGAGAGTCAAAGTCATGCAGCGGCTGCGACATTTGACTCATG
This sequence comes from Curcuma longa, assembly GCF_044706935.1. Lineage (NCBI taxonomy): Eukaryota > Viridiplantae > Streptophyta > Magnoliopsida > Zingiberales > Zingiberaceae > Curcuma > Curcuma longa. The sequence continues at coordinate 11,854,011 of NC_133880.1, read as the reverse complement.
CGAGCCATGAATTCTCGCATTTCTCGCCCAAATTTCCTTGTATCTCAATTGGGCTTGGTGAGACTCTTGAAATTCATTCTTCAATGTAGCGTTTTCTTGCTCTAGGACTTCTACCGTAGTAGATGATCTGTTGGAACGACCCCTGACCCTAGGGACTATCACACAATCATAAACAACCCTCATTTCAGACCTAAGACCATAGAGGGTGGAACTCTTTTTCCTTCCACCGACCACATTATAATAGATCTCATTTACTTAGTTGGTGGAGAGAGTCTGCATCTCACCTCCTTCTCTATCAGGTTGAGATACCTGTGCAACTCTAGCAGTCATTTCAGCCTATTTAAAAATAAATTCATATAAGATATAAAATTAAAAAAATTAATTATTTTTAATAGTTAAATAAATTTAAAATTTAAAATCTTACATCTAATGTCTGCGATCAAGGATCGATAAATGTGTCATTTTTAAACTTGTGTGTCTTAGTAAAAATCTCTTAACAAGTAGGAAGTCGCTGTAGCTCATGCTCCTAAATATTAAATAATACAATTAAATTAAAATAAAATCATTGATAATTAAATAATTCTAATATAAATATATTAATTAGAAACTCACCAAGTCCATGACATGCTCGACGATAGAACGAGATCCAACTATATGCTTTGTGGATCCGGTGCTAGGACCAACTAGCTCGGTGTTTCTGTTGGCTCGAGTTGTGGTTGAATTTGACTGCCTTCTTTTTGCTGCCCAAATGACTTGCCATACATCCTAAATATCAATTGAGTGATCTTACTGTTATATTTGAGAGGTGTCCGAAGGCAATCGCCTTAAGATTATACTATTTATTGGATAAATAACAATTCACTATTTGAGTGCACATTTTCTATGTGTTTGATTGGATCTTAAACTCATTTATTGAATGTCCTTAATACGATTCATAGCATGAAAGAATTTATAATTGGATCACAACTAGTGAGCATCTCTACATGTGCAATTATGAATGTGTTGAAATTATCCCTAGTTAAGAAATTGATGAGCAAGGATGCTATCGATTTTGTTGAGATTAGCACGTTTAAACTCCTTGGTTTGTCAAACACCATTTCTCACTGGCTGGAGACATTGGATGTTGAGAGTTAAACGTGAATGCTGGTTAAAGGTAATCAGTTTATTAGAGTGACCTGCCATAAGACTTCATATGGTTTTATACATATGTCAATGAAGATCTCAGTGCAGCTTAAGTGTGAGTTTCCTTAGAATTGTGTTATTCAAGTTACCTTGGTCATGAAGGCTTATATTTTGACATCTTAAGCAAACATCTCTAAGGAGGCGTGGGCCCGGGATAGTTGGGTATAAGTCGAAGTGCCCGAAGGTATTTGAATAGTCCACAGAGGATTCACTGCTCTTTGTAAAAAGAGATGTATACCCTACGACCGCTTATTAGGATTGTTACTAAAAGTCTTTGACTAAAGCATTACATATCAAGAGTACGACACTCTTAGACACATGTACAAGTAACTTAAATCCACAGAACAAGAAAACAATCTTGGGCTAGGTGTGACATAGTCAGTCTAGTAGGGGATGACACACATAAACAATATCCTGAACCAAGCGGGTATAAAACGGTGAAAGGAATAAGATACGTCTCATTGTAGCTACTGAAGGGTTTAAAAATTATTCTGGAATCAATCGTTAATTTTCTGATCAATTGGAGATCATGATATACTACTAGGTACCACTCATGATCATTCCATAATTAATGATTAATTACGGATGACCAACATAACCAGAAACCTATTGGATAACACGCACTATATGTTCTCCGAAGGACTTAAAATGAGTTTGAGAATTGGATTCTCATAATGAGAGAAATAAAGTCTGGTTGGACCGGACAAAGATAAAATGATGGAATTCATCTTATGAAGAATTATAAATAAAATTAGTTTGGTTCAAATCAGAGGTGGTTTGGTTATTGAACCAGATGATTTTATTTTTAACCAAATTAAACTAACTTAGTTTAGTTCATGATAAAAGATGTTTTGGCAAACTAGAAGCAATGATGAACTTTGTCTTGTGAAGACGAAATGAATAAAATTAGTTTGGGTCAAATTGGAGGTCGTTTGGTTATTGAACCAAGCGATTTAGTTTTAAACCTGGTTTGCTACAATACCTGGTTTGGTTTGCTATAGTAATCAGATTGATTCGCTATAGTAAACCCTAAAACTCAAACCCAATTTAAGTTTTTTTCTTTTCTGATTTTCTTCTTCTTTGTCGCTTCTCACGCTGCACGCGAGAAAGGGCGTGATTTTCCCCGCTCGGCCACGGCACACAAGGATCTCATTATTCTCCAGCGATATGATCTCTAGCATCCTCGACAGAAAAATCATGAAAAACACAATTTAAAGGGGTGTCAAAACCCTAGAGTCAGTTGTCTGCTCTCCACTTGCTGTGAATTACGATTTTGAGGTCGGGGGACTTTCCGCTGATCGTGACCTCTTCGATGGCGGTCGCGTGCTTCTGCTCTAGTCAGTCACGACCTCTAGCTCTACCCGGTCGCGCCTTTGCGCTGGCGGTCGCATGCCTCTGCTCCGGTCCGTCGTGCGTCTCTGTTCTAGTCAATCGCGGGCTCTGCTCCGCTTGTTTGAACCAGTCGTCGTGCGTCTCTGCTCCGCCCAATTCAGCCGGCTGTGTGGGAAGAGGGAGGATGATCGAAATCCTAGCGCAGGATGATGGTCGTTCAGATACTGGCCGACCATCATTTTCAGAGAGGAGCAATAAGTGGAGGCCTCGTTGCCACCACCATCCTCTGTTCTGCTGCTGCCATAGGAATGTCGCCGGCTGCCTTTTGGATTCTCCTCAGTGAAGACCAGTGGTTAACCGCAAGGAGGAGTGTCCTTCTTGCCAGCGTTAGTCACCTACAGTTGATTCCCGTGAACAGTGATTGTCGGAGAAGAAAAGATCATCCATTTTGTCTTTTCCAGGAGCGACTTGTGAAATCGCTGCTGGAATAACCGTCAAATTATTGATGGGAGTTTTTGTCGTCAGATTGTTGCCGAAAGCTTGTGAAGCTTCTGGAGATCGTTTTATCAACATTGGAAAGGTTCTGACCATTTGTCCTAAATCGACGGTTAAAGGTTGACCACCGAAAACTACACTAGGAAATATGATTGCCGGTGATAGTTAGAAAACCCTAAAAAATGATCACGACAAACGTTGTTGCGTGTTTTTCGAAATAAAATTTTCTCTCAAATCGATGGTTATCGATCATTGGCTAGTACCGAAGACGATGACGTGACTCGTGGCTTCGGAAGCCATCCAGACGAGAGCTTGGTATAAATCACTAGTAGAGACGGAACTTCGACAAGGACTGCTCGATTGATACCAACTTCTCTCAACATCATCAATAAGGTACACATTGAATAATTTATTATTCTGTAAAATTTTAACTTCTAGTCATGTCTTGTATACTGTTATATCTTGTATTTGCATACGTATGTTATGATAATTAGTTTAATTATTTGTATATTTTCGCTGCGCATGTTTACGAGTGTAAACACACGCATTGCACCTAGACGATCCCTACACTTACGCCCTTTCTTCTGTATTTATATAGCAGATCCTTGTAAAGTTTGATACAAACATTATTTCATATTTCTTTAAATGCCTTCTCATGCTCTGGCTCTCAGGTATATTTTTTTTGCAAAAAAAAATTTTACAAATTGGTATAAACAAATAAAACTCCTGATAATAAAAATAACTTGCCAAAAACTCCTAGTAGTAAAAATCTTGCATGCCCTCATCTACATGCCTCCATGTAGTACCAGAAAGATCACACTCTCTTTAAATTTAGTAGATATGTATGTCACAACTCGATGGTCATCTGGAGTAAACTGCATTATAAAATATATAAATATTAAACATATGTTATAAAATAAATGTATGAATTAAAAATTACTAATAACACCAATACTTACCAACCCTAACAACTCGTAAGACAGTCTGGCCATCGGGTGCTACTGCTTGTTCTGACAAATCTATATCTACATAATAACATTATAACACATACACATTCAAAACAATAATATTATGACACATATATGTAACAAAACAAACATTTTTAACTTGTTCTTAATTAATTTACAATAATGCTAATATTTAATCATCATTATGATCTAAATTATCAACATTAACATTTTTAGGATCCTCCTCGCTAGACTCAGTTAGTTTAACAAGCTCCTCACTGCCGGACATATCTCCATCATTTATTGTAGAATCAGTGGAGCGCGCTATAGGGGGTGAATAACACGTTCGTTTCATTTTCATTTGTTCGTTCTATCAGAGATACTTACAACGAAATTAGTAAAATAGTAGGGACTCATGGATTTACTAGGTTCCTAACCTCTCTGGGTTAGTACGTCCAAGACCTATGTACGGGAGGCGCCCGTCCACTAGTGGTCTCCTTTTCAAACCTTATTCGAAGGCAGAGAAACCCATCTTACAACCCAAATAATAATATAAATGAAATACAGAAAGTAAGACGTAATGTAAAGTAACCAAACAATTGTGTCATTGTCGATCCGAAAGTCTTGAGCGTCGCACACTCCTCCTAGAACTTCCCCGGTTGTACAAGTCTGGCCCCGTTCATATTTAGTAGCACCACTAGATAAAGAGGATGGTGTAGAGAAGTTGTGTTCTTGTGGTGTACGCTCAACCTCCTTATATAGCCCCTTCCAAGCGTTTGGATACTTATCTGGGCGCCTGGATAAGATCTGATTTGATCTGATCTCCTCAGTCTTATCTGGGCTGATTCTTCTCGATTGGGGCACCTGCAAGAGATAGGGGTGCCCAGACCATCCAGGCGCCTAGAAATCTTTAGGGCGCTTGGATCCAGTCAACTCGGGTTTGATCTGAGTTGTCCCCGAGTTTAGTTCGGCTGCCTTTGTTTGCTCCACTTATACTTTCTCCATCTTGCTACCAGCTCCTGGTTCCTGTAAGATAAGCATACAAACACACAAGCAACCTAAGCCTTATCCTGTAGGTCTAACTTTGGATTTCTAATGAAATCCTGGGTCAGACTGACGCCTACTGTTCCTGTTGGATCAATGTGGACTGGCAAGAGGGGGGATGAATTGCCCCTGCAAATAAAACTGGATCTCTTACACAACTTTACAAGGATAAACGTTAGTTTCAACAATTAAATAAATCTAACATAAATTAAATGAAATAAACCTAATAAGAGGCGAATACAAACAGATGTACTTGGTTACAACCTAGATCGTTGTGAGCCAAGGTCGTTGAAGCTTACTATCAAAAACTCCTTGTAGGCGGAGAAGCCTCTTACAGATGTTTGTAGCACAAGACGGAAGCTAAGAAAAATATTACAATTGAAGTGTTATTTTTCTCTTTAGCTTCTAAGCCTATTTATAACCTATGTAAACTAAGCTTGACCGTTGATCGTCGATAGGATTTGATCTTGATAGTTGATCTTTGATAAAGGATAAATATTATCCTTTAAAAAAATAAACGTTTAACAACGTTTGAATCATCCTTGATTAACGATAATCTCTATCCTTAATTTGACTGATGATTAAAAGCTGAAGTGCACGTTGAAGCCATGTCAAATTTTGACTTGGTCAAAGTCAACATAGTTGACTTTTTTTAGAAATATCGTTTGGGTGATTTCTAGCCAACTAGAGTTAGGCTCACCTGAACCCGATTCTGGTCTTTCACCCGTCGAGCATCCTTCCTCCCGGCTTCTCATTCCTCGGACGCCGCGCACGTCCTTCTCACTCCACCGGTGTACTCTTCCGCAGCTTCTGCGTCCCTTGGATGCACTGAGCTCGTCGGCTTACTCTCCTATGCCATCCTTCTTGACCGCTGCATCTTTCGTTCGACTTCCTCTACTCCTAAGCTCCTGCACACTTAGACAGAGAGATCAGATTATAACATGACCTAACCTAACTTGGTTTATCACATCAAAATCAACCGAGGCACTAACAATATCCCCCTTTTTGATGTGGATCAATCCAAGTTCAGTTAGGGTTAAAAACAAAAATAATAAATAAATATTGTAATAGATAAACAAAAATAAATATATTTGCAAAAAAAATTATTGCAATTTAGAACCAGAACCATAACCTCCCCCTGAACTTAAGGCACTCTCCCCCTTTGATCACAACAAAAATGGGACAACAAAAAACTAGGGAAAGAAAAAATATATTTTTTTGAGCATTAAATAGGTTAAGTGCAGATCACAGAAATTTAATTTTCAAAAAATAAAAATTTAAAGTATTTTTTAAAAATATAAATTTCACTTAAAAATTCATAGACAATAATTCGTCTATTGGAAAAATTCAAAAATTTATGTATAGGTGGAAGATAAAGTATTGACTTTGTACAATAAAATTTCAAGTGCAAAGCTGTTCACGACATTTGAAAATAAATCAAATACTTTTTAGAGTTAAAAACTAATGATGCATTTTTTAAAAGTCAAAAATTACATAAAAAATTAAAAAAAAATTTCTTGAGGTCAATTGATGACGTGTAGATTCGAAAAATTCAGATGTAGCAGAAACATTTTTTTTAATCAATTTTTAGAATTAAAAATTTAAATTTCAAATAAAAATTCATGAAAATTCAAAAATCATCTAAAAAATTATCAAAAATTCATAGTATGTAGATAACATATCTGTGCATAAAAAAAATATAGATTGAATTTTTCTCAAACAAAATTTTATTGAACTAAATTTTATAAAATTAATAATGAAGAATAACAAAAAAATATTAGTAAAAAAAACTATATAATAGCAAAAAATTAATTTAAAAATGATTTAGGAGCCCAAAACAAGTTCCTATCTACCAGATTAGTTAGAAATTTCGAAGGCATGTAATTCTTGGGCACTTTTCTAATTTGACCGCTATGATTTTTAATATACCAATTTACACCTTCAGGAAAAGTATTCTTTTTATACGTAAACATGCAATGCCAATTTTTAATTTTTCAATTTGATTTCTTAAAATTTTATTTTCTATTTTTAATAGTGAGATAAATCAGATGAACATGAGTGGCTTTCAGCGCCTTTTTCTTCTTCGATTGGTTCTTCAGCTTAGGACACTGGTCTTTTAGGTGACCTTCCTCATTGCAATTGTATCATCGGACTGTTCGTTTCTTTTTTCTCTGTACTTTGTTAAAACAATTAGCTTTAATAAATTTAGATAAATTTCTTACTGTTTGCAACGTTTCTTCATCATCCGTTGAAGATTCTTCATCTAGTTGTATGTTCCTCGTGTTCAGTGTGACGTTATCCATTTAAGGGTTTAGGGTTTCTATGATACCACCTCCTGAACTTCAGTCTACTCTCCCCCTTTGATCACAATAAAAATGGGGTATTTAAAACTAGGTAAGGAAAAAAAATCGTGCAAGTCCGATTTAACCTCAAACAAAATTGAATTTTTTTTATAAGTGTCTAATAAATGTAGAACAGATCATAAAAAATTTGGTTGTCAAAAATGGCTTAGCTAAGTATTTTTTAAATTTAAAATATAATTTTCACTTAAAAATTCATTGAATTTTCATTGTCATAAAAATTCAAAATTTTTTGAGAAAGTTGAATAAAAAGTTTGGGAATAGTACAAAAATTTTCAGAATTAATTAAATTTTCTATGAGAAAAAATAAATTAAATATTCAGATAATAAAATTTTGAAGAATAAATTTTTAAAATTTAAAATAACATTAAAAAATGTAAAATTTTTTTTGACAAAGTCAACACATGATGTGTAAATATGGAAAAATCAAATATGATCAAAATAATTTTCTATCCAAATTTAAAATTAAAAAAATAGATTTTAATAAAAAATTCATAGAAAATTGAAAATCCATCAAAAAAATTTGAAAATTTTATTATAAGGAAAATATGAGTTTGTACAAAAATTTTCAACTTTAAAATCGTTCGCTAAGTCCAAAAATAAATCAAATATTAACGGAGAGGATTTTTGAAGAATACATATTTTAAAAATTAAAAAATACTTCAAAAAATTTGAATAAAATTTCACTGAAGTCTACTAATTATATCTGAATCTGGAAAAAGTGAATTTGAGAAAATAATATTTTTATCTATTTTTAAGATTTAGAATTTGAATTTTGAATGAAAAGTCATGAAAATTAAAAAAATATTCAAAAAATTTGAAAAAATTTCTAGTGGATAGATGACATTTCTGTGCATTGAGGAAAAAAATAGAAACATGTAGGATCGATAGAACGCGCTAGAGGGGGGTGAATAGCGCGTTTCGCTTTTCAACCGATTTTCGATAAATACTTGCGGAAACGACAATCTTGCGGATGCTAAGTAAGCGATTAGAAAATAAAAACACAGACACAATTCTTTACTTGGTTCACAGCCCAAGGCTGCTACTCCAAGGCCCACGGTCTTCGACCGTTTACTGCGGACAATCCACTAGATAAACTTGTTCCTCACGGATACAAGTTGAACGATTACAAAATCACAAGATTGATAACAATAAGAATAAACAAATTAAGTACTTGTTACCAAACAGAATTAGCCGAATCTTGATTGATCTTCTTTTTGTTGTGAATTCGGCGTAGCGGCGGCTCTAGGGTTGCTCGGGAATGCTCGGGGCGCCGACGTCTCAACAGAGTGCACGTGGGAATCGTTGGAAATTGATGTTCTTGGCTGCTGGTCGAACTGTTCTTTTATACAGGACTCAAGTCGACTCGAACCCTATCTCAAGTCGACTCCAGCTCAGCTTCGATCCTGTTCCTCCGCTGTGACTGTGTCTTCAGGTCGACTCGAGCCTCGACTCAAGTCGACTCCAATCCGACGTGGAGCCTTCCTGATAACTTTTCCTCTCTGCTGCGTTATCTATCCGGCTCGACGTGGTTATTTCTCGACTCTAGTCGACTCCAATGCCATCTCTCCAACGGTCGACTCGAGTCTCGCGTGGAGGAAATCCTGAACTGCGCTGACGTCCGAGGCTGCTGACCAGGCTCAAGTCGACTCGAGTTATGACTCAAGTCGACTCCAACAACCTTTTTTGGACAGATTTGCTCGGAGTCTGCGTTGTTCAGTTTTTCCAACCCTGCATAAAATGTTAGCCAAAATAACATGCAAATTTAATCATTTATTAGAGATAGTTCCTAGAACTTTCTCTGGGTCTTAACTTCAGGTCTCCAGTGAGACCCTGGGTTAGACCGACGCCTACTGTTCCCCTTGGGAACGCGTCCTGACCCACTCCTCTCAGGAGAATTTACCTTTTGCCAACTGAGTCCTCCTGACTCGTTGGACTTTTGCTCGGCTCTGTCCTCAGCCCCCAGGATTTGTGCTGCGGCTCGGTCCTCCTGACCAGCCCAGTCTTCTGCTGCGACTCGATCCTCCAGATCAGCCCAGACTTCTGCTGCGACTCGGTCCTCCTGACTAGCCCAGACTTCTTGCTGCGACTCGGTCCTCCTGACCAGCCCAGACTTCACCTGGTGCTTTGACTCTGCCAAGTCTTCAGCCTGATCCTCCAGATCAGGTCTTTCCAGTGCCTAGCTTCCACTAGGACTTTGCTCAAACCTGTGCTCCCTGCACACTTAGATCAACATAGTTAGCTCAACAACACACTTAACTTGAACCTAGTGTCATTATCAAAACTAAGGTTCGATCGTCTGGTGCTCCCTGCACCAACAATCTCCCCCTTTTTGATTATGGCAACTTAAGGTTTCAAGTTAAGTTAAAATAATTTAAGTAACTTAAAACAATAAGTTAAACAAAAACTAAATATGCATGAAGTGTTCAACTCCCCCTCCCCCTTAATCAGGTCTCCCCCTGAATTAATGCTTTTTAAATTTTTTAAAATTCACTCCCCCTGAACTTGATATTTTGAGAATATTTCAAGTTCTTATTTCAAGTTCTTAAAACATTAGAAAAAAATATTTTTTTTAACTTGAAAATTTCAAATCTTTTAACTTAAAAAATTTGAAAATCTTCAATTTTTAACTTGAAAAAAATCACTCTTTTTATCTCTCCCCCTTTGACATAATCAAAAATATCCCTTAAGGGTTTGAGTCCAAGCTTTTAATAAAAATATATACTTAGACAAAAAAAATTTCTCCTTGGGGCACGTGTCCAACTTGAGTTTTAGCTAACTACTAGAAAGTAGTAGCTTGACCCAGTTAGCCAAGTTTAAGTGTATCATCCCAATAATCATTTGGACATAGGGACACTTAACTTGATCAATATTTGTTTAAAGTCTAAGTAAGGTTCGATGCACTGACTTAAGCATCTTTGTACTTAGACTAGAATCCTATACATCTCACACCGTTCTATGTTTCACAAACACAAGCAAGTTACCTAGTGTGCTTTGTGAGATGTCCACCTAGATCTATAGGATCATGCTTTCTAGGGGTTTGAGTCTAGTCTAAGGCTAAAACATCCATTTCTTATTTTTAAAAAACAAAATTAAAAATAAGTTTTTCAAAACTAAAGTAAATAAAATTTTGAAATCATTTTGAAAGCTTATTTATAATAGATTAAAAACATGTGAATTTTGAAAATCATATTTTACTATTCTACCAAACATAATCCTAATCGTCTTCTTAACGTGCTAAACTCGGACTCTGGTAGAGGTTTAGTAAATATGTCAGCTAAGTTAGATTTTGACTCAACATAGTCAAGTACAATTTCTTCCTTAGCGACATGATCGCGTACAAAGTGATGTTTTACTTCTATATGTTTAGTTCGTGAATGATGTACTGGATTTTTAGTTAAGTTAATTGTACTTATATTATCAATTAATACCTTTGTATTTTTGTATTCTAGATTATAATCAGTTAATGTGTGCATCATCCAAAGTAACTGAGCAACACATTCACCTAAGGTAATATATTCAGCTTCAGTTGTAGATAGTGCAACACAATGTTGCTTTCTACTACACCAGCTGACTAGACAAGGACCCAAGAACTGACATCCACCGCTTGTACTTTTGCGGTCTAGTTTGCAACCGAGCGTAATCTGAGTCTGAATATCCAATTAGGTCAAAATTGGTATTTCTAGGGTACCACATTCCAACATTGATTGTTCCTTTAATGTATCTTAGTATTCGCTTAACTGCAGTTAAGTGTGACTCTTTAGCATTTGATTGGTATCTAGCACATATACCTACTGCAAATAATATATCAGGTCGACTTGCAGTTAGGTAAAGTAGACTTCCTATTATACTTCTATAGTATTTTAAGTCTACTTGCTTTCCATTTGGGTCACTATCTATATTAGAGTTAATTGCTATTGGGGTTCTGATTTCTTTTGAACTTTCCATTCCAAATTTATAAATTAGGTCCTTAGCATATTTACTTTGGTAAATATAATTATCATCTTTTGTTTGTTTTATTTGGAGCCCTAAAAAGAAGTGTAGTTCCCCTACCCAACTCATCTCAAATTCACTCTTCATTAATTTAATAAACTCTTTTAAGTATTTTGAGTTGGTTGACCCAAAAATTATGTCATCGACATAGATTTGAGCAATAAAGAAGTCTTTTTCTACAGTTTTTACAAACAAGGATGGGTCAATTTGTCCTTGTTGAAAACCTTTGGTTACTAGGTAGGTTGAAAGCCTTTCATACCATGCTCTAGGAGCTTGTTTAAGTCCATATAAAGCTTTCTTTAATTTGAAGACATAATCAGGATGATCTTTGTCTTCAAATCCTGGTGGTTGTCCTACGTAGACTTCTTCTTTTATGAACCCGTTCAAGAATGCAGACTTAACGTCCATCTGGTAGAGCTTGAATCCTTTATGTGCCGCGTAGGCTAACAACATTCGAATGGATTCAAGTCTAGCTACGGGTGCATAGGTTTCATCATAATCTAACCCTTCTACTTGGCTAAATCCTTTGGCTACCAGTCTTGCCTTGTTTCTTACTACTTCCCCTTTGTCATCAGTTTTGTTGCGGAACACCCATTTAGTTTCTATTATTGATTTGTTATCAGGTTTGGGAACTAAGTCCCATACCTGGTTTCGTTCAAACTGGGCTAGTTCTTCCTGCATTGCAATAATCCAATCAGGGTCTGGTAGCGCTTCTTCTATAGATTTAGGTTCAATTTTAGATATTAAGGCTACTTGACTTAGGTTCCTATAGGCTGATCGGGTTCTAACACCTAAGGTTGGATCACCCAAGATTTGGTCAGGTGGGTGATTAGTTCTAAGTCTTGAAGTCTGAATTAATTCAGGTCCGTTTAGATTTTGAGTCAGGGTCAGTCCTATCTTCATTATTATTTCTAATACTTAGTTCTTCGTCATCTCGATCAACAAATTGAATATGATTATCTTGATTATTAAATTTTATTTGGAAATAATCATTTTGATTTACTTCACTTATTGGTATGGTTTCTTCATCAAAAGTAACATTAGTTGTTTCTTCTACTTTCAGAGTTTCTTTGTTATAGACCCTATATGCCCTACTTGTTGTTGAATAACCTAGAAAAATCCTTGGACATGTTTTGGATGTAAATTTTCCTAGGTAATCTTTGGTGTTAAGTATATGTACTTTACATCCAAATACCTTAAGATAATTTAAACTTGGTATTTTATTATTAAAGATTTCATACGCTGTTTTGTTATGTCTTTTATTTATTGTTAGCAAGTCTATATTCATTTAACATAGTTCGGGCGGCTTCTTGTAAGGTTCGATTTTTACGTTCAACTATCCCATTTTGTTATGGGGTTCTAGGGCAAGAGAATTCGTGGTGGTATCCGTTGTCTTGACAGATCCTTTATTCTTTTATCCAGTTGGTTAAAATTATGATGTTTTTTTTAAGTAAAGGTGCTCCATTGAGTTAACAGATACTTGATTGTTTGGTTTTAAGAAATATCTTGCACCCGACCCCCACTTTAATATTTACATTTTGTGGATACAACATAAGCAGCATTCCTTCATCGATCAATGAGCTCCTGACTCCAAGTTAGGATACCTCAAGTAGTCATTCATGTTGTGCTTTCCTGATCAGTTCTTTTTGGTGAGGCTGTCTTGGAATTCTTGTCCAACACTGTTTTTTCTCTTTTATGATTAGGAAAAGGATATCATTGAATATGTGACTGCATTAGTGGATTCTCAGCATCACAAATTATGGCAGCTATCCCATGTACTTGTGGCAGCTATTCCATTATGGTAAATTCTTTTACCTATATTACATAAGTACTCAACATTTCTATTTGTTGTTGCCTTGCTGTTTTTTTGCTTCAATTAGTTGGATGACTAAATCTTAGTTGTCTGTAACTTCTAATTGCTCATTATATCTCAGATTAGGTTTTTAGGTCAATTTTGTTTAGGGCTATCTGGAATGATATAGAAAAGGGATTTGTTGGAGAAGCCTCTTCTCATATCAGGTGTGCTCCAACTGAAAGTATGGATCTTCAATTACAATTTATCCTAAAAGTTCAGTAGTAATAATGATACTCTACAGATGCAATGACTGCAATCAAGAGGACAAGGAACACGTCAACTGTAAGTATATTAAACATTTTTTTAGCTCAACTCGTTTTGTTTCCTGAAAACCAACGTTCGCATGGAAGTTTATTACTAGAAATTATTACATTAACACGTTAATATTATAACGTGCCCAGGTTGTATTGCAATTCAATTATGTGGTTGTTCCAGTATTCTATGTAATCTATGATATTCAACTTAGCAGAAAAGCTGCAAATTTTTTTTCATTTTATAATAAAACTGCAAAAATCGTTGAAGAAATAGTTAATTTTGAAGCAATTTCTATAAGAATTTTAGGTATTGCCGAACTATTATTCCTCACTGCTAGAGATTAATATGAATTTAGGAACGTTCTGTAATTGTTGTACGCCAAAAAAATTTATAAAACTCTGTTAGCCAACTTTTACGAGTCAATCTGAAGAAATATTATATAGAAGTTTAATGTAAGATGACGAAAATGTTGAAATGGAAGTGCAACAGGAAACCCATAAAAAATAGAAGTACTATATGAAGCCAGAATGATAACTTCAATATTCACTTGTGCTGTTGTAAACCTTTTTTTTCTTCTAATGTTCTATACCTTCCAAATAGAAAATTGTAATGATATTGTTTAAGCACATATGATTTATTCTTAATTTTGTAATTTCTGAAATAAAATGGAATTGCTGCTGGTTTTCAACTTGATGGATTTGTGATCCACCATGGGTAAGAATTTCATGTCATGTTTAATCTGTTAGCTGCCTGTTCTATATCCTCCTAGCTCGTGGTGCCCCATCGTCAACTATGTGGTTGCACAATCTATAAAAGTTTTGAATTGTATAAGCCTTTAGCATTATTTATATCTGATACTTAAATGCACGCTGCGTCTACAAAAATGTGTTATAGGTGAGGTTGCTGAAAGGATAAGGTGTCTCTATGCATTCCATGTCTCAAAAAACTCATTTCATATCTAATGATGGTTGACTGGTGCGAGCAGGGATAATGAAGCAACTGGTGCACAAATTTGCAACAGGCAAGTGCATGTTATATACATTAACTGGAAATGATGGAATAATTTTCTGCAACACTGGACCTATACGGTATAAATCAAAATAGGCAAATGATGAATGCAAAACTTATTTATTAAGCAAGCCTAAGCTCATGTAAACACTTCTTGCTCATCTATTTCAACATGTTTTGACAGGCTAATACTAAGAAACGAATGCGCGAGGTAACACTGGGGAATCAAGTTCATATTCTAGTGACATACTGGAACTGTGAATTAGTTTGTTTTAGGAGCTGGTGTTATGTTTTGGTAACTATTAAATAACGATGTACTGTTACATTGAGTTCCGCAGCTATTCTTCTTGTGGGTTTGTTGCTTCCCATGGATCCACTCATTTGTGGGCATTATGATGGTTTAGTTTCTTCTTGTAGTTTGATTCGCTATTTGTGGATTTTGTGTTTTTTTTTGCAGGGTTATCTTGTACATAATTGTAAAAATTGGTACAGATGTCAGCAAGGAAGCTTTAAATTAAATATTATGAGAAGTCTTGTCGGATGATGCATCTAGAATCCGCTTCTTCAGTGGATGCTGGTGGCTCGAGGTGAACAAGAATTCGATAAAATCGAATATATCGGTAAAATCAATTAAATTTAAAATTTTAATTTTTTTTAAAATTTTAATTTTTTTAAAAAAATTAGTTATTTCAGTTTGATTGTGCAAAAAACTCTAGTAAAAAATTTTAGTAGATCAAGAACACTTGCTAAGAAGTCTAGGTGGATCAATGGATCGAATGTCTAGTGGATCGACATTTGAGCGAGGATTGGACATCGAAAGGAAATCATAGGAGTCAAAGGATTGGATGTTGAGTAGAAGTTCAAACAGAGCTAGAGGATTGGATGTTTTGTAAAAAGTAATTCTTTTAAAAAGAGTAGATGAGGATGTGTTTCTTTGAAGAGAATAGTAGATGTCAGTCTGATTTAAGATTTTATTAAAAATTTAAAAGTCAAGATCAGACAGTTGTAAAACTATCAAAGCTTAATTTTTGATAGTATATTTGTATTGTGTTAATTTTGTGATGTAGGAAAATAAGAATTTAGAATTTCAAATTTCAAGCGCCCTTATCAGATTCGAGCGTTCGAATATCGATTCTTCGGGCCAGTTAGGCGGATGAGGTGGTAAATCTCGATTAGTTAGGACATCTCAGCTTCTATGCGTCTTGAAGGGATCCAAGCGCTTGGAGAAGGATAAAACATAGCGGAGTCAAGGCTGATCCAATAATCGTCACGTTAGCATTTTAGACAGTCGGAAGGAATCTAGACGCTCGGAGATGTTTAAGTCAGTGATTATAGGGGATCAGATAGCCAATGTGGAGGTGTCCAGAAGTGGATCCGAGCATCCAGATTGCTCAATATAAGCAACCATGAATAGAGTCTTCAGCACACCAATTACGACAATTCTGCAACCACTGTTCACATGCTCTATGCTCCCAAGACGCTGCTACAACACTAAGATCTTACACCGACATCACGCTCAACTTCTCTTTTATAGCCGATAATAAGTAGTTACATTTATGTCTTTTTGTGCTTCATTTTTCTACGAATGGTAAATGTATTACCATTCCTTTTCTTGTAAAAGACGAGATTCTTTCTCGTTGTGAGAAAGTTTTTTTAGTGAATTGCCTATCGGAAACAATGAAAGACTGCGAGCCTTGGAGTAGTCGTTAGAGGCTGTGAACCAAGTAAAAATAAACGAGTCCCTACTTTATGTTTTGTTTTTACTTTCTGTTGTGCACTCTAAAGTTTTTAAAATAAAATTTCAAAAATAAATGAAAAAGTAAAGCACGCTATTAACCCCCTCCTCCTCTATCGCTCTTTTCAATCTTACAATTGATATCAGAGCGGATGTGCTCTCAATTGATGAAACTACCATTTGAGCAATTTTTTTTATTTCCTTTGTTAAGTGATCTAGTAGTCTAAATTGGTGCAATCACCTCTTCTAACAACTTGGTCAGTTTTTTTCTTTTCAAAATTGCTCGAATTTGGTGCAAATACCACTCGAACTATTTTTGTTATTTGTGCTTCTTTGTTCTTGCACTACTAATCCAAGACTAAGTCTTGGTACATCTCTTTTAATTTTTTTCTGTGCAAGAGATATGCTTTAATGACCTATCAAGAAGGTTACAACACAGCCTGTCCACCCCTCTTCTCCGAAGAAGACTTCGGCTACTGGAAGAGCCAGATGGAATGCCACTTGAAGACACAGATGGAGATATGGATAATCATCCAAACTAGTTACATTACCCCTACCAACGAAGGAGTCCCCTAGCTTGTGACAAGTGGGACTAATAAACCAAGAGAAAATTTAAGGCCAATGCAAAAGCTATACATACCCTCCAGTGCGGCCTAACGAAGGAGGAACTCAATCAGGTAAAACCCTTCAACAGCACAAAGGACTTGTGGGACAAGCTAATTGAGTTGCACGAAGGAACCTCCGATACAAAAGTAAGTAAACGAGACTTGATTTTAAATAAATTATACAATATCAAAATACAGGAAGGAGAATCGGCAAGCCAACTCCACGTCCGAATCCAAGACCTCTTCAACGACCTCCACGCAATTTGACAACCAATTAAAAATCGAGATGTGATAAGGTATGCACTGAAAGTGTTTCCGAGAACTACCTTGTGGGCATTAATGGTCGATGTTTATAAGATCTCTCGAGACCTTTTGAAAATTAAGTTAGATGAACTTTTTATGGAATTTGAGTTACATGAACAGACTAAGGCTACTCCGATCGAGAAAAGTATTACGTAATTGCAGGACAACACAAGAAGAAGGAGTCAAGGTCCAAGTCTCGAGTGGAGCTCGAATCCAAAGATGAATCGGATTCATACGATGACGGAGAACTTAACACCAAACTAGTCAACCTAGTTCGGGAACTATTCAAAAGGAAGAAAGGACTCATAAAGCACGAGATCAAGAAAATGACCCAAGCAATAAATAAGTTGAAGACTAAAGAAACTTGCTACGGTTGCAACAAAAAGGGTCACTACAAATTAGAATGTCCAAACGAGAAGAAGGATAAAAACCAACGAAGAAGGAAAGCACTGAAAATCACATGGGATGAGTCATCATCAGAAGATTTCGATGAAGAAGAACAAGCCCAAGTGAACTTTTTAGCACTACTAGTGCAAGATCATGTGGTCGAAACTGAGTCCGAGCCAGAGTCCGAAACTAAGTCTGAGCCAGAGTCCAGATTCGAATCCGAAGCGGAGTTTGAGAGAAGCCACAAATGTTAGGATCGGTGCGTTCGCTAGAGGGGGGTGAATAGCGTTTTTTGACTTTTCTCCTGCAAAAATATTAGCGGAAGCAAAGAAACAAAGAAGAAAAGATCACAACGCTAACCCGTTCGATTTACTTGGTATCCACCTCTACGAGGTGACTAATCCAAGGATCCACACACACAGCCGACGATTCCACTATGAGAAAAATCTCCTTCTCGAATCACACTTCGAAGGCGGAGAAACCTTCACAACACGATGTCTTCCTCGTACAAGATCTTTAATGAAGTATGAGAGGAAGAGAAGAGCTTTTACAATCTCAGAGAGCAGTAAAGAAGATGTCAGAATGTTGTTCTTTTCTCTGCGACGTTGACCGCTCTTTTTATGAAATTCAGTGCACCAGTCGACTGCTCCTAGGGCCAGTCGACTGATGGGCTTCAACGGGAATTAAATATGCATTTAATTCGCCAGTTGTCACCCCAACGGCAGTATATCAGTCGACTGCTCCATGGCCAGTCGACTGGTCCCAGTCGACTGTCCACTCGACTGATTTTTCTGTGCTTGTCTGTGTGTGCTCCGGATCAACCCCAGTCGACTGCTGGCAGGGCCAGTCGACTGCCAGAGCTGAAAACTTCCCTTTTCAGCTTCTCTTCACCCCTTAGCCTTGATGCAAGCCTTCAAACGTCTTCCACAAGCCTCGTGCTCTTCCTTGCACTAGCTTGAGACATTTCCCTCGACTTCATCGTGCTAAGACATCCTTGCCAAGAGGCCTCGCCTCCGGGACTTCACCTTTGCCAAGAGGACTTCACCTTTGCCAAGAGGGCCGCGCCTCCGGGACTTCACCAATTGCCAGGTCTCCACTCCTGGGCTTTCCTGTGGACTCAGACCACACATGTTAGATAAACAAACATTGCCTAACTTAACTGATTTAGCCAAACATTAAAATCCAATCACTTGGGGCACGATTGCACCAACAATCTCCCCCTTTTTGATGTTTGGCAAAAATCATTTAAGTTAGGTCTTTAAATACAACATGTATAATATCACCATGCATAATCATGCTTTAATCAGAATTAATCAAGTAAGCATAAACATTTAGCATGAATAAATAATCATTAAAGCCTAACTTTCCATTTCATTCTCCCCCTTTTTGACATACAGCAAAAAGAAATAGGGAATATCAGAGCAAATAATGGATAAGTATTCAATCATTTCAAGAGGAATGAATTATGACAGATGTTATAATTTTCTCCCCCTGAATCCTTACTTCTCCTTTGTTCACGCACTAAAAACATAAAATGAACCACACAAGCACATCAGTGAACAAGGAGTATATTAAGTATTGCAAGATGGAATCAAAGATTCATTGAAAAATCAGCATAATACAGGAAACAGAGAGATCAGTCGACTGCCATTATCACCAGTCGACTGATGCCTGATAAACTGATTAACAGTGCCAACTTCGAAAAGCCATAACAAATTCATATTAATTCAGAAAAATATGAGATTTGACAATGTGGTTTAATGACCCATAAATAATTTTTGAAAAATGGTTTCAACATATTTTCAATCCCAAAGATATCATTTTGATACTATGTGCCAAAAGATTTCAATTGTTTAAGAGACTTGCATTAGTATTAAAATATTTTTGGGTATTAAAATGTTGTTTGTACCAATCCTTTGGACTAGTAGAGTGAATTTAGAGCATACATCAAGTATTTGATGTCAAGGTATGGTCAATTTCCTATAAATCAGGTCAAAATTACAGTGTCACAGAGATATCAGTCGACTGATATCTGTCGCAGTCGACTGATGGCTGAAAGTTCTGATTTTTCAGCCCAACTTTAGAAATTCATATTTAATTCAATTTTCGTCCAAAAATTCTAAAATTTGACAATGTAATTTCTTAGCCCATTATCTGTGAGAGAAAATTAGTTTCAAAATTTTTGCATCACTAAAACATCGTTTTGATACCAAGTATCAAAAACATGAAACTTTGAGTTTTAGAGAGTTAAGTATCAACATTTGGAATGAGTAAATATTTACACCCTTTGATGGTTCTAGGATGTTTGACTCCATAATAGAAATAGTATGGAGTGTTGATTTCTTGATATTTTCAAAGCATTGTTTTAATTTATCTTTATCCTAACGAATAATTTTAATCCAATATGCTCCCCCTAAATATATTGGTTTTGACAATCCATTTTAAAAAAGAAGCTCCCCCTAAATCCATGCAATATATATAAATTAAAAAAAAGATTAAAATCAACAATTATGAATTCAAAGAAAATATCCATAAAACCTTAAGCACATCCAAAATATTCTTAACATCCCAAGCATAAGCAAATTTTAAAGGTTTTACACAAAATCCATAGAATTATCAAGTCACTCATGTCATCATCACTAGGTGGAGGAGGTCGGAGGAGACTGAAAATGCATATGCATTTTCTGCACCATGTCACATATGAACTGCTGCTGTGCAAGCAAAATCCTGCTGTCTTTGTGCGATATCAACTCAAGGCTGCTGTCTTTGTGTGACAGCTCTAACTTCTTGACGCAGAACACGAATCTCCGCAAGACAGACTTTGTCCACTCGCCCGTCAACATCAGAAATCATTCTTCTCCAGACGGGTAAGCCTCTCATCTTCACTTGCATCTTTTTCTTCCTCATGTCAGAAGAAATATTTACTTGAGCTGCCTTTTGAATCCAAGTCATAGCACCATTGGAATAAACAATCCTTGCTAGCTTCAGGTGACGAGGACCAAGTTGATCATAGTCTTTTGATAATTGTCGTATGGCTCCCACTGTGATATCAACCCCCTGGAATGCTAGAAATTGAGTAATGATATGACCGAAAGGCATATAGATCTTGCCATTCGTGGAATCGGAGTGGTAAAGAATAGAGTGATAGATGTGGAGAGCAATATCAATGTCAAGATGCTGCTCTAAGGCATACATCATGATTAGATGAGGTATACGTATCATAGCTCGTCCTCGAGTCACTATGGGTAAAATGCAGTCAAGTATGATACGGTACCAGACATAATGATCAGCCGACATTTTTGTGGCATGAAAGTTTTTCTTAGTGGGTTTTCTTGGTTGCTTGAAGTAGTATGTATGAATTTGTTCAACGGTCACGTTTGAGAAGGATCCTGTGATTTTACCAGTAACATCAGGGAAACATACAAATGGATTTGAGGAAGTACGAAGGCCAAGAAAAGATCGAATGGACTCAGGTGTGAACTCAATATGCATGCCGGCTGCAGTAGACACATAATGTTTTTCAGTTATGTCTGTTGGTCGAAGATTTACATAAAATTCTTTGCACAAGTCTAAATTGATGTTGCTTGTGCAATTCACTAGGTTTTCTAGTTGGTAGTACAAGATACGTTCATAGATATGAGGAGTAGTTGATTGAAAGAATTGTCGATTCAGATAACGACAATCCATGAAGTGAAATTCGGATGTTTCAAAGAGATGTTGTGCCATTTTTGAATGAAACCTAGGCTCAGGACGACCATGGAAATAGGAAGGATCAGGATATTGTGGTGTATCCTTGGTCTTACGTAGAATTGACTTCCTAGGAGGTTTATGGGCTACATGCTTTTGCCTAACTCTAAGATTGATGCAATATATGATGCAAGGACATGAAAACATAAGCAAGTTAGGCCAAAAAGAAATAGATTTTAAAGAAATAGAATTAAACAGAGTTGTTTTAGAGATTTACCTTCTTTGGCTTGGTTGGTCTGCCATGAAACCCTAGTTTTTGCTTGAAAGATGAGTAGAGGTTGTAGGAAAGGAGAAATGAGGAAGTTTTAGGGCTCTAGAAGGCTGGAGGAAGGCTTGGAGAGACGAAGAACGGCCGGGACGACGCAACCCTAGGGTTAGCAGTCGACCGCCGTTTATGATTGCTTATATAGAAATCGCGGCGTCAGTCGACTGATGGGTTGCCAGTCGACTGATATCAGTCGACTGAGCCATTTGCAGTCGACTGATGCCCTTTGTGAAAACTTACAGAAAGATCAGTCGAGTGAAGCAGTCGACTGCAGTCGACTGATGCTTTTTGTGAAAACTCACAGAAAGATCAGTCGAGTGCACCAGTCGACTGGATCAGTGATGCCTTTAGTACTGTTTGCCGAGTTGCACCAGTCGACTGATATTCTGTGTCAGTCGACTGATGGTCTGAAAATCAGCCCATGCATATTCTGATACGAACTTCAGAAATGCGACAAAAATTCCACAAAATTCAGAAAAATCTGAAATTTTGCAGACATGTTTGTTTTGATATTCTCTACTTAGGAAAAATATAGTTTTGTGAAAATTGTTCTTGTTTCCATGGTTTGATACGAACTTGGAATTTTGGCACAAATGCATCCATTTTGTATCAAGTTTAGGATTTGTTATGATTTCAAATCTGGTCTCTTGTCTCCCT
The DNA here is from genome assembly GCF_044706935.1 of Curcuma longa. Taxonomy (NCBI): domain Eukaryota; kingdom Viridiplantae; phylum Streptophyta; class Magnoliopsida; order Zingiberales; family Zingiberaceae; genus Curcuma; species Curcuma longa. The sequence goes on along the minus strand of NC_133880.1, from coordinate 11,831,841 downwards.
ATCCTTAGTTAATTATTGAAATGGTGTTAAATTCTTTAAAATGTCCAACTATGATCTATGAGCAAGATGTCCATTAATTAGACATTTGCCTTTCCCATAGTTAGTCTAAAATATAATTGAATTGATACCATTTATGTTTCACATCAAGATGCTAAAGAGCATTTGTGAAACATGAGTATCATCCTATCATCTCACATATCAATCAAATCACCAATACACATCCAAAGTCACCCTATGGTCTTGTGAGATGTAAAGTATTTTTCATAGGATCATGCAAAACTAGCAATCATCAATCAACAAAGCACATTCCTAAACCCCGTCTTAGATTTGTGAATTCAGCTTCGGGTAGTGGTTTAGTGAATATATCAGCAAGATTAGATTTAGAGTCAATATAATTTAATTCAATGTCTCCTCTTGCAACATGATCCCTAATAAAGTGATGTTTTATTTCGATGTGTTTAGTTCTTGAATGATGAACAGGATTTTTAGTTAGATTAATTGTGCTTATGTTATCACATAAAACTTGAACCTTGGAGTAGTGAAGCTCATAGTCCTCGAGTGTATGCATCATCCATAACAATTGAGCTACACATCCTCCTAAGGCTACATATTCTGCTTCAGTGGTAGACAAAGCAACACAATGTTGCTTCCTACTACTCCAACACACTAGGGAGGATCCAAGAAATTGGCATCCACCACTAGTGCTCTTTCTATCTAGTTTGCACCCTGCATAATCTGAGTCGGTATACCCTATTAGATCAAAATTTTGGTTTCGAGGGTACCAAAGGCCTACATTTAAGGTTCCTTTAATGTATCTCAAAATTCTCTTAACTATGGCAAGGTGAGACTCTTTGGCACATGATTGATACCTTGCACACATCCCTACTGCAAATAAAATATCGGGTCTACTAGCGGTTAGGTAAAGCAAACTACCAATCATACTTCTATACTGTTTGGAATCTACTAATTTTCCTTCAACATCATTGTCTAATTTGACATTTGTTCCTATAGGAGTTGAGATTGATTTTGCATTTTCCATTCCAAATTTCTTTATCATTTCTTTAGCATATTTCGTTTGAAATACATGAGTTCCTTCATTTGTTTGTTTTACTTGAAGTCCTAAGAAGAAGGTCAACTCTCCAACTAAACTCATCTCAAACTCGTTTTCCATGTGTTTAATGAACTCATGGAGGAAATCATCATTTGTTGACCCAAAGATGATATCGTCTACATAGACTTGGGCAACAAAGATGTTGTTATCCTTTGATTTTATAAACAAGGTTTGATCTATTGCTCCTCTCCTAAATCCTTTAGAGATTAAGAATGTTGATAACCTCTCATACCAAGCTCTAGGAGCTTGTTTCAACCCATATAAAGCTTTCTTAAGCTTGTATACGTGATTTGGGTATTCTAAGCTCTCAAATCCAGGAGGTTGCTCTACATACACTTCCTCCTTAATGAAACCATTTAGGAATGCCGATTTTACATCCATTTGATATAGTTTAAAACCCATATAGGCGGCATATCCTAGTAAGATGCGTATGGACTCTAATCTAGCTACTGGGGCATAGGTCTCATCATAGTCAAGCCCTTCAACTTGGTTAAAACCCCTAGCTACTAGTCTAGCCTTATTCCTAGTGACATTGCCTTGGTCATCTAGTTTGTTTCTAAAGACCCATTTTGTTGTAATTATTGTGTTATCACTAGGTCTTGGAACTAACTCCCACACATCACTCCTCTCAAATTGATTTAGCTCTTCTTGCATAGCTAATATCCAATCCGTATCACCTAGAGCCTCATCAATTGTTTTAGGTTCAAATTGTGAGATTAAAGCAATTTGACTAGATTGATTTCTAACTTGAGATCTAGTTCTCACTCCATGTTCAATATCTCCTACAATTTGATCGATGGGGTGATTTTGATGATGTCTAAGATTTCTAGGTCTTGTAGGCTCCTCACTCTCATTATTTTCATGTGGAGGCTCATCATCTCTTTCCTCCCCCTACATTGTTGCTCTCTAATTGCAAATTCTTAAGTTCGTTTGTAATTTCTTGTGTTCTTTCATTTATGTCATCATCAATAGGTGATTTTCTGGGGTAGGTGATGGTTGATTCATCAAACTCAACATTTGAAGACTCTTCAATTGTTTGAGTTCTTTTATTATAAACCCTATAACCCTTGCTAGTGGATGAGTAGCCAACTAGGATTCCTTCATCCGCTTTTGCCTCGAATTTTCGTAGGTCATCCTTAGTGTTCAAGATATAGACTTTGCATCCAAATACTCTAAAGTAGTGGATTTTGGGTATTTTTCCACTCCATAGCTCAAATGGAGTTTTACCCAAGAACCGATGAACTACTACCCTATTTTGTATGTAGCAAGCGGTGTTAACCGCTTCTGCCCATAGATAGGTGGGTAGTGAATATGCATTTAGCATCGTTCTAGCTGCTTCTTGCAAAGCTCTATTTCTCCTTTCAACAATCCCATTTTGTTGAGGAGTCCTTGGGCATGAAAATTCATGCTTGTACCCATTTTCTAGACAGAATTTAGAGAAGTTTGAGTTTTCAAACTCTCCACCATGATCACTCCTAATCCTATTGATTTTCAAGGTTCGTTCGTTCTCTACCCTTTTACTAAACCCAACAAACAATTCTAGGGTATCATCCTTATGTTTCATGAAATACACCCAAGTGAACCTAGAGTAATCATCTACAATAACCAAGCAATATTTGTTACCATTTAATGAAGGTGTACTATGGCAATCAAATAAATCCAAATGCAAAAGTTCTAGTGGTAAGGAAGTACTAGTTAGAGTTTTACCTTTGTGTGATGATTTAAATTGCTTACCCTCTTGGCATGCATCACACATTTTGTCCTTGACAAACTTGATCTTTGGTAGTCCCTTCACAAGCTCCATTTTTGCTACTCTTGCTATGTTCTTCATGTTGGTATGTCCAAGTCTTCTGTGCCATAGCCAGCTTTCCTCTTCTTTTGACATGAAACACTTAACAGAAGGGTTAGTAGCACAAGATAAATCCATAAAGTAAAGATTTTGATTTCTATACCCTTCTAGGATAACATTTTTCAAGTCAATTTTCCTAACCAAGCATTTATTGGAGTGGAACTCAACTTGATAGCCTGAATCACATAGTTGACTCACACTAAGCAAATTGAACTCCATACCTTTGACTAAGAGCACCTTGTGAATGGTAATTGTGGATGAAACCTCAATTGTTCCTCTTCCTATAATTTTGAGTTTCCCACTATTTCCAAAAGACACCTTTCCTCTCTTCATGTATTTCAACTTTGTAAATTTACTTACATCCCCCGTCATGTGGCTTGAACACCCGCTGTCCATAATCCACATGTTTGTGTCCTTCTTTTCTCTCACCTAGACAACATAAAACACATCACTTTTAGGTACCCAAAAGCTAGATTCACTAATGTTTTCTAAGTATTTCTTGGGAACCCAAGCTAGTCTAGATTTGCCCTTTGATGTTTGTTGACTAAGTGGCCCTTGCCTTCCAACTAGAGAAATGTAAGAAGCTTCCTTAGGTTTATATCCTATTCCTGCCTTGTTATACACTGCCCTTTGACTGTGTAGCACCATATCAAGATTTTTTGATCCTAGTGTGAATTTTTCTAAGCATTTCCTCAAGTCAACAATCTCATTTTTCAGTTTTTCATTTTCATCTCCTAGGTCAACATGATCACAAATATTCCTTGTGTTCCTAAGTGCTTCTTTTAGTGCCTTGACCTTTGTCTTTGACTTAACTAGCGCATTCTTAAGATAAGCAATAGTGCGATAAAGAAATCTTTGTTTTACCTTGTCCATTACCTCTTCCTCGCTAGATGAGGATTCATCGTCACTTGAATGCTCTTCCTCACTTGATGTATCATTGTCACTTCCTTTTGCCATAAGAGCCATGTGTCGGGTTATGTGGCACAATTCCTCCTCGTCATCGGATGACTCGCTACTTGAGGAATCCCACGAAGCTTGAGCCACCATGACTTCCTTCTTCTTCTTATCCTTCTTCTTGAACTCCTCCTTCTTCTTTAGCTTTGGGCAATTTGGCTTGATGTGCCCCTTTTTGTTGCACTCAAAACAAGTCACGTTAGGATTGAAATTAGAACTTTGACTTTTACCTTGGGATGGTGGAGTGAACATCTTTTTCACATTCCTTTGTGTGAACCTTCTTGATCTTCCCATCATCTTTTTCACATAATGTGCCACTTGCTTGGGAGACATCTCCTCATCACTATCAGATGTCTCTTGTTCGGATTCGGATGAGGACTCCTTCTCCTTCTTCTTCTTTTTCTCCTTCTTTTCTACAAATAAAGCAATACCTTTCTCCTTCGAAGACAAGTTAGCTTGTTCATGAAGTTCAAATTCGCAAAACAATTCATCTAGCTTTACAACTGAAAGATCCCTCGATACTTTATAAGCATCGACCATTGATGCCCATAAAGTGGTTCGGGGGAAGGCTTGTAGCACGTACCTCACTAAGTCCCGGTTGTCCAATTTCTCACCTATCACATGTAGACCGTTTACAACCTCTTTGAATCGTCCATGCATTTGACTCACGGTCTCATTTTGCCTCATGGTGAAAGTTTGGAGTTGTCCAACTAGAAGATCCTTCTTTGCTCTTCTAGATTCACTTGAACCCTCGTTGAGTTCAATGAGTTTCTCCCAGAGTTCCTTGGCCGAATTGAAAGGTCCAACCTTGCTCAGTTGATCTTTGGAGAGTCCACATTGCAAGGTGGTTGTGGCCTTTGCATTTGCTTGAGCCTTTTTGCATATCTCCTTTGTCCAATTCGTTGTAGGTAGGGGTTTTCCAGACTCATCCTTCGGTTTTTCGAAGCCATCTACAATGCTAAACCAATTTTCAATATCGTTCATTAAATAATATTCCATTCTACCTTTCCAATATGCGAAGTCGTTGCCGTCGAAGTACGGTGGTCGTGCGGTGCTGTATCCCTCTTGAAACGCCATTTGTATTTCGGTTGAACGTTGGATCTTCCGAAAGGAACCAGGCTCTGATACCACTTGTTAGGATCGGTGCGTTCGCTAGAGGGGGGTGAATAGCATTTTTCGACTTTTCTCCTGCAAAAATATTAGCGGAAGCAAAGAAACAAAGAAGAAAAGATCACAACGCTAACCCGTTCGATTTACTTGGTATCCACCTCTACGAGGTGACTAATCCAAGGATCCACACACACAGCCGACGATTCCACTATAGTGCCTCAATATGATACTTGGAACTCAAAGGGTTGTATACAATCTAGTCCAGACTCTGATATAAGGCTAAAACATGATTCAAATTGTACTTATCTTTTGTAAATCGAACAAATACGACAACGAGTCCAAGCATGGGTTCCCAAGTCCAGCTTGATTAATCAAGTCAAACTAAATCAACATTGGATCCCCAAGGATCAAATTCACTTTCTGACCAGATCTTATATGGGTCATGATCCATGATCCAAAGGGAGCCAATAGAAAAACATAATAGTTAATTAATTTGAGTGGTATTTTTTATTTTTTTTATGTTTTGAACTTAGACTGAACCTAGGCTAGATAAGGATAAAGGCTTGACTGACACTTGCCTAACCTAGTACAAGGTGTGAGGCAAGATGATAGTACATTAGGAAAAATTGGTATAGGTAGTCAAGTAGGGTAAGGAGTATCCTACTTGGTCTGCTTAGCTAAGTGAAACCAACTAAAGCTATCTCGTTAAACCCTACACTAGTTAGATTAAAGTTTTCATTAGATTAACTAAGTATATAATTTCACGAATTAGCTTTATCTTAGAAAGTGATCATTGCTTCGATACCTAAGAAGGCTTCTGTGCTTCGCCACGTCCTGGAAGCTAAAACTTGAAATGTATACTTAATTGATCAATGGTTAAACTTGAATCTAACTCAAGGTCAATCAAGTCTTAGAATTCCAAATTAAAATAATCAAGAATACAATTGAACAACCATCTCACACTGTAGCAAAAGGTAAGATCTGTCACCCAACGGGATTGAAATTCCCACGAATCTATGAGGAGGTAAATCGAAAGCAATTAACTAAACTAAAATCTTTCGCCAAAAAAAAATAACTAAAAATTCATAGTGATTTAATTAATTCAACTAAATTAATTTAATTTACCTTAATAAATTTAATTAATCTATTCCAACTAAATTTAAAATTTAATTAAACTCAACTTAATCTATCTTACATTAATTCAATAATAATAAAATTAATTAATTAAACCTTAATCAAATAATGTAAAAACCTTAAATAAGTTTAACTTAAACTTTAATAAATCTAAATTAATTTACCTCTGATTTCAATTAACAAACTCACACAACTCACCCAAAATAAACCTTCATGAAAATCTTAAACTTAATTGTTAAATTCATCCAATTGAACAACTTAACCAAACCTAATTAAACCTTCTAGGCTTAACCAAATAGGAAAAATAGGTAGACTAGAATTGGTATTTTTAAAAAAAAATAGTCCTTTTCAGTAATTTTTTTTAAAAAAAACTTATGTTTATTAACAACTTTTTTTTTTTAAACTTATGTTTTTCAAATTTTTCAAAACTTATATTTTTAACCTATTTTTCAAAAACTCTTAGTAATGACTTAGGTTTTTTCAAAAATAATTTAAATATAGACTTAGCCTAGGTCTTTTAATAGAAATCATGAACCTATAGATTTAGGCAACCAATATCTCACAAGCACTTTAGGATTAACTTGCTTGTGTACTGAGCCACTTAGAATGGTGTGAGATGCTTAGGGTCAAGTATGGATTCATATGTTTATGTCAGTGCATCACCATAAATCTGGGCTAAAAGTATAAATGCACATAGATCAAGTTAAGTGTTCCTTCATAGTAATTGACTAGTTGAAAACTTACACTTAACTTGACTAACTTAGTGAAAATTGCTATCTTCTGATAGTCAGCTAATAACACAAGTTAGACATGTTGACAAGGATAATTTCATAGATATTCTATTTTCATATATTTTATTTTATAAACTTAGTCATCATGCTTAGACTCTAGATTCTATAAATATCTTTACTGTTAATACAATTAATTATGAATAGTATTGTTTTATTTCTTATTTATTGCAAGTATTGCATCTTAAAAAAAATTTCAAACCTTCATGCAAAATTTCTAGTTGTTTTAAAATCTTAAAATATTTTTTTAAACTTTCTCCCTAACATTTTAAAAATCTTACTTATTTTTTATTATGTCAAAGGGAGAGAGTAACCTCAAAGTTAAGATATGTGGTTAAGTGATTTTTTAAATATTTGCCATTAAACAGTTTTTAAAAAAAAATAAAATAAAGGTTAAAATGTAAAAGCTCAAATAATCTAATAAGTTTGAATTGAGAGTTTGATAATATCTAAACGGACCAAGTTCAAGTCAAGCTTAAACCAAACTCAAACTCATAAAAATAAATCAAGTTACAATCATTTAAAAAATTTGGTTCATTTTATGTTCAACTTGGTTTGATTGGATTACCTTATCAAATAAATTTGAATACCATAAAATTTGGCTCAACTCGACTCAACTTATTTACCGCTCTAGTTTTCATACCCATTGTACAACTTATTTGTCATTCTTTGTTTGACACATTAGGTTCTCTAGGTTTGTCTCCGGTAGTCCATTTGACTTGTCCAACTCTTTTGGTCCATCTCGATTCTTTAAAAATTTTCCAACTTGTTTATCTTACACATTCCGTTTGATCGACTTATTTCTCATTAATCAGTTGATAGGGTTGGCCTATTGGTACATCTAATCAGTTTGACTTTTTTTTATCCATGTAACCAACCCATTTAGTTCCTTTGGAATGATTAGTTAGCCTAGTTCATCTGACTCATCCAATTTAATCCGTCTTGTGTGTCTAACTTAACTTGTGCAACGTGTTTGGTTCACTTAGATTGTCTCGGCATTATGCCCTTTTAAATGCCTAATCATTCTACATTACTCTACCTATTGCGCATGTTTAAATTACTCAATTCTCCTTCCTATTCACTTGATCTGCCCGACTCTTTCTTGTCCATTCGATTTGTTCAATCCAACTAGCGGCGTCAATTGGATGTGCCCGATCAACCTATTTAGCTGTCGAGCCAAACACAACCTCTGACATCAGCCCTGCCTCCCCCACTGCTAGCTTGTTCAACTTGCCCGAGTTGTCCATTCATATTGTTTGGTCTAATCAAGTTATTGGCTCACTCAATCTGTTTGACAGCCTAACTAGCTTTACTAATTCAGTTGGATTGCATGATTAATTTGCTTGGGTCGTCTATAACCCACTCCGTTCACTGTTTGCTTGGCTCGTCCAATCCTTTAGGTGCTCAGTCCATCCAACCTTGTGTACCGCTCGACCCATCCTTCCTTCATTGTTTGCCCAATCCAATCTATCGACTGAATGTTGGGTTCACTAGTGAGTCCTCTTTTAACTCCTGATTTTGTTCAGGTAAATTCTGAATTTGGAAACAGACAGAGACTGTCGTCGAGGAGATATTCTTTTGGTTATCTTTGGAATCCTTCTCTTCATTTAGTTTTGAGACGTGCCTTCTTTCCTGCTGCAGCAGAAACTGAAACCCAATCTCCCTTTTTCTTTTACCTGCATCACAATCTAAACCTTTTAACCATGACACCATCAACTTGCTTCTCAAAAAGCAACTAAGTCCATTTATGTCAAGGACCACAAATCAGGCCACGGCACTCTCGATAGAAGCTAATTCTAACTTCACATGAAATTAACTCCATGAACAATTCAAACATGCACTGCATGATTTCCACCTTGAATCACGCATCATTTCTTTGTTTTCATCTTAACTATGTGCCTTCCAAGTACACACGACGGAAGACAGTATATACAAACTCATATCTGGCCGATCGATGTTCCGAACCAGAATTTTCTCAAGTAAGACATTTAGGGCCAGCTAAGAGTGCATGCATATATTATTAGCTGGAAGAACTCTTGCCGTAATTGTGAAACCCAAGAAATAATATTATTATTCTTCATACAACTTGAAGCAAAACAACAAAAGCCCCATTAGTGCATAAATGAAGCTTCACCCCCGCAGCTGGTATAAGATATAGAGACAAAGAAGGTTGACAACAATAGAAAAGAACAAAATGACAGAGACCAGCCATTCATGTGTAACACAGAAAATTTATGTTTTTTGTGAATACAGTAATGAGTTGATGTCGGCACTAACCAACAGAGTGAATGAAGTGATCGGAGATTGATATTACTGTCGCTAGTCTTTTGGCTTAAGGAATGATATGATCTGATTAATCCTCCTTTTGGTCCCCTTCAAAGAGATCCGATGACAGATTCAAAGATCGCATGCATTACTGCAAATTCAAAGATGCATGCATCACTGATTAATTATCCTTCAAAATATATAGTTAATCATTTTTTATTTTATATATTTTTTATAATCCACGTATTTAATTTTTTTATCCGATTAATTTTAATTAATCTTAAATACGATCGATTCGATCCTATAAAAATTTCTACTGACCATCAATATAAATTAACTAACATAAATAATTTTAAAATTTAAATTTTTATTTTCTAAAAAATTCATCCGATCTTTCGTTAATCATGTTTGTATGGTCGCTGGACATGATAACGAAGTCAAAGAAATTGAAAGGGATGTAGTGTAGTGGTCATGTTTTATGATCATTTTTCCCCAGTATGGTCGCTGGACATGACAACGAAGTCAAAGAAATTGGAAGGGATGTAGTGGTGGGCTCTTCAGTTTGGCAAATAAGAATTTGAAGAAATTGAGCACATCTAATTTCTATATAAATCGTATTACTCTCCACTCTTCAGTGCATTGAACCTTGTAGCTGCTCATCACCATGAGGAAGCATGCTTCAGTTGGTCTTTTGTTGGTGTTGATAAACCTCGCAACACTTTTGCTTCCTTCCCTTGGTTGCCCTTACTGCCCTACTCCAACTTCTCCTCCGCCGCCGCCTCCCAAGAAGACTCCTCCTCCGCCACCGCCAGCTACAATACCGTGCCCTCCACCGCCTCCAAAGAGCACACCTGCCCCTCCTCCTCCAAAGAAGAGCCCAAGCCCTCCGCCACCACCGAAGGCAACTCCAAGCCCTCCTCCGCCATCGGTACCATCACCACCGCCGCCGAAGGCAACTCCAAGCCCTCCTCTGCCATCAATATCACCGCCACCGCCTCCAAAGGCCCCGTCAAGCACTCCACCGCCTAGCGCGGTGCCGTGCCCCCCTCCACCGCCGCGGACATCGTCGTGCCCCATCGACACCCTGAAGCTCGACGCGTGTGTTGACTTGCTCGGGGGGCTGGTCCACGTGATCATTGGCGGGGACGTGAGGAGTGAGTGTTGCCCGGTGCTGGAAGGGATTGCCGACCTCGATGCAGCACTGTGCCTCTGCACCACCATCAAGGCGAAGGCCTTGGGCATCAACCTGCTGCTCCCCATCGCGCTTGAGGTGCTGGCAGATTGCGGCAAGCACGTCCCCTCTGATTACCAATGTCCGGCTAATTAAATATAATAATAATTATATATGAAATAAACTGAAATCTAAATATGTATTTTGAACTCTGCTATTTCATATTTATATTTTCAACAATCAATATTAATAGTACTCCTTTATATATAATATATATATAATAGCGAAACACTGGTGACTACTATATTTATGATTACAAGCTAGCCGAGCTGCGCCATGGATGAATGTAGTGGTTTGTCTTCAGCTAATTAATTTTGATTGATAGAAGCTAAATGACAAGTCTAGTGAAACATGACCTCTTGAGATCCATAAATTTAACTTTCGTGGCCTATTGCACTAGAATATCTGCTCATTAATTAAGCTCTTCTCCAAGGTACTATCCAAACATCTGCAAACTATGGTCAAGGACCCTAGTAAATTACTTCATGTACCCAAAAGACGAGTCTGGGAACTAGCCGAAGACCTTAATTAAGTATGCCATCTGGAGATCTGTTCTTTGCATAATACATTTATATGGTTTCTCAACAAACTGATATTGATTGGAGGTAGTGGCTCTTGTGAATGGTTGATCGGAAAATTATTTGAAAAGTGATGCGTGCACGAAGACAAGGAAATCTACTCTCCCCTACCTTTTCATCCCAAAGCTCGACTAAGTGAATGGGACGATCCAAAGCGAATTGGGAGAGCATAATCCTTGTTGTCTGTTGATGGCCAAAGCATCCTAATCAGTAGTAGTGTACTTGATATCAAGCTTACCTTCCGGTTACACTTGCTAGATTGCAGAGTGGGGTTACTCGTTGAGTAGGCTCTTTTGGAGGCATTACCTTTGGCATAAGCAAGATAAAGCATGGGCCTTCAATTCCTCGAGAAACTCCCCCTTGGTCTCCACTAAAAACTCCTTCATTTATGGCTACTTTAGCTCTCGGGTGTTCTATGTATATTTATTCCGATCAAATACTATAGATAGTCAAGTCATTAGTCAACGAACAATCTGATATGTACGACCTCTGGAAAGATCTCATCGGAGAAAAAGAAAAGAACTTGAAATGCACTTTAATAGAAAGTTAGATTGATGTCGAGAAATCTCAACAGATCACTCCGACACTCAAATTAGAATTTCACAGAAGAGAAGGTGAGTCTCCCTGAAAAAGAGAAATATATGAAGGAGAGAAAAAAAAAGACTTGGAATAAACCTTTTTTTAGAGATTATATAGTCGTCGAAAAACATCTCCACATCAAATAGAACAGCGTCATTATGAAATGTACGAGAAGACCAAATTCGACAACCTTTTTTTATATTATATGGAGAAAAGAGAGTATCTAAGAGGACCAGATTTGATGACAATCTTGTAATTGCTCTGTAATCCTTACACTACAAAAAAATAATTTTTTAAGAATGAAAATTAGTGATGAAAATTTTTCGTCCCAAATTTGCAACAAAGTTTGCGACGAATAATATTTTCATCGTCATTTAGAAACAACTTTTTCGACGACATTTTCTTTGTTGCTAATTTTGCAACATATCAAATTCATCGCAAATTTCGTTGCGAAAAATCTTTTATCACAAAATTACGACAAAAAAATATTTCATCACAAATTGGCGATGAAATAATTATTTGTCTCAATTTTGTGATGATTTTTTTTCGTCGTGAAATTGTGACGAAATATTTTTTCATCGCCAAAATTTAGCTACGACTTCGGTTTTCATCGCCAAATTGGTGACGAAAATCGGATTTATCACTAAAATTTAGCGATGAAAATTGGATTCGTCGCTAAAATTTAGCGACGAAAATTGGATTCGTCGCCAATTTGGTGACGAATCTAGATTTTGTCGCCAAATTGGCGACAAAACTTAAAATTCGTTTCCAATTTGACGACAAATTTTGTGACAAAAATCGTTCGTTGCCAAAATTCCCATAAACCCTAGATCTGCCAACTTTTCCCCTTCTTGCGTTTTCTCTTCCCGCAGCATGCCTCCGCCATCGCCAATCACCGCCGTCACCGTGCTTTTGCCAGATATCTCCAAAGAATGAAGCTTTCTTCATGTCTAGAGCTAGGTATGCTTCTCCTTCCTCTCCTTCCTCCCTTCAGTTGGCCGACCGAATCATACTTCTCGCCACCGGGCCGTTGCCCGCGACTCGTCAGCCGCTGGCCACGCGACCCTGTCAGCGGCGGGTCGTGGCTACTGGCCATGCCGCCATTGGCCTTGTGGCTGTTGCGGCCACTGGGCCAGGTTGGTGGTCGAGGGGCCAGGCCAACGGCCGCAACCCGCTAGCCGCCAGCCAACAGGCGCGGTCGTAGGGCACTGACCGCTGGCCGCACCGGCTGCCTGGTAGTTGGCTGGTTGCCGTTGATCGTGATCGGTGGTTGCCACGTTCAATGGTCACTGGTGGCAAGTTCGAAACTGATTCAACTTTTCTAGTTTTTGTTTAAGCATATTAAATTTAATTATTGATTAATTTTTTAATGTTGTTTGTGCATGTTTATAATTTATGTGGGTGTAAAGTAATTGGAGAGATACTACAGTAACCAGTTCAATGGTTAGCTATAATTATATTTATTTGAATGCTAATGCTTATTATTCCTAAGTTTTAAGTGGGTTTAACCCCAATCTTAACCCAGAAAGTTACTGTTTATTCCTTGTTATAACTAAACCTTTTCCACATGAACCGCAACAGCCCGTTTGACGTGACCCACCACTTCTTCTTCCCCAATCTTAACCCAGCACGCCCTTTTCCACATGAACCGCATGACCCGCACTTCTTCTTCCTCCACGCCTAATGACCGCACTGTTCTCGCCGTCGATAGCTAAATTTTCGGCGCTTTTCTCGTGCCGACGAAGGCTATAAGAGAGGGTCGAGGCCGAGGGTTCTAGAGACGAGCTCAATTGCAATTCTTTTCCTTCCCCTGTTCGGCCCTGCTCGCGCCGCGCTTACCGCGATCTGACGCCGCCGTCTGCCTGACTTTCCCCTGCGATCCCCCTCTGCACGACCGCTGCCATTCCCTGCCTTCCCGTCCTCCTCGTCCCATGCAAGCACCGCCGCCGCTGCACCGCTCTCGCGTTGCTCGTAGGACACCGGAGAAGCAAGAAGAGCATGGCGCGTGGAACCCTAGCTCCGATCAACAGCCGCCTTCAAGATGGATGGCGCTTTGTCTGCACTGAGGGAATTCCTTAGAGGCGCTCCAACGAAGGCTACAACACCTCTGGTTTTCTATGCCCTGATACAACTGCCTTCCACTAGCCGACCGTCGGCCTCTGCCAGGAACGGAGTCATTGGTGCCATCGTGGAAATAGGAGAAAAGAAAGAAGATAACCATAGGTTCGTTAATTTTGGATCGCTTAATTAATAGTTGATTAAGTTAATGAATGATTTAATTAGTGATTAATTAATTAAATTAATGAGTTTGTTATCAATAAATAAATAAAGTTAGTATTTGATTGATCTGTTTAATAGGATTTATGGTTCTGCTAGGGTTTGTTTATGATGGTTATGGATTAGTTTAGGAGATAGTTTGTTAAGAATTTGGATCTATGAGGTTCTGTTCCATTGGGTTACCATGTGATTGATCCGAGTGTTATGGCTTGGTTAGGTTAAATTCGGTTAAGATGTGAAGTTCGTATGTGTCGAATTATGAAATTCAGTTGGATTAGGTTGCTGTTGATTTTGACATTAAATTGGCATGATTTAGATTAGGTTTTGTTGTTACCATGAATAATTAGATTAAGAAGACTAATTAGATAATTAATAAGTCGGTTAAAGTATTAATTAGTTTAATATTTAGTTAATTAGTTTAATTAGATTAATTAGATTAATGAAATGATGTTGATTTGGGTTAGGGTTAACTCTTGATTCAGTTGAGTGATTAGGTTAGGTTAATTTAATGGTTGAGTTGTGCTAATTAGGATAGTTGGATTCGGATGTAACAATTGTTATGGATCTAATTAAATGTGGTTAGGTTAGTTGGACTTGGTCGAGTTAGTCTAGATTCGGTTGGAGTTTACCTTATTGTAAAAATTTAATGTAATATTGTATTTAGAGGGTGTTGCATTTTTGTAAATTGCAGAACCTTGACTTGTGGATTCGGTTGTATTTAGGGGGTTTTTATTATGACAAGTCATCAATCAGGTGGGTACTCCTGTGCTTGATCAACACAGGTCTTTTTGTAGTGTATGATTTAGTATAATCCTGTTATAAATTATCCTATTGTTATCCTTATTGATTCGTTGCTTGACACTTACCATTGACCTTGATATGATCTGTTTATCATTAATATAGTCTCCTTAATTGCTTATCTATGTTGACTTATCATGATTGATGTTGTGTATATCTTGATGTTATAGTAGCTATGTGTTGAACTGTGCATTATAACATGTTATTGTTGTTAACTCTCACTGCACAGCGTGGGTGAGAACATTATAACACTACACAATGTGGGTGCTACTAGGACTAGCTAGATAGCTCTCCTAGAATACTGCCCCTCCCCCTCACGTGTAGCTGGTCTGTTATCTCCTGAAATACTGTCCCTCCCTCTAACATGTAGCTGGTCTATTATTGGAGTGGGTGATTCCTGCCGTGCATCCCAGTTCACTACACAGCATGGGTGTCTGGGGATGTTGAGGGCAAATAGTGACATTTTCCCCGCTCCCCACTCACGTGTAGTGGTTTGTTGTTGGAGGATGTGCAGTTGTCCTATCGTGCACTCCAGTTCATTGCACTAGGTGGATGACTGGGGGTGGCGAGTGCAGACAGTGACCATGCATGCATTTGTTGTTAGTTGTTTACTACATTTATAGTTTATGCACTTACTATTATATGTATTTATGGTTATTGCACTTGTTGTTATGGTTGCTGCATTTGTATGACATGACATACATTATTCATATATTGTATGATGCCTGATAGTTGTACGTAGAATGTTGACCTTGTTCCTTAAGTATCATGTTGAGAATGTATACCTTTGATATCCCTGCTTATGTTCCTTTGATACCTTGTTATGTTGTGCACTTTTATTCTAGTACCCACTGAGTATTTTATGCTCACCATCTAGACCTTGGGATTTTTTTCTGTCTCTTCAGGTAGTAGATAAGGATGTTGCTTGAAGCTTGGAGTTCTGCCAGACTGCCCCATCTCATAGCAGGAAAAGTAACAGTTTGGATTACGTCTTATGGTTTTCGGATTTTATTTGGTTGTGCGGTTGTGGATCGTTTTCGATGTGTGGTTTTTGGAGTTTGTCGTTGGATTTTCATTGTGTGCACTATCGATGTGCTTTGGTGTTTTCGTTGTTGTATGTGGATTTGTTGTAGTGGGGTTGCTATAGTTGATGTATGTTTGGATATGTAGTTGTGGTCGTGTGGACCCTTATTTATGTAGTTTAGTCTTGTATTTACATATGTTGGATTGTAGATGGTCGTGTGGGCCTGTACTTTGGTATGTATTCAATGAAAGTTGAATTATTACAGGGGAGATGCTGTCAAATTTTTTGGATAACCATCTCTCGGGACATAATATAAGTATTATTTATATTTTAATATGTTAAAATTTTTGAGTTCAGAAAAAATGTAGAATGTAAGAAGTTGGATGTATAAAAAGAATTACTTAAACGTAGATGTTTAACCGATGAATTTATTGTGGGGTTAGAATAATTTTTGCAGTTTACTTCAAGTAATGTTGAGTTTATGGATAGAGAAAAGATAAGATGTCTGTGCAGAAAGTGTCACAATAATAAATTTTTACAGTGTGATAAAGTTTGAAAACATCTTTGTAAATTTAGTTTCACTCTCAATTACTATAATTGGACTTGTCATGGTGAACCATTCATATCTGATGAGAATTATGGACAAAATATACAATACTCAGTCATGGGGGATCAAAGTTATTATGATCAATTTAATCCATATCAGAGGATGGTAACTGATGCAGTGGGTTAGAATTTCATTGTTGAACTGAGTGGTCTAAGTTTTAGTTTTCCTCCAATGGTTGAACAAATGTTTACTCCTTATGTATCATCGTTGGAGGAGAGACAAGTACCAAGAGTTGGTGAAAATTTGAATAATGAATTATATCTCAAATTTTAAGAATTATTGCGTGCTACAGATGAACCATTATGGGTTGGTTGTGACAATTGCATTAAACTATCTCTTACAGCAAGATTGTTGAATATTAAAGCAGAACATAATATGTTTGAAGACTATTTTAATGATTTTGTTCAAGTTATTGGAGAGACATTGCCACGTAATCACATAATGCTCAATGATTATTACAATATGAAAAAACTCATCAAAGACTTAGATCTTCCAGTGGAAAGAATTGATGATTGCAAAGATGGTTATATGTTATATTGGGGTGATGATGAAATTGTTAGGATCGGTTGGTTCGCTAGAGGGGGGTTAGGATGAATAGCGTTTCTCAATTTTTCTTGTTCTTTCTCTGCACAGAGATTAGCGGAAGCAAAAATATAAAAGAGAAAACAAGAGATCAACGCTAACCCGGTTTGTTTACTTGGTCTCCACCTCCGCAGAGGTGACTAATCCAAGGATCCACACGCACGCACACACCCGATGCACTATGAATCTTCTCCTTCTCGAAAACCTCGAAGGCGGAGAAACCTTTACAACTCTTTTGATCTCCTCAAAAATGATATGAAAGAATGTCCAGGAGGAGAGAAAGAAAGCAGAGAATGGAGAACAAACAAGTTCTCAGAAGAAGCACAAAGCAATAAAAGAATAGCGAAAAAGATGAGTTGTTCTCGTGCAGGCTTCTTCTTATAACTCTGCAACATCAGTCGACTGCTGGCAGGGCCAGTCGACTGATGCCTTCAATCGGCAACAAAATCTCGCATTAAAGCGCATTAAATGCTTGCCAATTTTCTGCAACGTTCAAATCACAGTCGACTGTTCCAAGACCAGTCGACTGGCAACAGTCGACTCACCATAACACCAGTCGACTGCCCAGTCGACTCCTGTCTTCCTTTGGCTCGACTGATTTCTCTGTGTGCGTCTGATTTATGAGCAGTCGACTGCTGGCAGGGCCAGTCGACTGGTGAAGCTGAAAAATCACATTTCAGCTTCTCTTGACCTAGACCTCGGCCTTCAAACATCTTACACAGCCTCATGCCTTCCCTGCACTAGCTTGAGATGCTTCCATCAGCTTCGTCATGTCAAGTCCTTGCCAAGACTACCCACTTGAACTTTTCCTTGCCAAGACTACCCACTTGGACTTTTCCTTGCCAAGACTTCCCACTTGGACTTTTGCTTTGCCAAGACTTCCCACTTGGACTTTTCTTTGCCAAGACTACCCACTTGGACTTTTGCTTTGCCAAGACTACCCACTTGGACTTTTGCTTGACAAGACTACCCACTTGAACTTTCCTGTAAACTTGCATCACACATGTTAGATCACAAGTATTGCCTAACTTCAAACATAGTTTAGCCAAACATTGAAACTCAATGCACTTGGGGCAAAGATTGCACCAACAATACTTACCACTGTTCTACAATACCTTTTATTTATAAAATTAATATAATTATATATATACTATATTTATATTTATTTAATTCCAGTCAATTTTAAGACGTCGTTGATGGACAACGAATGCAATTCTCACCGATCAAATACGTAGACACTCACCACTGTACCCCAATGACTTTTATACATAATTTCAATACGATATTATATATAATATAGTTATTTCAAATATATTATAATACGCGATTGGTGGGAATCAAACCCGAGAGTTCCGCGTGAGAAATGGATACAGAAACCACTATACTACAACATCTTTATTAAACTTATTCAATAAATTTATTTATATATTTATTTCAAAATTATATTTACATGTCGTTAATGAAGATCGAATCAGAGTCTCCCGCGTGAGAGAAAGGAATACACACCATTAAACTACATCGACTTTTCTCTCTTTTTTCAATATTTTTTTATATAAATTTTAAATTTTAAATTTTTTAATATAATAATCTTGAACCGTCATGAACCGTCGCGAACCGTGAACCGGCGGTTCCGAACCGTGAACCGTAACCGTCTTGGGCGGTTAAGGTTAAGGGTCGACCTGTCATGAACCGTCGAACCGGCGGTTTCGAACCGTTGAACCGTCGGTTCTGAACCGTGGTCGGGTGTACCAGAAGGAGTCAACAACGACGTAAAATATACACTCCGTTGTTTTATTTGTCTTTAACTCTTAGGTTACAAAGACTTTATGCATCAAAAGTCACTGCTTAACACATGACTTGGCATGCAACTCATCAAACAGAAGAGGAACTAATGTGTCATCCATCATATGGACAACAGTAGAAAATTTTTGATAGAACATATCCTGAATTTGCGAAGGAAACTCAAAACATTCGGTTAGATCTTTGTGCTGATGGATTTGCTCTATTTGGTAAATCAGGAAGAAATTATTTTTGTTGGTCAATTATTGTAACAATGTATAATCTTCCACCTGGAATGTGCATGAAAACATCGCATATGTTTTTAATATTGGTTGTGGTTGGTCCACAAAATCCGAAGAACATCTCTGATGAGGTGTGGACCCGGGATGATTGGGTATAAGTTGAAGTGTCTGAAGGTGTTTGAATAGCCCACAGAGGATTCACCGCTCTTTGTAAAAAAGAGACGCATACTCTGTGGTTGCTTGTTAGGATTGTTACTAGAACTTTTTGGCTAAAGCAACACATGTAAAGAATATGGCACTCTTGGACACATGTATAAGTAACTTGAATCCACAGACAAGAAGGAGCTTAGGCTAGGTGTGACGTAGTCAGCCTAGTGGGGACTGACACATATAAACTATGTCCTGAACCAAGCGGGTATAAGATGGTGAAAGGAACGAGACATGATCATTAAAGCTACTGAAGGGTTTAGAAATCATTCTGAAATCAATCATTGATTTTTTGATTAATTGAGGATCATGATGTACTACTAGGTGTTACTCATGATCATTCCGTAATTAATGGTCAATTATAGATAATTAACATAATCAGGAATCTATTGGGTCACACGCACTAGAAGTTTTTTGAAGGACTTTAAATGAATTTGAGAATTTGATTCTTAGATAGAGAGAATGTTAGTTTGGTTGGACCAAACAACAAGCAAAATTGATTTGGTTTAAATCAGAGAAGACTTGGTTTTTGAACCGAGTAATTTTGAACCAAATTGAATCAACTTGGTTTGGTTTATAATGAAAATTATTTTGGAAAATTAAAAGGGATGAGAAGATTTGTCTTATGAAGATGAATCAAACAATACTAATTTGGATCAAAGCGAAGATCGTTTGGTCATTGAACCAAGTGAACCAAAAGCGAACCGGTCTGCTACAGTAGGCCAGGTCCGGTTCAGCCCAGACCCGGTTCAACCCTAACCGGTTCAACCATAAAAACCTGGTTTTTTTTCTTTTCTCCCGACCCGACCCAAACCACACCCGTGATTTCTGGCATGCCAGTTCTTCTTCTCGTGCGACGCTCGCGTCCGACGGAATGGACGAACGAATTCACCATGGTTCTGGTTCCAACGCCGCCTTCCTTGCGCTCGTGTGCCTACGGTGTTTTCCATTCTTCGAAAACTACTCTGGTCCCTTTTACTTATTTCTTTATTGTCTGAAATTTGATTCCCGACGATAGAAAAAAAAGCCCTGGAAATGATCGCGATGTGTGTTATTGCGTGTTTTCGATATTAGGATTTTCTCTCGTATCAGCCTTATTGCTCATCGACTAGTACCGAAGACTGTGACGTGACTTGAAGCTTTGGAAGTCATCCTAAAGATCACTTCCGTGGACCACCATAGAGGCAGGACTCCGACGAGGACCATGCGATTGAGGCCCTTCTCGTTTAGCGTCATACGATAGGTAAGCGTAGAATAATTTATTATTCTGTAAAAAAATTTTAAATTCCTACCATGTCTTGTATTTGTTATTTCGAGACTATGCATGTGTGTGTTGTAATAATTATTATTAATTTGTTACGTCCCGGGAGACGGTCGTCCGAAAAATTTCGGCAGCATCTCCCCTGTAACAATCCAACTTTCCTGAATACATAAAATTGTAGGGCCTACATGACCACTCAACAATATATTACATGTGTTTATAGCACTAAACAACCTGAACAAAGGCCCACCCGGCCATAACTACTCCAACACATGCACGTAACATAATATACTACCACAACCGCATCACCACAACTACAACATATATAAACCATAAAACATCGCAACAAAACAACGATAAATTCTACGAAAACATAAACGACACAATGGACTCATATCAATATCCATGTCCATACATACGAAACATAAACGCTAGATCCAAATTCGTACAACATGAATGTAAACATCAAAACCACTATCCAATGTAATCCAATAAAACATACGAAATAAGGCAAATACACCTACTGTGAGATGAGGGGGTAGCTCCAGGGTCTGGGTAGTGAGTATACAATACTTAGTGGGTATAATCAACAAAGTGCACAACAAAGTAATATATATATAATGGAACAGCAGGATAGTATACAAAATCAATAAACTACGTATAATAGCTAGTATCATGCCATACGATCACAGTCATATATCAGCAAGTGTAATAGCTACAGCCATGTAACAACAAGTGCAATGATTATGAATGCAGAAAATTACTACCAACAATGTATGCACATATGCAATGCATGGTCACTGTCTGCACTCGCCACCCCAGACACTCACCCAGTACAGTGAACTGAGGCGCACGAAAAAAAATCGCAGTCGCTCCAATAACAAACCACTACTACACAAGTGGGGAGCGGGCGGGATCAGGAGGGTTATATAGCCAGTCCTGGTTGCACCCAATTTAGCGCAACAATTGCTCTCACTCTTATGCCACTATCACACAGTGACAAGTGGGGCCAACAACAATAATGATGAACAATATATATGCTACTATCATGTATGTATCATGATGCTCAATGCAACAGTTAAGCCTATATCTAATCAGGCATAGTCATCATATCATACAATGGTATCATACAACAAGTAAGGTACTAATCACAGTAAGGTATCAACGATATAGATCAACATCAAGAATACGTAATAAGGTATCATGTCAGGATCATACAACTGAGATAGCAAGATTATTAACAATGTAATTAACAACAAAAATAATTAAGCACTTACAAACAATCCTGTATTGACCAAGCACAGGAGTACCCACCTGATGTACGCACGTCGATAAAAGAACCCCTCGTGTGTAACAGGATCAACCGTCAATGTCCTGTAATTATAATAACAATTACCCACTAAATACCAGCATGTATTTTAAATACTATAACAAAATCAAGCCCTAATCAAAACTAGGGTTAACCTTAGCCGGATCAAATCGAATCAGATCCATCAATAGATCCAACCAATTTGATCAACCGGGTCCAACCAACTCCATTTAACCCGACTAACCTAACCCAACCAATTGATTTGGTTAAGCTTAAATCCATACTTAACCTTAATTAAATCTTGATTTCCAACAAATAATTCTCATCCTTAACAGCACACAACTATACTTGAACTCAACCCTGATCGAGAAAATCCATAAAAACAGATCTTATCAACAGGATCTCACATTAACTTGATCCAACGGAAATTCATCCAACCCTGAAATCCAACTGAGTACAATTAGACTCCAATTATTCCTAACCGGATCTAAACCAACCTAATCAATTAATATGACTTAATCAGTTAACCAATTAGTTCACTAATCCTCAATCCAACAACATAAAAAAATAATAATAAATGAATAAAACTCTAACATCATTAACTTATCAACCTTTGAATCGAGTAATTCAATGATCCCCAATGAAAATGCCAAATTGAACTAACTTGGTTTGGTTTAGGGTTAACATATAGATGTTTAGGGTTTAAAGATAACTAGTTCATCAAATGTGACATGCCATGAGATTTCATGTGGTTCTATATATGTCTATGAAGATCTCATTGTAGTTCGAGTGTAAGTTTCCTTCAACTTGAGGTATTCAAGTCATCTTGATCAAGGAGACCTATACTTTAACATCTTAAGCAAATATCTCTTTAGAGGTGTGGCTCCGGGATGATTGGGTATAAGTCAAAGTGCCGAAGGTGATTGAGTAGCTCATAGAGGATTCACCACTCCTTTATTAGGAGACGTATATCCTATAGTTACTTGTCAGGATTGTTACTCATAAGTTTTTGGCCAAAACAGAAACACATTAAGATAATGGTCCTCTTGGATAGCTGTTTGAGTAATTTGAATATGTAGGACAAGGAACTACTTCTTGGGCTAGGTATGACATAGTTACCCTAGTGGAGACTAACACATAAACCATATCCTGAACTAAGTAGGTATAAGATGAGTGAAAGGAACAGACACATAAATAACTATAGCTGTTGAAGGGTTCAGAAGTGGTTTTGTAATTAATTATGATTTTTTGATTAATTGGAGGTCATGATGTACTACTAGGCGCCAATCATGATCGATCTATAATTAATGATTAATTATGGAGGGTCAACATAAACTGGGAACCTATTAGGTCACATGCACCATGAGATTATCCAAAAAAAATATAAAATAAGTTTGAGAATTGAATTCTTAAATTGAGAGAGATTGAGTCTGGTTGGACTAGATGAACGATAAATATGAAAGATATTTTGTCAGAATGGAAGCAAAGATGGGCAACATTTTTTGAAGATAAAGTGGACCCTCTTTGGTTTAATTATAAATCAAATTAGTTTGATTTTAATTAAAAGATTGTTTGATTTTGAACTAACATGGTTTGGTTTTAAACCAAACTTAAGGTTATTGGTTTGGATTTTAGGCTAATGGATATGAGTTTTTGGTTCGTGAATCAAACCCATTAGAGATCTATAAATAGATCTCTATGGAAGAGAGATTTAACGAATTAAAAAACCTAAAGGTTAGGCTTTTCCTCTTCTCCTCTCCTCTTCTTGCCACCACCCACTTCCTCTCTTCTTCTTGCCGCCATCACCTTTGGTGGTGCCTCCATGTCTAAGAGGGACGAACCACTAAATTCTCTTCTTCCATCGGCCATCCACCTCCTGAAGTGGAGTGGCTATCGGTCACAACCAACAACACACCAAGGAGTCGCTAGACAGCAGGTGTTTTAAGCAGTGAGGTCTTCTTCCTCTGCCCTTGGCTATTGTTTCAGCAAGCAATTATTACTAGAACTCTGACGCCATTAGGCATGCTACCCCTTATAGGCAGCAAGCCATCTGACCTTCGAATGACAGCTTAATTGCCTCCATTCAGTTTGATTTTGTATCATCGAATTGCTTTGAGCCGTTAGATATCGAATCGGATTATAAGTTCTCTCTTAGATCACTTTGTCCCCTTCCTTTGACTAGTATCAAAATGGAGATACAACACATGACTTAGTGAAGTCATCTCATGGAGATCTCGACATGAATACGAGTAGAGACAACTTTTTTGAAGGTTGCTAGTTAATGCCATTTTTGCTTCACATCATCTAACATGTATAATTTATTTATGTCATCTTTTCTATGATTATATCCACACACGTGCGTATCCTCGTATGATTTTTGATGCGTGTGTTATAATAATTTAGATTATTATGCTTCCGTTGCTTGTTTATCAAAATAAAATATTAAAACACATATGGAGAAACCCAATAGTTATCACGTATAAATGAATACTTGCATTAGAGAATCACCCAGAACTTCTAATGAGGAACACAGCCTAGCAATGGTGGCCACCATGGTTATGTTCCCCTTTGATCATTAGCAATGAGATGTCCAAAGCCCACCACGGGGCTAGAGTTTGATGATGATGCCTCCATGGGTAAAAAAGGAAATTATGTTATGATACTTTTTGGAGTCTATAAAGCAACCAACGGATGTCGGTTAGGGAGTAACCTGACATTGAATTTAAATTGTATGTTCTTATTCATATCTTTTATGGTATGATGTGTTTATTCTTGATTTAGTTCTATCATAGTTTAGCTACCATGAAAGTAAGGGTTATGTTAAGATAGATACAATAGTGTGTTGATGCAATCAGCCTCTAGGATTTCGATATTTGATAATATACCTATGTTTGGTAATGTATTAACCAAGAGTTGATCTAAACAAGATCTGATATTTAGAAATAAGCTAAGTCTAGCCATGTCAAAGGTTGACTGAATGACTAGTAAGGAAAAAGTCCCAACAGGTCAAGGGTGATCAGATGGGAAAGTCCTAATTGGATGTTAGGCAAGGGAAAGTCCAAGCAAGTCAAGGATGACCAGATGTCTGGAAAGTGGCAAGTCTAAGTAGGTTAAGGTGATTGGATGTTTGGCAAGGGAAAGTCCAGGTAGGTCAAGGATGATTGGATGTCTATCAAGGACAAGTCCAAGTAGGTCAAGAGTGATCAGATGCTTGGCAAAGGAAAATACTAGGGGAGTGAACCCTAGGTGGTGAGAAGTCTTGGATGAGTGAACTCCAAACAAGAGGAAAGCCTAGTAAGTCAGGTAGACTTATAGGATTAGACTAGGTTGCTTGTTTATACTTGTATGTGTGTCTTATAGGAACCTGAAGATGGAAGCAAGAATATGAAAGTAGTGTTGGGAATCCTATGTGACAAAAATCAAAATTCACAGTGGAAAATAGGATCCCTTCTGTGATCCATGCGAAAAATTCATACAAGTTTAGATCTATGAAATCCTATCTAATAGGGTATACCTTTGATGCATGCCTTTCACTTATCCCGCTTATCCAAAGATTGTCAGATCTCTTGCACACGGTAAACAGAAGGTTTTTAGACTCGACTGGAGCTTCACATCCAGTCGATTGATGGTGAACAAAAGGCTTTTGGACTCGATTGGAGCTTCGCATCAATCGACTGAAGCAAACTCAGTCGACTGACTAAGGCAAATCAGTCGACTGCTAGCTGTGCTCCTGGACAACATTGCTGATCTTGATGTCCAGTCGACTGCCTTTGAAGGCCAGTCGACTAATGGTGAACAGAAAGCTTTTGGACTCGACTGGAATTCACATCAATCGACTGAAGCAAACTCAGTCGACTGACTAAGGCAAAATCAGTCGACTGTTAGCTGAGCTCCTGGACTGCATTGCTGATTTCGCTGGACTGAGCTGCTGGATGGCACTGTTGGTTGGAGCTGCTGACTGCAGATTGCTATGGTTGTTGTTTTGACCAGGGGCAAGTGTAGCATGTGACTTAGGTTCGTATGATAGTGCTTGTAGGGTGGATAAGTGATTTGTATCTTTGTGATTACATGTATTCATGTGAGTGCATGATGGTGAGAAGAGTGTGGAGTTAACCTCAACTTGTTGTGGTGGTAACTCCTTGATACACTATATGTTTGACATTCGATTTGGGAGTCCTTACCTCTCAAATCAGTTTTTATACATATGTACCTATTTTTCGAGAAAAATCAATTTAAAAATTTATTTTATAATTTAATTAGAAATTTCTTGATTTAGAATTGTTTCCTAATAAAGATATGTAATTAGATTTAAAAAATATTTTTTAATCTAATTAAAAATTATAATTTATAAAATTAAATTCTTTAATATATTTATTTTCTAAATTAATTTATGGTAATGGTGACATAGACTTATGTTATAATTTATATTATGATATATGTATGATTAATTTCATGTTATATATATGCCATAATTATGTCATGTAAAAGCATATAAATAATTTTCCTATTTTGTATGTAATTGATAATACCAAATAAAATAAAATATTTCTTATTTACTTTTAAAACTTACATCTTTCATTAATATAGTCTAGAATCAGAATTTGATTTTTAAGCATGGGTTGTTAGACTCTCTCCAAGCCCAACTTAAAATTAAACATGTTCAGACCATTGAGATATAGTCTCATGATTAATAGGTCGGCTTTAACTTGAAGCATTGATTTGTTGAATTCTCTCCAAGGTTAATATGGATAGGGGTGAAATTAAGTGATATACATGTCATGTATATATGTTAATGAGTTGACAATTTGACATTTATACAAATATCAATAAGTTGATAATATAATATGATAGTTATATATACGTGATATATAATTGGTATACTTAATACCCACCACTAGGACTAAGGATGGCTTGTTGGACTCTCTCCAAGGTTGTTTTTATCTATAATGAATATCAATCCACTTAGAGAAAATCTACCATCTTCCGAATAAAGTAAATATTCTTGAATTTGATAAGCAAGTGGGACTTCTTTTTATGTATTACATTACATAATAAATTCATCTCTCTCATAATTGTTAAATTTTGTATTTCTAGGTTAATAGAATAAGAATGTCTTCTTTAAATTTGTGCTCAATTTTGGATACTAATAAACTAATTGGGCCAAACTTCTAAACCTGAGAATTATTCTTAAGGTTAAGAAGATAGCCTATGTTCTCAAAGAACCTCTTTCCCCGAGACTAGCTGATGATATTACATCGGATCAAATATTGGCCCATCAGAAACATACGACTAATTCTGAGCTTACCAGTTGCATCATGTTAACCTCAATGTCTAATGAACTGCATAAACAACATGAGCATATGGATACTTATATGATTGTTTATCATCTTCGCGAGTTATTTGTTAAGCAAGCTAGATCCAAACGGTTCGAGATCACTAAGCTTTTCGCTCAAAGATGCAGTATGTACTAAAGATGAATGACTACATTGAGTGATTAAGATCACTTAGATTTGTAATGGATCATAAATTAAGTATTGACTTTATTTTACACTATTTTTCTGATAGGTATTCACAGTTTGTGATTAACTATCAAATGAACCATCTAGAATTCACAATTTCAAAGTTAGCCAACATGTTTAAGACAGTAGAGTCATCTATTAAGAAAAAAATACAAAGTTGTTATGTTGTTTGAAATTTTAAAGAAATGTTTTAAGAAGAGAAAGTCAAAAGATCAAGCTAAGGGGAAGAAAAAGATTAAGAAAGAAGAACCAGCACCAAAGGGATCATATCACCATTGTGGCAAGACGAGATAATGACAAAGAAACTACAAGATTTATCTTGAGCTTTAGGCCCCTAAAATATTAAATTGTTAATTGCGGCCATTATTAAAGTAATAGTAAACAATTCAATTCAGCATTAAGAAAAGCCAATCTGATTTGGTTAGAAAAATAGGAGATACAGAAAAAAATCTTTTAATGATATTCTTTAAGAAAGCAAAGAATAAAAGTTTAGAGTATCACTATAAAGCCTCCTTAGTAGCTGATCAATAAGAATAATAACAAATAACAAATCTAAATTTGAAATGTGAAAAGCAGAAATATTATGACGTCGCTTGAGCAGTTCTATGCCTTCATTTTAGTACATATCGACCATAGTAATTCAAATTAAGGCATAGGAGTTTAGTTTTTATGTGTTAAGTAATGGGATATGATCAACCACTTCTCTAGAGCATTCAATTAAAATTAGGTTTAGTTCATATTTTCCTCTTATTATCCACAACAAAAAAAAGAAAATAAGAATACAAAGAAGAAGAGCAACAACACTGCATCTACAAGAGAAGATGAAAACAAAGAGGATGAAAAGTAAAAAAAGATATAAAAGATGGAGAGGAAAAGTAGGAAGAAAATTTAAGAGGTAAAGACAAAGGAAAAAATTAAAAATAAAGAATTGCAAAAGAAGAGACAAAGAGGGAACAAATCAAAAGAGGCCAAAGCAAATAGAAAAAGGAAGAAAATGATCGTATGAACACATAGACTAAAACAAAGGAAGATGTGAAGAGTAGAAAAAAGTAATAAGATAGAAGAATAAGATGTAAAATATGACAAAAAGGAAAATAAAAAAGAAGTAAAGAGAAGAAGAAAAGAAAAAAAAGAGGAAGAAGAAGGAACACATAGAAGAAATGATCTACTATAAAAGGAAGAACTAAAGCGAAAGAATTTAGCAAGAAAACGAAGAAAAGATGGGGAAAAAAGACTAGAACAATAAAAAGAAAAAAAGGGTGCGAGAGTATATGAAAAGGAAAAGAGAAAGAAAATTAGAAGAACTAAGATAAAACAAAACAAAACAATGATAACTGCTTATATATCTAACTTTTAGTCTTTCAATAACTACATGGATATGAGATGCTAACTTTATGTATCTATTATTTAGATTTAAAATGATAAATAAAATAATAAAAATTTATGACAAAAAGAATGAAAATAGAGAAAAGAAAAAAAAGATAAGTTAAAAAAGGAAAAAAACAAAAGGAAAAATATATAAAACAACAAGATAAAAAATAAGAATATGTCAAAAAAATGAAGACAAAAGCAGAAATTAAAGAGAAGAAAAGTAAGAAGGAACAAGGAAAAGGAAAAGAATTATAAGAACATTGAGAATCTAAGAGAAAAAAAAAAGATGCAGATGAGAATACAAATTAGAGGACGAAGGAGAAATTCTAAAGTACAAAGAAGATGAAAAGTAAAAAATATATATATATAATAATAAAAGAATTTTAAAAAAAAGAAAATTTATATAGAAATTATGGAAGAGTAGAAGCAACTAAAAAGATAACAAGAAGAATAGGATGACGCTTAGAAGACATAGGAAGATGAGAAAATTTGGC
Organism: Curcuma longa; assembly: GCF_044706935.1. NCBI lineage: Eukaryota > Viridiplantae > Streptophyta > Magnoliopsida > Zingiberales > Zingiberaceae > Curcuma > Curcuma longa. The sequence goes on along the minus strand of NC_133880.1, from coordinate 11,802,772 downwards.
TAAAATAGAAGAGAACATAGAAGAACACAAAATAGAATAAACCAATATGATGAAAAGAAAATTAGCCAAAAGAAAGAAAAGAGGAGAGAAAAAAGAATGGTGAAAAGGAAGAACAACAAGAACAAGAGTGTAGTCAGCTACATAACCATATAAGGAGAAAAATCATGAAAAAAAGTCAAAAATAAAAAATGAAATACAATGAAGACGAGTGTTTAATCTTATTGTAATCTCGCTATAACAATATAAGAGGAAGGTGAATAAATAAAGAAAAATAATAAGACATTATTATTATAACAAAATAATCATTTACATGATAGTCACAAGATGATCAACTTGATGAACTAGGTTATGGTGCGTGCCAAACTATATGGTATACTATTTATTTATGTTTAGAAATATAATCAAATTAAGATTATAATGAAGACCAATTTATTAACTACATGTTAGAAATATTTCAAATCCAATGCAAGCATGTGTTCTCAAAGCCCAAGGAACTGATGTGGGATATTAACTTAATAATTTCTAACTTCCCTCATTCAACACCTAAAGCCTTGAAAAAACTTCTTGATATTCCAGAGAAATGATTGTTGTATTTAACAAACAACTGAAAGAATGCAAAACTTGAATTTGAGAGAAAATATAAATGCATTAACTTATGAGATGCCCAGTCATTCTACAATGTCCTATACCTCAATAATAGCTTTTTCAACATTCAATTACTCATGGTGGGAGCTTCATAGATATGCAGTGTAGGTGAGATTCAAATACTGCAGCAGTTAAAGTCATAACATGGGGAAGACATAATATTAAAAACTAACCTAGTTAGCAAACCAATGATGCATGTTGAGAATAAAACTGCATCCTATATATAGAGACATAAGTAAAGGAATGAATGTGCATGGTTAAAGCAATGTATTTAGGACAACCAACATAAACAAGACGGTAGGAGAATACACTACCACTGCTAAATGCCTGAAAACAGTTTGAGTTGAAAGAACTGAGCAAGAACCAAGTACTAAATGTTCTGGAGCTTTTGAATCCTGCAAGTTTGCACTCGGGTGAGGACACACTTGGAAACTAAAGACGACCATCACTTCAACATTGTTCAAAGAGATCTTCCAGCAAGCCTAAAGATTAGAAAATAATGAAAAAAGTAGCTGAATTGATTGTTTTATCTTAACAGCAACAAGATCGTCAGTCAAATAAAAAAATCACATTCTCCTACTAATTTTAGAAGTGCCAGCACACAACAAATACAATAGTCTGAACAGAAATTAATGAACTAATAAATTCAAGCACTTCAACTAGTAAGAGTTTACTTCACATTGTACTCTTCATCTACCCACCACCATACCTGTGTTCAATGCCAACACTTTAACAAAAACATTAGTACCTGAGTACAAGTAGCAACCATTCAGTGGTAAGCTCAATGATAATAATTTCACAGCAAGTACCTTTTTCCCCTCTAGCATGAGAAGATATAATGAAGTTACATGTAGGCAATTGTAGCAGCTGACTCCAAGTTCCATGCCTGATTGTGCCTCGACCATTTGTCATATTCCAAGCTTCCTACATTATGAAAAGGAAAGGACAACAAATGGCAAGACATTTATATCAATAGGATATCATTCTCATCAAGGAATTGTTAGATATCTATCTATAGTGCTGACCACTTACCAAAATTTCCTAAAGCATCTATTATATTAATGATAAGTATTATAAGTACATAGCTAGAAAATATTAATGATAAGCATCTTCAGACCTTTCTCTCAGTAAATATCTGTCAAAATTATAGCAGAAAATTATATCAAGATAGATACACATAGCTAGATATGGGCATACCTACATGCTGCATGTATCTGCTGAGCAACCCTCTCCCTCATTTCTGCACTGCCAATATTTGGTGCAACAGCCCCAGCAATAACAGAACTATCAAAATCAACTAAATTGGAAATGAATATATCCAAGAGTTCAGTTACAAAGGAGAGTTCATCATGAGTAGGAATATGCCACCAAGGAGGGGGTACCACTTTTTTCATTCATTTCATTCTCACTAACTTTGCTACAAAGCTATCCTTCTATCAATGAAATAGCAAGCCTACTAGAAGACAGCCCACACATCCACAACAAGTAATCAAGCAATACATAACAAATAGCTGCATAAGCCTTAATACTAAGGGCAGAAATTCCTGCATGCTTAAATTGGTCGATAGGGTATTAGAGAATCAGACTTGCAAAAAGAGAGCAGCGGACATCATTGCCAGCTCCATTACCTGTCATATCACAACTAAATCATTTTTACCAACCTTCAAAGTATAAAAAAAAATTAAACTAGTTGTCAGGCTATAAAATGAAGTTCTCTATAATAAGTATTTTAAGACCTTCCAGTAAATGCATACCCAATTGCTAACTTCAGTTCATCCTGAAACTGCAATAGCACTGGCCCTCCATAAGTTATGGCTATTGCAAGAACTTTTAGATGATACACCAATGTTGTTTCAAGTGCAGACAAAAGCATAGCCTGCATGTACAATAATTCAGAGAGTGCATATGACAACAAAACAAACATAAAAAATATAAACAAACCTTCATAGTTTAGAGATGCATTAAAATCTCTTTCACCACCAAAACTTGTAACCAGGGAACCTTCAAAAGAGGATAATATGGTCATTAAGATTGGTTTAATAAGGTGGGTTGCGGCCTCTTCAGAGTTTGAACAAACTGAGAAATAACAAAGAAACCCAACTTCTGTGGTAGCTCCAAGAAGAATATTTGAGTTCACACATACAGGTATTTTCCTCAAGGCCTAAAAAATATTTTAGAGTGAGAATTCGCATGAACACTAGAGAAATCTGAAAATCATTGGATTAATGTAGTTTCTGAAGAAAAATGGCACAAAGCTCATCAGATGATGTTTCTGGCAATTTTCCAAGTTGAGATTTGGAGCATACAATAGTATGGAACATAGTTTAAAATGTCGTGTCATTTCGCCCAATACAAGTGAAATGTTTCATTCCGCCTAGGGGTGTAAACGAGTCAAGCCGCTCACGAGTTATTCGGGTCTTGATTCGAAAAAAAAAGTTCGATCGAATTCGTTCGATTAAGTTAACGAGCTGAGTTCGAGCTCCAAAACATTATCGAATCGAGCTCAAGTTTAACAATATTTGAATTGTAAGCTCGCGAACATATTTAGAGGTTTGGCAGATTCTTCTATCATAAGGGTAAGACTTTCTTCTACTCCATCTGGAAGGTGTAGGGCTTCAGTTCTATGATGTCTAAAAACTAAAGTGGTGAAGGATAAAGCTCCATGATTATATTAGCGTTTGGATTTAAAGCATTTAATTGTGCATTGGAAAATAGTTCTAGATTTCTTTCAACATCAATTATTTCTTCTAATTGACGACTACAGGTACTGTTGTATTGTGTTGAAGGTCCCTAAGGGTTCTAGAAGGACCAGTAAATGTTTGGTTTGAGTTTGCCTTGTAAGGCTCATTTTGTATAAGTTAGAAAAGAATATGTTTTTGGTTATTTTCTTGGAATAATATTCCTTGTAGATAGCTTACTGAGATCTTTGGTTAAGTGGTCTATACTATTCTTCTACTCCGTTGTTTGATTGTTCTTTTGTACTTGAGTTTCTAAATGTAATAATTTATTTTCTAATAACGTTATCTAATGGTGTAATGAAGTTAGTAGTGCTATTATAGTATTATTTTGTTGTGTTAAGATTTAATCACCTTTCCTTGAAAAGTCTACCTTTATAATAACCGTCTTCTTTGGTTTTAGAATATTGTTGTGTAAAGTTCAAAGCTTCTTCATAATATGTATTCTCATATTGTAGTTTGTTCATTTATATTTTAATTCTTCTAAAATACCATGTATTGTTTTAAAATCATATTCTATTTGTTCTTTTGGTTTTTCTAAGAAGTTCTTTACTTGGATCAGTAGATCTTTAGATTGTAATTCAAACTGTTTAGGTTTATTTTCTTCTATTAGTTTAGCTAGTATGAGAAAATCCTTTTTCTTTGGAAGTGTAAGTAAATTAAGTTGACTAAATATTCTGTTTAAAGAGCCTTGAGTATCTTTCAAAAAATCAATGTTTCTCTTCAGATCTTTTAAGTCTTGATTTTGTTGTTCTACCGTTTATATTAGTTGTTTTAAAGTTAGATGATTCTGATTTTGGTAGATTTCTACAGTTCTTCCCAAGGCTTAAAATATCAAACCGTACCGAGGTTTCGGTCCCGGACTGGAACGATACAGTTTCAGTACCGTACCGTACCGTGCCAGTATAGTTTCGATATTTTTAAAATATAAAATATATTAACTAAAATAAAAAAATTTAATCTAAATATTTAAAAATAAAAAATAAAATATTTTTTAAAAGTAATAAGATAATTTTAGAGATTTTAATAAATTCTATATCAATTATCCCCAACTACAGCTAGGAATGATTATTAAAATCTCAATTAAACCCCTAAGTTTAAAAAAATAAAAAAATGCGATGCCTCGCGCGCGGCCCACACACGGAGGCATCGCCGGGCCCGCGCGGCACCTCCGGAGGTGTCGCCGCCCCGGGGGACACCTTCGGCGGCGTCTCCCGGCCGGAAACACGGTGTCGGTGCTGGTGCCGCTCCGTCGGCAGAACGAAAAATTTCACCTAAAATTTCAATCCTTGGTTCTTCCTAGTTCTATCTGTAGATCTATAAGTGTATTTTGCTATGCAGAACCAGTGTAAAGCATGGTTAGGGGATTTCAACCTTATGTAACAATGTTTATAAAAGTCGGCTATGGTCACTATTCCAATTGGATAAAGAGCTAGGTCTAAGTACTCTAAGCTAGGAGTAGTGGTTGACGTCATATATTGTCATAGTCCAAGGTCTTAAAGCTATGATACCAATTCTTGTGGGCTTTGTATTGTGTGTTGATTTTATGTTGAGTTTTTATCATTGGGTTTTTTGGGTTTTTATATGGTTGGTACAAATTCTAGGCTAAGAAAGTAGGATTAGTCTTCTTGTCCTATTTATCTTCCAGTGAGCCTCACCTGTGAGAGAATTATGTTTGAAACTCTGCACTGGCTTTATTCAGGTCTTATGGCCTCAACCGTTGCCTTATTAAGCCCGCACAAATCTTATGAGCTTAACTTCTAGTTCTTTTCACAGTTACTGTTCATCTCGTTTAGAAATTACTTAGAGAAGGACTGGGGACAGAAACAGAGGAAATACGACCCGAGTCTTCCTTTCTTGGCCTAGAAGAAGTTCTACTTGGCCATTAGTAAACTAAACTAGTATTAATATATGCACAAGATTACATAAACTTGAAAACTTACAAGACTTTCAAGCAAAAGAAAAGCAAAAGAAAGAACACACTATAATACTTCAATAGCACACTTAGACTAGTAGCACGTCAAACACACTTAGATTACAAGAGAAGGAAGAGGGAATAGAAGGGTGTGGAGAATTTCAAGTAAGAGGTTTTAGATGCCTTGGTTGTGTAAAGGAGGAGGCTATTTATAGAGATTTTTCCTTAGGGGTGAAGGATGAAGGGGTAATCTTCTTTTGATAATGGAGTCTTCTTTATTGGTAGTGGAGCCTTCTTTTTGATAGTGGAGTTTTATTTTTGGGAGTGGAGTTTTCTTTTTGGGAGTTGAGTCTCATAGAGTTTTTGTCACCGGTTCCTTGTTCTTATCCCTTGGTGCCTTGTAATGCTTGTTTTTTCTTCTTCTTCCTTATTAATGGATAGTGATGTCAGCCCTCCATCATGTTGTCTAAATTTATTTCGCCAACAGGATCTAGTGAGAGTATAGAACTGGAGCTAGCAGGCCTGCAACGAGGAGTAGGGAGCCTGGTAGAGGTCATATGATTGCGGCCCAAGTACGGATTAGCAATATGAACTGAACTTGCTAATTTTCTTGCAGACCAATGATCATGTTTTTTCTTATATTTTTGAAGTACAACTTCATGTTTAGTATTTATAGGAAAGGGAAAATCTTATGTTTGGCATAGCAAAGGAACGTACCTTACGTTGTCTATCCATCTGCAAAATTATTATTAGTGAAAAAACCTAGATAAAGTATCTGCTAAGGAATTATCACTTCCTTTAATATGTTCCCAATGGATTTTTAAGCCTCTATTGATAATGGAATTAGAGAATTTTAGTCATCTTTTTGTACTAAGACTTTTTCTAAGTTCTTTTGTTTGTTGGCTTAGATTTGACTATAGCTTCACAATCAGTTGTAACCATTATTTCTGCTTTATTACAAATAAAGAGTCTAAAGGAATCTTCATCCCTAAGGAAATTAGCAAGTTCAGTTCATATTACTAACGCGTACTTGGCCCGTAGCCATATGACCTCTGCCAGGCTTCCTACTCCTCGTCGTAGGTCTACCAGCTCTAGTTCTATACCCTCGCTAAATTCTGTTGACAAACAAATTTAGACAACATGATGGAGGGTTGACATCACCACTAACAAGGAAGAAGAATAAATAACACGCATTACAAGGCACCAAGAGATAAGAACAAGGAACCGATGACAAAAACTCTATAAGACTCCACTCCCAAAAGAAAACTCCACTACCAAAAAGAAGACTCCACTACCAATAAAGAAGACTCTATTACCAAAAGAAGATTTCCCCCTCATCCTTCACCCCTAAGGAAAATCCTCTAAAAATAGCCTCCTCTACACAACCAAGGCGTCTAAGACCTCCTACCTGAAGTTCTCCACACCCTTCCATTCCATCTTCCTTTTCTTGTAATCTAAGTGTATTTGATGTGCTACTAGTCCAAATGTGCTACCCAGTATTGTAAGTGTGTTCTTTCTTTGACTTTTCTTTTGCTTGAAAGTCTCATAAGTCTTCAAGTTTATGTAATCTTGTGCATATATTAATACTAGTTTAGTTTACTAATGCCTAAGTAGAACTTCTTCTAAGCCAAGAAAAGAAGACTCTGGTCCTATTTTTCCTGTTTCTATCCTTAGTCCTTCTCTAAGTAATCTCCAAACAAGATGAACAGTAACTGTGAAAAGAACTAGAAGTTAGGCTCATAAGACCTGAATAAAATCGGTGCAAAGTTCCAAACCTAGTTCTCTCACAGGTGAGGCTCATTGGAAGATAAACAGGATAAGAAGACTAATCCTTAGGGGTGAGCAGTACCCGTCCGGCCCGCTAAACCCGCCCGCCACCCGTATCCGGAACCCGCCAACCCGCAGGTTTAAAAAAAATTAAAAATAAAAATGGATAGAAAATTGACAAACCCGCTTGTACACGGGTGGGTTTCGGGTTTTAATTTTAAAATCCGACTAAATCCGACCCGCCCGCCTATTTATATACAAATAATAAAATATATGTATACATATATTAAAAATGATTTGTTTAATAATAGATAAGGACAAAAAAAGAGGTGTTTCCAGCAGCAACCCCATTTCTCACACTTCGGCACTTTCCTCTCTCCCAACTTTCAAGCTTCAGGAGTCAAGAATCAAGGGTTTCAAGTATGTAATTTTCACTCTTTAGTTTCAAGTTTCAACTTTTCACTAGTTGTGTGGAATTTCGGGTATTTTCTCTAACTCTTCTCCTGGAACAAAACATTGATTCGATTCATCCAAGCTCTTCACTTCCAAATTCCGATTTTGTTAGATTTTTGCTTGGTTTGGTTAACAATAATTTTTATTTTACTGCTGTTTGTTTTGTATTAAATATCAATTATCATTATCATCACTTTTATTCTACTTCCAATGCCATTATCTGTGTTTTGCTTCTGCTGTTATGCAACTCGTTTGTTTTTTTTTTTTTTTTGTTGAAGCTTACTTTCTTGTACATTCGATAACCCGCCAATCCGCCCGCCAATCCGCCCGCCCGCCGGCACCCGCCACCCGCCGAATTTGATGCGAAAAAAAAATCGAGTTGGGTTTAAATTTTATTAACCCGCCAATGGTGGGTCGGATGGGAAAATCGCACGAACCCGTCCGACCCGCCCGCTTGCTCAGCCCTACTAATCCTACTTCTTAGCCTCGAACTTGTATCAACCACATAAAAATCCAAAAAACTCAACCATAAAAACTCAACATAAAATCAACACAAAATACAAAGCCTGCAAGAATTGGTATCAGAGCTTTAAGACCTTGGACCATGACAATATATGACGTCAACCCCTACTCCTAGCTTAGAGTACTTGGACCTAGCTCTTTATCCAATTAGAACAACGACCACAGCCGACTTTTATAAACATCATTGTTACATAAGGACGAAATCCCCTAGCCATGCTTTACACGTTCTGCATAGCTAAATACACTTACAAATCTATAGACAAAACTAGGAAGAACCATAGAAATCTACCAAAATCAGAACCATATAACTTTAAAACAACTAATACAAACGGAAGAACAACAAAATTAAGACTTAAATGATCTAAAGAGAAATATTAATTGTTTGAAAGATACTCAGGACTCTTTACTTCAAAACAACTAATACAAACGGAAGAACAACAAAATTAAGACTTAAAAGATCTAAAGAGAAACATTGATTTTTTGAAAGATACTCAGGACTCTTTAAACAGAATATTTAGTCAACTTAATTTACTTACACTTTCAAAGAAAAAGGATTTTCTCATACTAGCTAAACTAATAGAAGAAAAATAAACCTAGACAATTTGAATTACAATCTAAAGATCTACTGATCCAAGTAAAGAACTTCTTAGAAAAATCAAAAGAATAAATAGAACACGATTTTAAAACAATACATGGTATTTTAGAAGAATTAAAATATAAATGAACAAACTACAATATGAGAATACATATTATGAAGAAGTTTTGAACATTACACGACAATATTCTAAAACCAAAAAAGACAGTTATTATAAGGTAGGCTTTCTAGAGAAAGGAGATCAAATCTTAACACAACAAAACAATACTATAATAGCACTACCAACTTCATTACACCATCGGATATTATTAGAAAATAAATTATTACATTTAGAAACTCAAGTACAAAAGAACAATCAAATAATGGAGTGGAAGAATAGTATAAACCTCTTAACCAAAGATCTCAGTAAGCTATCTACAGGGAATATTATTCAAAAAAACAACCAAAAACATATTCTTTTATATATATATATATATATTACATGAATTATAAATATTATATATGTTAACAAGCTGGGCCCGAATTAAGTTCATTAAACTTTTAAACGAGTTATATTCGCAATGAGCTCGAGTTATTCGTAAACTATTTAATCTTATAAGAATATATTTTACTTTATATTTTTAAATATTTAGATTATATTTTTTATTTTTAGTTAATATATTTTATATTTAATAAAAGGTGTAATCGAACCGAATCGAGCCAAACAATAAGAGGTTCGAGCTCAGCTCCGATGGTTTTTCCCTAAGCTCGAGGTTGGCTCAAGTTCGATTCAAACTTTAATTCTTATGCTTGAGCTCAGCTCGTAGCGAAATTAAATAGTTCATAAATAGCTCGAACTCGGTTCGAAAATAGCTCATTTAAAAGTTAAACTAAGCTTAATTCGACTTGGCTCAATAACTGATAATATTTATAATTCATATGATAAACAAGTCTCTTAACGAATATGTTCGCGAGCCTCTTAACGAACATATTCACGAGCCTCTTAACAAATCAAATATTGTCAAGCTCATGTTCAACTCGATAATGTTTTCAAGCTCGAAGTCAAGTTTAAGCTCGGCTCATTAACTTAATTGAACAAACTTTTTTCGAACCAAGAACCAAATAGCTCGCGAGTAGCGTGGCTCGTTTACACCCTTATATTTAAAAAATATTAAAACCATATCGATAACTGCACAATACAGTATTGAAACTGTATCGTTCCGGTTCATAACCGGAATCTCGGCATAGATCGAGATTTTAAACCATGAATACAACGATTAAAAGGAAATGAGAATATAATCAAAATTTTCTAAGATATAACATGAGTAATAAAATCAAAAGACATTTTTTGAGGCAACAAAACCATCGCAATCACAATTCATAACACAAAAAATGCTCATAAAATAAATTTGTAAAGAGAAACATAGTCATTACCTCGAACGCCAGCATGTGTTCTCAAAGCTCAAGGAACTAATTTGGGATATTAACTTAATAATTTCTAACTTCCCTCATTCAGCACCTGAAGTCTTGAAAAAGCTTCTCAATATTCTTGAGAAATGATTGTTCTATTTAACAAACAATTGAAAGAATGCAAAACTTGCATTTGAGAGAAAATATAAATGCATTAACTTATGAGATGCCCAGATGGCCTATTCCTCAATAATAGCTTTTTGAGCTTTCAATGACTCATGATGAGAGCTTCATAGATATGCAATGTATTTAAGACAAATAACATAAACACCACGGTAGAAGAATACACTACCACTGGCAAACGCCTGAAAAGAGTTTGAGTTGAAAGAACTAAGCAAGAACTTAGTACTAAATGTTTTGGAGCTTTTGAATCCTGCAAGTTTGCATTCAAGAGTGAGGACACACTTGGATACTAATGATGACCATCACTCCAACATTTTTGAAAGCGATCTTCCAGCAAGCCTAAAGATTAGAAAACAATGAAAAAATTAACTAAATTGATTGTTTTATCTTAACATCAACAAGATCGTCAGTCAAATGAGTAAATGTCATTCTCCTACTAAATTTTAGAAGTGCCAGCACACAACAAATACAATAGTCTAAACAGAAATTAGTACTTCAACTAGTAAGGGTTACTTCACATTGTACTCTTCATCTACCCACCACCATACCTGTGTTCAATGCCAACAATAGAAACACTAGTACCTAAGTCCAAGTAATAGACACTGGGTGGTAAGTGCAATGATAATAATTTCACAGCAAGTACCTTTTTCCCTCTAGCATGAGAAGATATAATGAAGTTACATGGAGACTCAATTGTAGCAGCTGACTACAATTTCCATGCCTAATTTTGACTTGACCATTTGTCATATTCCAAGCTTCCTACATTATGAAAAAGAAAGGACAACAAATGGCAAACCATTTATATCAGTAGGATATATCATTATCATTAAGGAATTGTTAGATATATATCTATAGTGCAGACCACTTACCAAAATTTCCTAAAGTATCTATTATATTAATGATAAGTATTAGAATAGACCATCTTCAGACTGTTCTTTCAGTATATATCTATCAAAATTACAACAGAAAAATAGGTCAAGATAGATACACATAGCTAGATATGGGCATACGTGCATGCTGCATGTATCTGCTGAGCAGCCCTCTCCCTCATTTCTGCAGTACCAATATTTGGTTAATCATCACCAACAATAACAGAACTATCAAAATCAACTACTTTGGCGTCTCTATTTTTGCAGGACAAGTGCATTATCACGCAAGCATGATATTACACCTTGCAAAGAAGAATAAATACGGATCAGTGTGACCTTCAAATGTTCCTTCTCATCCCCTGTGCAACCATAATGTACAGAGAATAAACAACTTCCAGACATGAATAAGGTACATAAGGTACATTATATATATATATATATATATATATATATACACCTTGGAAAACTTGCTTGAATATGTAAGTTGCTTGACAAAAACAAACTGTTGTTGGATAAGTAGGAGTTAAGGCATTTTTATCTCACCTACCTCCATAGGCATTTTTGTATGGCAAGTCTTGAAAAGATCATCAAGAGCTGATTGGAAATGAATATCCAAGAGTTCAGTTACAAAGGAGAGTTCATCATTGAGTAGGACTATGCCACCAAAGAAGGGGTACCACTTTTTCATTCATTTCATTCTCACTAACTTTGCTACAAAGCTATTCTTCTATCAATGAAACAACAGGTTTACTAGAAGAATCTATACATTCACAACAAATAATCAAGAAATACATAGAAATAACTGCATAAGCCTTAATACTAAGAGGAGAAATTCTTGAAGACTTAAACAGGTCGATAGGGTAATAGAGAATTAAACTTGCAAGAAGAGAACAAAGGGCATCATAGCCAACTCCATTACCTGTCATATCACAACCAAATCATTTTAACCAACCCTCGAAGTATAAAAAAGTTAAACCAGTTGTCAGGCTATAAAATGAAGTTCTCTATAATAATTATTTTAAGACATTCCAGGATGGGACCTGAAATGCATATCCAATTGCTAACTTCAGTTCATCCCGAAACTGAAATAGCACAATACTCCAATGTTATTTCAAGTGCAGACGAAAGTAGCCTGCATGTACAATAATTCTGAGAGTGCATATGACAACAAAACAAATATAAAAAGTATAGACAAACCTTCATAGTTAGAGATGCATTAAAATCCCTTTCACCATCAAAACCTGGAACTGGGGAACCTTCAAAAGAGGATAATATTGTCATTAAGATTGGTTTAACAAGGTGGACTGCTGCCTCTTCAGAGTTTGAAAAAACCGAGGCACAACAAAGATACCCAACTTCAGTGATAGCTCCAAGAAGAATATTTGAGTTCACAAAGATGGATATTTTCCTTGAGGCCTAAAAATATCTAAGAGTGAGAATTCACATGAGCACATAAGAAAACTGCAAATCATTGAGTCAAAGTAGTTTCTGAAGAAAACAAGGCAATAGTATTTATGGCAATTTTTCGAGTAGGATTTGGAGCATACAAAAGTAGTATGGAGCATAATTTAAAATCTTGTATCGTTTCGCAGGGGTGAGCAAAAATTCGGTTAAACCGAATAAATTGATCAAACCAACTGAATTTAAAAATTCGGTTTGGTTATTTCAAAATTTCGATTATTTTTTCTTAACAAATCGGTTAATTCGGTTTGGTTTCGATTTTAAATTTTCTTATTCGGTTAAACTGAATAAACCGAATTAATCAAAATAAAAAAAATAATTTATAAATTTCTAAGTTAGTAGACTTATAAATCCCTAATTAATTAGTAAATTTTTAATAATATTTAAAAAATTCGGTTATTTCGGTTAATTTGGTCGAAAACTGAATTAATTGATATTTTATCGGTTCGGTTTGTTCAATTTTTATTTGAAAATTCGGCCGATTAGGTTAGTTTAAAAAAATTTGATTCAGTTTGATTTTGGTTAATTCGGTTCAGTTCGGTTCGGTTTGGTTCGGTTTTAACCGAATACTCAGCCCTAGTTTCGCCCTATTTAGGCAAAATAATTCGTTCTGCTCAAAGACCCTATGGACGCATCCCACTGGCCTGACAATGCGTCTAAACATGTCATGCTGGCTCGGTGACACATCCGTATGTATCATGCAGGCCTAGAGGCGTTACAGAATAAGGGGCCAAAAGTTTTTAACTTGGTTTGATACACATAAGCTTAATTAAAATCTAATTAAATTATCAAATTAGTTTAATATATATATATATTTTTAAATTATTTTTATTTTTAATTATTTAGATTAAATTTTTTATTTTTAGTTGATATATTTTATATTTAAATAGGGGTGTAATCCAATTGAGCCAAGCCAAACAGTAAGAGGTTCAAGCTCGGCTCGGCTCGGTTCATTTTTCCGTAAGCTCAAGTTTGATTCATAATAAAATTAAATAGTTCGTAAACGGTTCAAGGTCAGATTAAAAATAACTCATTTAAAAGTTAAACAAGCTTAATTCGAGTTCGACTCGTTGATATATAATATTTCTAATTCATGTGATATATACATATACGGAATTGCTATGCTGAGCGCCGATTTCCTGAGCGCCCGTGAGCGCTTCCATCCCGGCCGTTCATTCGATCGCGCGCTCAAACTCAACCGTCCAAAAAATCGCGATTGCACAATGTTTCTCCTCGGACCTCCGCCGCTTCCCGCCGCCCGTTCATCGTCGTCCGACCACCGTCGGCCGCCGGACCAGGCCCGTTGGAACCATCGTCGTCCTTAGTCTAATGAATTATATAGCAAAGAAATCTAGCTGATACTTCACCAACCACTAAACCTGAACTAACATCTCAATATAGCATGGAGCATGAGAAGCAATGCAATATTTTATCTTGTATTTTGCATACCTACTACCGTGTAGACATTTTGGAAGACTAGAAAAAGACACCAAGAGGTGATCTGACATCAAAGAATGTATCAACCTGATAGGAAAATATATAATATATAATAGTAAGCTAGTTAAGAATAATTTCTTAGAATCAATGGAATCAAAATATCTCCACAATGGCATGATATTGTCCACTTTTGATCTTAAGCCCTCATAATTTTGTTCTTGGCCTCTATCCAAAAGGCATAATCCCAATGGAGATATCTTCCATCCTTTTAAACACATGATCTTTTGTAAGCCCTCATAATTTTATTCTTGGGCTCTATCTAAAAGGGTTCATCCTAATGGAGATATCTTCCATCCTTTTAAACGCATGATCTTTTGTATGTGTTTTAGATGTGAGACTATGTTTGCACCCTTGCAACCTAACAATCTCCCCTTAAACAAAGGACCACAGGCTCCTCCTCAAACGAAAAGCCTCCGTTTGATGTCCGAATCCTCGATCCATAAAAGCGGCCTCACTCTAATACCACTTGTTAGAACCGATATCTCTATAATGACATGATATTGTCCACTTTGGGCCTAAACCCTCATGGTTTTATTCTTGGGCTCTACCCAAAAGGCTTCATCCCAATGGAGATATCTTCCATCCTTTTAAACCTATGATCTTTTTCATGTGTTTTAGATGTGGGACTATGTTTGCACCCTTGCACCCCAACATAATTAGTTCATCCAAAGTGACCTGCCATGAGACTTCATGTGATTTTATAAATGTCTTTGAAGATCTCATTGCAGTTCAAATGCAAGTTTCCATCAACTTGAGATATTCAAGTCATCTTAGTCATGAAGACTTATGCTTTGATATCTTAAGTAAGCGTCTTTATGAAGGTGTGAACCCAAGATGATTGAGTATAAGCCAAAGTGTCTAAAGGTGATTGAGTAGTCAACAAAGGATTCACCACTCATTTTATTAAGAGGCGTATATCCTATAACCACTTGTTAGGATTATTACTTGTAAGTCTTTAGCCAAAGTAGAAACACGTCAAGAGGATGATTGTCTTAGATAAATTTATTGAGTAACTTGAATCCGTAGGATAAAAAATTACTGTTTAAGCTAGGTGTGACGTAGTTAGCCCAGTGGGGGCTAACACATAGACCATGTCTTGAACTAAGCGGGTATAAGATTAGTGAAAGGAACAGATACATGAACAACTATAGCTGTTAAAGGGTTCAGAAATAGTTCTAGAATCAACTGTGATTTTTCAGTTAATTGAGGGTCATGATGGACCACTAGGTGTCACTCATGATCGATCCATAATTAATGATTAATTATGGACGATCAACATAAATCTGGAACCTATAAGGTCACACGCACAACGAGTTTCTCCAAGAGACATTAAACGAGTTTGTGAATTATGTTTCTCAGATCGAGAGAAACTGAGTCCGATTGGACATGACGAAGGGCAAATATGGAAGATATTTCACCGAAAAGGAAGTGCGGATGGGTCACGCCTTTTGAAGACAAAATGTGCCCTTTTTAGTTTAATTATGAACCAAATTGATTTAATTTTAATTAAAGGTGGTTTGATTTTGAACCAATCCGATTTGATTGTGAACCAAACTTAAGGCTAACGATTTGGAGTTTGTTAATGGATGCGGGTTTTTGGTTAGTGAACCAAATCCGTTGCAGATCTATAAATACAACTCATAGTGAGTTATTTACAAAGATTAAAAACCTAATTGTTAAATTTTAAATCAACCTCCTTTCTTTCTCCTCCTTGTCGCCCAACACACAAAGTCTCCACCTTGAGTTATATATCATCACCCACTTGTTCGGGGATCTTGTTGCTGCCGGCCAAAGAACTCCTTCCAAGTTCACCACCTGCTAAGAATCTTCTCTAAGATCAGCATCCTCCCAAAGGTCGGTCATCCTTGAGCCAAAGGAAGCTACAACCGACGATGGAAGTAAAAAGCATGATGAATTCATGTATCACTTCAAATTCAGATGTGAATCCAGGCAAGAACATTGGCATTGCTTCAACTACTCTTCTTCTGCAAGTGGAGAAGCATCTTGTAGCCATACCATTGTCTCAACAACAATTCAATCGGGTAATATTGGCATCAATGGGATACCTTCGTCATCTTAGGAGAAAATAAGTGACCAAGCTCTCAGGCATTTACATGGTGGATTACCACGTGTGCAAGGTTCCTCTGAGATTCCTGATGAAGGAAACAGTATAACAGTAACCCAGCCAACTGCTGAAACCTTTGGAATCTTATCTGAAAATTTATATGATTTAACAAGAAAAAAAGCACTTGATGGAAGATGAACCTCCCAAAGGAATTGACCTTAACAGACACATTGACCAAAGCATGGTGAGTGCTGCTGACACAACTCTCCATTTACAGGATCCACATGATACGTACTTTTCATAGAGTAGGTAATGACCACATGCATCTTCTAGCACGAAATATGTGAAGCTTCAAGAATTATCAAAAGAAGATGAAGAACCACTGTATGCCTCTCCTGTGAATTCAAATGAGACCATCCCAGATGTCGTCCTCCAAAATGGTGTATAAATATTTAAAGAGGCTTCCAGAAAAGAATCAAATAATGAGCCTAATAGTATCTCTATCTCTCAAGATATCTCTTCTGGTATTCATTTTGTCGAAGATATTGTTGATGAGATCATGGAATCATCAGAAACAGGTCATCCTCTTTGTTCAAAACCAACTACTTTGTTAGCCTCCAACAACTCAAAGGTGCAGCACATAATAATCTCTAAACTTTCAGATGTAGATAGACTTGAGCTGCAAGTTGAAGGTCATTGAAACTTGATTTTTTTTTTTGGTCAGATATTAATGGTGAAGACCATGAACCTTCTGAGAGAACCTCCCCTGCTAAAAATGAATTGCACGATGATGTAATATGTACAATGGAGCCGATTAGGGTTTGAGAAAGTGGCCCACACCCTAACAGTCGCAGATCTCCTAGCAGAATCGAATGGCATGGCCAAAGGGGTGGTAAAGAAGAGGAGATCGAGATCGAGATGAGGAAGATCTAGAGTTTCATTGCCGAGGGAGAAAAGAACCTCTAAGGGGCATTTGGTTGCAGGGTTATCATTGATAAAGTCACATCAGCAAATGAGTTATAATTCAGGAATATTGATAAAGTCACATCAGCAAATGGGTTATAAGAAGAGGAATATGATAACCTTGGTAGTTTAAGATTTTCTATAATTCTGGAGGTTAACGAAATTTTTTTCATAATTACCCTTCAATTTTAAAACTTAATTAATTAAAATGTATAGTGAAATCAAATTAAAACCGAGTTAATTAATTTATAATTTTATAAATTTAAAAAGATAATTTATTTTAAATTTTTAAAAAATAAAATTAATAAATTATATTTATTAATTTAATATATTATTTTATTAGAATAATTATTTTAATACATTATTTTATTAAAATATATAAATTTATGTTAAATTTTAAAAAATAAAAGTAATAAATGATGTTTATTAATTAAATAAATTATTTTATTAAAAAATTATTTTACTAAATTATTTTATCAAAATAAAATTAATAAATTATATTTATTCATTTAATGAATTATTTTATTAAAATTAATATTTTAATAAGTTATATTATTAAAAAATATATAAATGTATGTTAAATTAAAAAAATAAAATTAATAAATGATGTTTATTAATTTAATAAATATTTTATTAAAATAATTATTTTAATAAATTATTTTATTAAAATAAAATTAACAAATTGTATTTATTAATTTAATAAATTATTTTATTAAAATAATTTTTTAATGAATTATTTTTAAAATATATATATAAATTTATTTTAAATTTAAAAAAATTAATGAAATATATTTATTAATTAATAAATTATTTTATTAAAATAATTATTTTAATGAATTATTTTATTAACAATATATATATAAATTTATGTTAAATTTTAAAAATAAAATTAATAAATGATGTTTATTAATTTAATAAATTATTTTATTAAAATAATTATTTTAATGAATTATTTTATTAAAATAAAATTAACATATTATGTTTATTAATTTAACAAATTATTTTATTAAAATAATTATTTTTATGAATTATATTTTAAATATATATAAATTTATTTTAAATTTTAAAAAATAAAATTAATGAATTATATTTATTAATTTAATGAATTTTTTATTAAAATATTTTATTTTAAAATTTATTTAAAATTATAAATAAATTATATTTATTTTTTGATATGTTATCAATTTATTATCATTAATAATATTATTAATATTTATTAATTTAATTTAATTTAATTTATTTAAATAAGGATAATATAGTAAATAAAAAATTGATTATGTTTTATTCCATCAAAATAAATAAGTTGACTCAAATAACATAAGGTTATATTTTATACTCCATAATCTTGATCATGTGATTACTAGGTAATCACATAACCAAGGTTTTATATGATAACTGAACCAAACACACCCTTAGAGTTTTGATCTGAGGAGAAGATGGGTCGCTTGCCTTGGAGGGTATTGCCTGTGCAGATTTGTTGTTGCCAACTCCCACGGGCAAGCACTTGAAAGGAAAACCAAGTCGGATTTTTTTTAGTGTTAGGGTTATTACCTCACTGTCACTTTTTTCTTCAGCAGAGCCGTGATTGTCATTAGTTTTTTCGTTCAGTGCTAATTATTGTAGCGTCTTGGCTTATATTTTCCACAGACAATACCAATTTATTCCGGCCAAATACCGTTGATGATCAAGTCACTGACTAACAAACTGCTGACGTGTATGCTCCTCGAAGATAGCCGTCGAAAAAGATAAAGAAACTTAAAAAGTACTAAAAAAAGGAGTTAAAATGGTGCATCAATTGAGAGAAAACTTTAAACCTTAGTGATCAATAAATGGTTCAGTTTGATGATATAAGACTATGACAAATATACACATGAATCGAGAAAGAATAAGATTAAAAAAATTAATTAATAATAAAATAAAATAAAATTTATTTAAATATATATAAGAATATAATAGAAAATCGAGTTCTATAACATAGAGAATCTAGATACTCAATCCCACTAAATTCTATATAGTTAAATAGAAGAATCTATATAATCAAGCTCACTGAGTCATTTAGCAATGCTTAGTTAAATTTAGAGAGAGTAAGCTTTTAGTCGTTCATTTGTCGTTCAAAGTCATAATTTTTTGGAGTTTTTATGCGTTTCTTTAGCTGCAAACTTAACTTAAAACCTTCAGTTAATCAAGAAAAGAAACTTTTATTCTAAGCACTAAGATCATTATTCATGTGTTTGAAGATAAATCTCCACGTGGCTACATGAACAAATCTCCCCAAATTCCGGCATCTTGTTCGAAGAATTCAAAGTCAAAAATGCCTCTCGGCCATTGCCCGTCGGTCTCAAAGCTCGCTAGTTGCTCGAAAACACCATCCTGATCTTCGATCGAAAGTGAGAAAGAAGCATCCAATATCTCGTCTTCATGGATCAGTACTGCTTCTATGCACTCCTTTCCACTGCCATGTCCACTTAATGGAGTCGACTCACTCTTGCACTTGGCCATGCCCGTGCCTGTGCCCGTGCTCGACTTGACTGTGAGCTTCTTCTTCTTCAACACGGTGTTCCAGTAGTTCTTGATTTCATTATCTGTTCGACCGGGCAGTCGTCCGGCTATCAAAGACCACCTACAAGGTTTAAACTTGAATGACAAGCGAGAAGCACACTCTATAAACACAAACACACATTCTCTTCAAAACCATGCACCTGTTTCCCAAGAGGTTATGGAGCCTGATGATGAGGTCCTCTTCGTCGTCCGATATGTTCCCCCTCTTGATGTCCGGCCGCAGGTAGTTCAGCCATCGAAGCCGGCAACTTCTCGGGCACCGATTCAGGCCTAAAGCAAATTAAACCCCCAAAACCAGTCAGAGACACAGATCGAATTAACTCAATCCTAAATTATAAAATGTTGAGATCTAGATGAAGTGACCTGAAGCTTTGGGCACCTTCCCCCACTTGCCTACGCCATGAGCTGCCACATAGTCCAGTAGGATCTTGTCTTCAGCAGCAGTCCAGCAGCCTCTGTTGAACCCTAGTTTACTAGGAGGTGAGGTTTTCTTGTTCTCCATGTTTAGTTGACAGGAGAGGTGTGCATGGGAATGCTCCGGCGATGGATAGACCAGTCTCTTTATAGAGCAGTGTCAGTGAGAGGATCGGAGCTGTAGTTGAACTGGCGTAGGGCTGCAGGGCTATTGTTTGTGGTAGGTCAGCGCCGTGACAACGTCGTCGTCGTCTCCAATCTCCATGGACGTTACCGAGAGAGAGAGAGAGAGAGAGAGAGAGAGAGAGAGTGCTTAGGCCTCGTCCATTGTGTGGTTGCATGTTCTAACGCTCCTTAAATATATCAAAATATTGCCTTAACTTATTTTTTTATTTAAGAACTATTATAATAATTTTGAGTAAAAATTACTGCAACGTTAAAAAAATAATTACCATACATCAAATATTATTATATTAAAATATTGTTTTTTAATTTGGTTATTTTTTTTAACTTAGCCAAATTTATCTTAGCAATTTTATTCAAAACAACTGTAATATGCACGCTATATTATATTAATTTCAATCAAAATTACTACATTAATAATGAAATATAAATATTTTTAAATGAAAAATAGGATGAAACTCTATTTTACTATATCACCTTTTGTTTTTTTCCTAAAATAGAATTGTCACACAAATTAATCTTACTAGTTGACTATTTATGGGTCCATACAATCAAAAAAAAAATTCTCAAAATGGAATAGTTATTCACACGAACTTAGTGTCAATAATGAAATTATTTCTGATGGGGAATCAATGTTGAATCTCACCTGTCATTGAATATATATATATAATATGGTCGTGGGGCCGACCATGTGGGGCCGCTAAGGTGGCGGATTCATCTTTTTTGCAGAAGAATATATATATAAGCATTATCTTGATTTCATCGAGATTCGAGTTCTTATCCATTTATATAATTCTGTTCTATTATAACCAACTCTGCTATATTCCAGGAACGAATATATATATCATTATTGAACTCTCACATGAGAGCTTTAATTTGTTCCTTTTTATCACTTCTTAAACAACGATAAATTTTGAGTCATGTCATATCGATCCTAATATGATTTTATAAAATTTTTATTTTCTTTAAATTCAAAAGTCTAAGTCTGAAGATAGAACTTCTTTTATTTTATCTAAAATAAATTAATAGAGTAACTGTGCACACTCAAAAAATCTTCAAAATATTTATCTCAATATAGATTGAAATTTTATTTTTTTTATTAATTTTCTTAAATATCAATTCAATAAAAGGTGGAATCCGTCATCCCAACAGTCTTACACGGTCGGTCCCACGACCATCTATAAGGAGATAAATCGAAAAGTTACAATTGACTACTATGGAGAAGGACATTATCTCGATTTCATTGAGATTCAACTCTTGTCCACTTCAACAAATCTATCATGTAATAACCAACTATTCTGCAAAAAAGATGAAATCCGCCACCTTAGCGGCCCCATACGGTCGATCTCACGACCATCTGTGAGGAGGTAAATCGAGAAACTGTAGTTGGTCATAACGCAGAAGGGTATTGCCTGGCTTCGTCAGAATTCGAACCATTGCCCTCTTCTGCAAGTCTGCTGTGTCGTAACCAACTCAGCTATGCCCCGGGGACATGTAGTAACCAACTCTTCTGCAAAAAGGTGGATCCGCCACCTTAGCGGCCCCACACGGTCGGCCCCACGACCATCTGTGAGGAGGTAAATCGAGAAACTGCAGTTGGTCACGACGCAAGAGGGTATTGTCTGGCTTCGCCAGGATTCGAACCCTTGCCCTCTTCTACAAGTCTACTACGTCGTAACCAACTCAGCTATACCCCGGAAGCAACCAACTCAAACCATGATATCATATTCCGAGGGGCTAATGCAATTTTATAAATTGAGTCGGACGATCATGATTTAGACACGTCCATATATATATTTTTAAAATAACAAATGAGGCCGAGACCACACCAAGTGAGGCTTTAAATTAATTACACGTGACGAGCTCATCAAGCTGTCCACGCACTTTGTTAGAAAAATGGATTGATTGAGCGCGACATTTTAGGTTTAGTACTTTTTAAATTTGTCATAATACTATCGTAACTGTCCATTTATTAATTAAAAATATTAGATTAGGTTTAGTACCTTTTAAATTTAATTTGTCATATATAATACTATCATAAGTGTCCATTTGTTAATTAAAAATATTAGATTTGATGCCATGTGTATAGATCTTGTATTCACTGTTGTTTTTCATGACATAAAATAATGGGTTACTTATTGTCTAAGTACTTCTTATCGTTTTTATAATGATTTTGATTTTAATATTTGCGCATAAATTTCAAAAACACCCTTGTTTTTTTAAATCATGAGTGCACTTTTAATTTCCTTTTATCAGAAGAGTCGCTCGTCACATTCAGTCCATCTATAAAATTACACAATTATCTTCAAATATATATACTATATAAAATTGAACTCGATATTAGAGAGGGTGAATAACATTATAAATTTTATAAAATTTAAAAAATAAAAAATAACTTTAAACAATATAAATAGATACAACGGAAAAAGGATAAGCAATTGAAACAGATATACTAATTTTTTTATTTCTATAGCATAAATTGTTAGGACGCATGATATAAATAAATTGATTTTTATTACGATTAATTTCTTTCTATAAAGATTTTAAAGATGGAGAAATCTTTTAAAAAATCTAAAATAAAGCACATAAGATACAATAATGTATGAGAACAATATAATGGTAATGTTACACTCGAGTTATCATATTCGAAAAATAAAGCGCGATGTTGCAGCACGTAGTTAAAATAGCATCTGAAGAGCACTGAATGTGAGCACTAGCACGTTAAGAATGATTGAGAATAAGATGCTTGAAAGCTCTGTCTCGTTGCTCTTTTTATAGGCCTTTATCAGATGCTGATGTGGCACCTCCCGGTCGACTGGAGCATCCTCGGTCGTCTAGAAGTCTGTTGACATGTCTGCAATGTTTATCTAATAATAAATATTATCCACGATCTTGACTGATTGGGATCCCCCGGTCGCCTAGAGTTAGGTCAACTTCCTTCTTTGACCTAACTTTCCGTATCGTAAGATTCCATTTATATCGATTGCCTAGAAGCATCTAGGATCGCCCAACTCTCACTCTAGTCACCTGCGAGATCTCAACTCCAACAATCAAAAGTTATCTCCAGTCAATCGCTCGGGCTCCGTCGCAATCATTTGGAATCATCTAACTTTGCTTCCTTGCACTTAATACACATAATCAGTATGATATTGATTATAGCTTTATTTGCGCGTACCTTAGCTAAATGTTCAGCTCTCACCGATCCATCTAGTATGATTTGCTAAACCACAGTTTCCAGTTACCTCCACTTGAACTTGTATGCCTAGTTCATAAATAGGACTTTTCTACTTTGTTCCCAACCAAATCTTCTAATTGTTTGATTTCCAACTAGGATTTTACACATATCTAGCTTCACTAAGACTTAGCCAATTTGCTTGATTCCTAATTAGGATTTTCATCAGTCAAGTAATCTATTTTACTTGACATAAAATCATCATTTCACAACAACCTAACTTTACATTTAATTATACATCAAAATATTGGATTCACTGTAGTGCTCCCAATACCAACATATTGTTCAACATTATTATCTTCTGCCGCATGCATAAAATTTTATATCGGTCGGATATGTTGTAACAGTTACGAAATATGATTGTTATTGAATAGAATAAGTCTGAGTTATAGCAACTACGATTTCATAATTACTACAACGTAAATGTTAAATCTGTATAGTAGTAATTATGAAATTATAATTATTATAATATAAATATTTTTAAATATATTAAATACATATAGTAGAAGTGTTTGATAAGTTAAGATTTAATATATGTGATAGAAATAATAATGTTGAATAATATAATTGACAGCCGCTGTGTCGTTATAAGGGGGAATTGGTGGAGTAAAGCGTCCTTTTTCATAAAAACTTTTAAAAATATATGCTTTTGATAATTTCAATGCAAAGAGAGCCTTTGATTATTGCCTTAATATTTTTTTTTACTAAAAAGCGGTTTTGTGGTGGTAAAGGCTGCAGCCTAATTAAAAATTACATGACTTTTAATATTAAACTATTGAAAATATTGTTTTTTATATAAAAAAATGAATCACGTTTCTCACGTTTGTCTTGTTTATGAGTTAATTTGAATTATGGATTAGCTGTCAAATTATTAAATTACTTTCAATTATGCATTCAGTACAATATATTAAAGCAATAATCTCACATGATATCTTATGATTAACATGTACAAATGATTTTTTAGGGAGAACTCGGATCCATGATTTTGAGATGGTGCCCATGCCCCCAGGGCATAGCTGAGTTGGTTACGACATAGCAGACTTACAGAAGAGGACAAGAGTTCGAATCCTAGCGAAGTCAGGCGATACCCTCCTGCGTCGTGATCAACTGCAGTTTCTCGATTTACTTCCTCACAGATGGTCGTGGGGTCGACCGTGTGGGGCCGCTAAGGTGGCGGATCCACCTTTTTTACAGAAGAGATGACGTCCATTCATAATAGCGAGCTTATGGCAAAATTTACGGGCGAAAAGAAATTATGGTCAGGTCGAGAACCCGCCTTGGGGTGGTTAAGGTGGAGCTATCGCACAGGGCCTCACTTTCGATGGGCCCAAATTAGACCTCAAAGCCACTTTTTATAGGCAACTCATTATCATCATCATCAAGTCAATCCCAAGCATTATATGATAAATCATGATGAGATTTTTTTTTCTATATCAAAAGAAATCATAATAATAAAAATGAGATTATGTCCCTATAATGATTAAAATTATGCATATCAAAATAATATTTTTTGAAATCTCCTTGAACACTTGGTTTCATAGCTTCGTGATCCCAAAGACTTTCTCTAAAGTAGTTGAAATCTTCATTAGAAGTGATATTGTGTGGAGAAGCCAACTATTAAAGAATGAAGCATTGAGAGTAAAGTTTAGGGCAAAATATAAAGATAGGCATAGTAAGTTAATCATGTATGATCCTATAAAAATATAATTACTATTCTTGTCCGAGATTGCGATCTTACAAGTTAACGAGAGGCAATTGATAAGGAGGCTTCGAGGGTGAAGAAAATGCATGGGATGTCTGCAACACTCAACGGGAATTAAAAAGAATGTTGAAGTTGGATTCGGCATGGCCATTCCGACGCTGAAATTAGCACAGAGATTAAGAAAAGTGGAAAGCAAATGAAATAGTAGAGGAGTCTTGAGAAGAGTTTGAATGTGTCTACGTACCCCTGCGTCTACGGAAGCAAACGACCTTTTAAAGGGTTGCAACAATGCCTCTGCGTGGCCCATGTGTTTGCTCACGTCTTCTGGACGAAATAGTTACGTTGCACACGTCTTCCAAGAGAAACGGCTACATTACTCACGTTCTCTGAGAAAAATGATACGGTAAGCCACGTAGGATGTAAGCCCCCACTAGGGGCAACCGAGTTGAAGCAATTGGGTGGATCGAGCCGAAGGAGTCTAATGGTTGAGTTGAAGGAGTTGGATGGACCAAGCCGCAAAAGTCACTCCAAGGAGTCGGGTGAACCCCGTCTGAAGAAGTCAAATGGATCGAGTCGTAAGAGTCGATCCAAGGAGTCGGACGGACCGAGTCTGAAGGAGTCGAATGGACAAGCCACAGAAGTTGATCCAAGGAGTCGAGTGGATCAAGCCTGAATAAGTCGGATGGACTGAGCTCCAAAAGTCAATCCAAGAAGTCAGATGGACCGAGTCTGAAGGAGTTGGATGGGGGTCAATCCACGGAGTCAGATAGACCAAGCCCCAGGTGTCGATCTAAGAAGTCAAGTAGGCTAAGTCTGAAGGAGTCAGATGGACCGAGCCGCAGAAGTCAAGTGACTCCTTTTGACCTTCATCTATGCTTGACTCTTAATTTGTTGACTTGACCTTTGACTTGGCCCGGTCATGTGTGAATCTCCTTATCCACCACATCAATTACCTTTTGAGTAAATTTGATTACTTATGAAATGATCAGGATTTTCTATGGTATAGTTTCATGAAGTAGAAGACTATTTACTAACATAATCAAGATTTTCTTCATCTCTTTCATTTATTGTGTTGTTGTTGGATTACACCAAAACTAGAGGAAACCGGTTGCGATGATGTTAGATCTCTAGGTTTACCCTTCATTGCCATTTTTATGAGATGCCATGGAAGAGGAAAGATGATGGGGTTATTGTGTGAGGAATGTGATTCAATCGGACACTCGATGAGGACTTACTTAATGAAAAGCTAGATTTAGATGAGTCGATCATCCGGTTGACATGATAGGCTCAAGGTCCTTGGTTTGAAGGGTCACTGACTTGCAAGCTTGACGATGGGATAGATTCCTACAAAAGCACATCGGGTGTAGTAGTCTTGGAGAGTGCCTAATGGGATGCCCGTATGGCTGAACCATGTCGTCTTCATTAGATGATGTGCTTTGCGGAAGTTGGATTTATCTAGAGAATCTCAATGGGATTCTCCATTACCTATGAAACATTAGATGTGCTTTGCCGAAGCTTATGGTTTCTTCCTCACTCAGAATCTAAAAGTTATTACAAGAAAACTTACACGGATACAGAGAACAAGATGAATAATGAAGCCTTAGGAACACTCTAGTTGACAGTAAAACCCTAGTTCCTTCAAACAAATAGATAATCACATAAGCCTTTCAACAAGCTATTCACTTCATTATTTTCAATATTATCTAAGCAGTGGCTACAATCCCCTTCTCATCTTCAATGCTCTTCAAATGCTTCTCGACCATCTGTATGAATGATAGTAAAGTGTCAATGATTTTTGCATGCTTACATTCACAACAGGGATGAACAACTCCAACAAATTAAAATAAAAAAAAACATAACAATCACACACTTCATGCATTTAAAATAACAATAATCATCATAAAGGACACTTAACTTTTAAAAAAACAGTACAAGACCAAGAATTTGCAGTACTATGCAATTGCATCTTGCTTCCACCTTGGTCGAGAACAGAGTTTTCATAGGTTTCTCCTGCCACTGTTCCTGCTCCTGCCATGCTTTGTCAAATCCTAGGACACACCAAAGCACCATTAAAACCATCCTAGGACACCACAAAGCAACCATGAAGCCCCACCTGCTTTCTTTCTCCGCTGGTCCATAACTCCACTCCACGTCCATTTAAACGCCACAAGCTTCTCCCTCTTCACCTTCCACCCGCCATTGGCTAACTCCTGTGAAAGTTCCCTCCCACCAATGGCATCTCCCCTTTCTAACACTTGTTCTTCCCCGTTCCTGCAATTATTCCTTGTGCCACAGTAGAGAACACAAAGATTCTTTACTACTCTCTCACTCTGTGAGTGTGTGTGCGCGAGCGTGTTTTGGATCATGTGAGGTCTTGCATGGGAGGATGAGGTCACAGTTGGCAGCCAAGGATGACTTGCCGGCTACGCTCTCTTCTGCTTATCCAATTTGGCCGGCAAGTCGTTCCTGGCTACCAATTTGCCTCCTCCTCCTCACGCTGGACCAAAGATGAAATCTTGATTCATCTTCTGTTCTTAAAGCTTTGTTCTGAAGCTATACAAGAGAGGATGTGGCCTTTAGCTGTAAGCTTGCTTCTAATTTTATCATGTTATGGCCATGCTTCAGCAGTGAAGTAATGGAACAGAACGCGAGATGTTTCTATGGGTGGGAGATGGAGAGAAGTGCCCTGTTTCAAAGCACTGCACAAGAACCAGGTAGATGAAAGCAAAGCTACAGATCTATAATAAATTTTTACAGAGCTTAAATGCAATATATAATAGACAAAAATATGAACTGGACAACAGCAGGTTCTTGTTGAGTTTTAGATTCATGTGATGGATAATCAAACACAGTAATGTGCTGGAGAATTATTCTTAGCATATGGAATGAGTAGAATTTGATGCGAGAAAAAACAAATGCTCAAATGGTTCATTGTCAATCGTTATCATTCCATTGAATCCAATCGAAAAAGAACGAAACAAGAAATCACATCACTTTGACAAATTTGCAAATTTTGATAGTAATTGATTTGGTAGCAAAACTCCAAGCGTGGTGAATTATCCAACAAAAGTATCTAATAGTTCGATGTTACGGATGGGAGAAGATTGGTAGATTTCTTTCAAAATGATTCAAATGCCATTCCAGCAACCAATTCGAATATTGGCGTCGATGAGATCAAGGGAAGAAAAGAATGGTTCAAACGGATCCAGAGATAAAGTCGATCTTTATTCCAACGCAAAGCACAGAAAAGATGGGACAAGAAAGAGAAGAATGGTTTTGACCGACCTGACTACATAGCTCCAACACCACCGTCTCTTCCGCCGCCTCCGCCGCCGTCTTCTGATGTTTCCGGCGAAGACGAGGAGGGTAGATCGAGATCGCTGCGTCTGCTCCTCCGGCTGCCGCTGTAGATGATGGTGACCCAAAGCCCCCTTCTCCTCCTACTCCTTTCCACCTCGTTGCCCTCCGCTTCTCCGCGCCCCTCGCCACCAACCATCTTCGATCCGGCGTCGTCCTCCGCTGGCATCCGGAATCGGCACACGGGGCACGACCCGCGTATGCCCAACCACTTCACGATGCACCCTTCGTGGAACCGATGCCGGCACGGCATCTCCCTCACCGCATCCGCCTCGTCTCCTCCGCCACCCAGCCCGTCCAAGCACACCGGGCACTCTTCCTCCTCTCCCAACACATCCCGCACCGTCCTCATCGCCTCGATCGACGCCTTGGACGCCGGGGGTGGGCCTCCGCCCACGCTGCTCTCGGACAATAACTCCGCCACAAGCGCGGCGTCCCCCCGCAGCACCACCATCCCTTGAGTCACGGGGTTGAAGAGCACGATCCGATCGGCCGGCTGGGAATCCTCCGCCGCTTCCTGCGGCGGCGAACCCGTCACTCCAAGGATGAGCTGGACGAAGCGAGGCGGCCTGCCTTCTTCCCCTTCGCTCAAGGCGTTCCGGATGAGCCGCTCGAGGCCGTCCTCAGCAGTCGCCGCGGCCAACGACTCCTCTTCCTGCGCCGCCATCGCTCGCCGCCTCCCAAGGAGTGCTACTTCTCTAACTGACCCTTCCACTTCGAACGGCGAGCATCTTGTACGAGCTCAGAAAACTGTCGAAGGCGGAACTCAATTCTAATCAACCCATTTTCTACCCGTCTCCCAATTGGAGAACCATTGGAAACCGCCAGTAGTAGGACAACGCAAGGAAGATATTTTTTTTTCGGTGGCGGTGGACCCCGCATGTAGTGGCACAGCGGATCTCATCCCGATGATAATAATTGAGAGCGGCAGCCGGCAGGAGTGGGAAAAGATATTTTCTCCAGGCGGATTCGAACCACAAATTCGGCCGAAATAGCGAACCGGTTCGATTCAAATCGAATTAGGCTATTCATGATTATAAGCCAAACTTTTCAATAGGACATGATACAAATAAATTTTAAAATATTATAATTCAAGGCACTCATTTATTAATGATATTTAAATATTTTAAAGAATATTTTAAAAAATTAATGAAATTACACTAATTTTTTTTAAAAAAAAAGAATAAAATCACTATATTTCCTCTAAATTTTTCAAGAACACAAAAAAGGGACACAACTACCAACTAATGCTAAATAATAATATCAATATATATTTGAAATATAATTAACTAATTGCTCCACCGGGGTATAGCTGAATTGGTTACGACTCAGCAGAATTGCAGAAGAGGGTAATAGTTCGAATATTGGCGAAGCCAGGGAACACCCTCTTGCGTTCTGCGTCGTGACCTCAACTGCAATTTCTTGATTTACTTCCTCACAAATGGTCGTGGGACTGACCGTGTGGAGCCAAAGGGCCGACCGTGTAGGGCCGCTATTGTCTCTTTATAGTTGGTGGATTCAACCTAAATTACAGAAAAGATAAAACAATCTAAAATCTCTTTCCTTTAACAAACACCACAACAAATTCTTACTAGAGTAGTGAGTAAACATACCGTCTCATCTCCCGGTGCATTATTCGCTCCATCGTTTAGTATCATCGAACATGGATCCAAGGATGAACACTAGCGTAGCAACACCATGTTATCACCTGAGTTTTAGTTCAGTGATGATATCAGCCACTCTTTATGACTGCAAATGAATATTTGAGACAGCTGAGTAAATAGCTCTATGAACAAATGGCTTGAATTGAATCAGTGAGTGGATAAATGATACGAAAACAGATAAGATTGCCAACTATTTCAACAACTGTTCTTCCATTATGAAGCAAAGAGAGGTATCTGCTGTTTCCAACATCAGAAAAGAAGCCATTTGTTCATAGAAGCATCTTTGGTTCGAAACGCCAAAAACAAGCTCCAAAACAGATGGCCTGGCCATAGAAAACATCTTATCGTCATCCCTCCTTAGTCCTTAGGGTTGGGATTACTACCAAAGGATACATAGTGTGACTTAACCTTTGAAGATATCTTGAAAAGGCAGAGTACTTACAGTATACAAGTGGGTACTGATGGCGGTGAAGCTCGTGTTACCGAGACTTGGTGTTCTCTGGATATCCACTTGAAATCATACATAGGACACCTAAGTTGCTGTCCAAGAGATCTGAAACAGGAAAGTAGCATTGAATCTTAGCAGCGTAGAGAGGGGTGCCAACAATTTTTGGCTGCATTGATTCAGTTATGATGAAACATAATATAAGACGACATGAACACTTTAAGAACATGCAAGAAGAGAGCAAAGTAACAAAGTAAACCTGTCAAACACTGATGATCAAGAATGAACTAGAGAAATCATGGCATCGTCACTGTAGCTCCAAGAAATCATTAAACTTTGTGAAACTTTCCAAGGAATTTTACTGTAACAAGCAAGGTAGGACCATTGTGGTCGCTCTCCATTCAACTATCAACTACATAAGCAACTTCTCCCTTGAATAATAACCAGATGAGAATATATTATGGCATCAGTTTACTGGAGTAACAATCTCTCTTTCTCTTCCCCCAAGGTTAGAATAACACCACATTCTAAAATCAGAGTTACAGAAATTTATCATGTCAATATCTCAAAGAAACATCAACCAGTCAACCATGTTGAACTCTGCAGTTCGACAGCCATCAAAGGGGATTAGTTTAGGCAATAGCATCCGGTACAAGAATGCAGTGTTAGTTTCAAGCCAAGAAACATTGTTTCGAACTAGCCTACTCCCCGCAACATCTTGCTCATTTTGTCTCCAGAAATTTCTGCCACAGGCATAGCATTTCCCAAGGTTCCTGGTAATGAGCAAGAACATAACCAGCTTCTTAGTTTCAAGCCAAGATGACATTGTTTTGAACCAGCCTATTTCCCACAACATATTGGTCGTTTTGTCTCCTGAAATTTCTGCCACAGGCATAGCATTTCCCGAGGTTCCTGGTAATGAGCAAGGACATAACCAGCCTCACACCCATCAATATTAATCCTTTCTTCATTCACATATTTAATATCTGATCCTTTCTTTTCATCTCTTCTATCCATATGCCCATTGCAACGTCCTCTAGCTTGAACATCTGCAGGTTAAGGTCCTATCATTTAGTGAATCCTGACTGTAACAAGAAACATACGGACTATGAGGCGTATTCTGCATGAGTAATTCTAAGTGCACAGATTGTTCCTAGTATTTCAATATTTCAAGAAAAAAGTCACATCTAAACAGTTTGCACTGATACCCTTAAACTCCCCTCTTTGTGTTGCTTGTACACTGATTCTGCAATGTCGTGGGACACTGCATATCCTGGACCATGAGCCCAAGGGGGATACTTCTCATCAGGCCATTCCTACATGAATGTTAGCAGTTGAATGAGATCATTAGTTTCCGGAAGAAACTTTAGGCAGATGGTAAAAATATAACCATTGCAACCCAAAATTAAGAGGAAAGTAGAAAAAATACTTGTATAATTGTGAACGTAAATAACTATTAAAACACTTCCACTAACCACCTAGATGGGTGTCTTGATGGTGGTGATTGATAGTGTTTTGTATTATGAAAACTCAAAAAAAAAAAAAAAAACTAACTGATTTTATCATTAGTAATTTGAATTTAATGTCAAAAAATACAGGCTCTTAATTCGATGGGTGTCTTGAAGAGTTGAAGGGACACTTTCACCACATAATATAAGAGGGACATCTTTCCCTTAAGAAAATCATTTGCACATCTGTGTGCAAGTGTGTCAAGTGTAGGCACAACACAATATTCATTGAAATGATCAACACTAGCAACATAGGAGAGATTTCTTGTGTTGATCATCAGTATCGACTTCGACTTTTGATAATTTACCAGAATGATATATTTTGATTGTGGCGCACAACATTGGGCATTTCAAACCATGAACTCTGTGTATAATAATAAGCATAAAGAATCACCTGAATTGAAATGTACCACTTGCTCTCCACATTTCGGTGAGGTTGTGCATATGAGTTTATCCTGCCATATAAAAGTCCGCTTGTGATATTTATTCCCACTAACGAAGAAAGCACCTCATCAACACGAACAAAAGCATCATCATCTGTTTTCATTATGTATTTGGCTGATACAATATTTGTCTGTCAAAACAAGTAACAAATTTTAGATAAGAGAATATCAAATTAAGAAGGTAGGTCTTCAGAAACAAAGGTCCAAGCTTACCCCGTAAATACAAATAGCAATGGTTTTCAAGGTAATTAAGCTATAATAATCCACAAATGGCATCAATTGGATGTCTCCATATGTACCTGCCTCATCCCATAGCTCCTCATTTACCATTAGATTTTTATGCTGCATGATAAATCATACCACGTGATTTAGGTAACCCAAGTATGCAAACCAACACAAACTACAATCATGGAACCCAAGAGAACAAAAGAGTGGTTTATTTAGTCGAACTCTCAACAAAAATTCACAAACTATAATGTGGACTGGGATTAATTTTCTCGAAAATAACGGAGAAGAAATCTATCAGAGGGATAAAAAATTGAACATGCAAGTATGCAACAACTTCAGAAGTAAAACTGTCTGTCTGGTCCAAGGGAAAGAATAAACCCAATCTGAATTGTTTTTATTCTAAAAGCAATATCCATGGCATTCCTAATCATCTAAAAACAATTGCAGTGCTCCACTCAGGTTTCCTAACCTTTGCCATCTTAATAGTTGGATTCAAATCTTCTTCATATATTCCTTGGTAAGAAATTCCCATGAACCTATTGACTAGGTCCCTAATTATAGAACTGAAATGAAATGAACAAGATAGTGCCAAGTTAACATATAGCATTACTCAGGTATAATGATTCCTTTTAAGATTGTATAAGCCAATGTCCAATGGCAACAAATGCCTTTCTTGCTAGGCTGACGAACCTAGCTCCATATCATGCACACTCTTCACTTATTTTCAAATCTCTGAAATTTCTGACAAAGTGCTCTGTAATATTCCAAAAACAACCCAAATTATCAAATCCAAACTCCTTGACCTCAGAAACAAAAAGTAGAGTCATTGCTTCCGGTTACTTGATTATTGTCAAATGTCAATTCTTACAATTGCAAAAAACTATTATGTAGGAACATCATCTTGTAAGAACTAATATTGATATTTATTTATGACATAAGCACTGACTTCAACTTATAATTTAAAATAATATACTATTTCTGATGATCCAGACAGGAGATGAGAAGAGAGAGAGCAAAGAGAGATCTAATTGCATTTAAGAGATGCTGATTGAATTCAGAAATGATAAAGCTGCCTTGCTCACCAGGCCTACAAAAAACCGCACAACAACTACTCTAGTCCTCACAGCATCATACTGCATCCATGTCCTTCTAACTGCCATTCTCTGTTTGAAATTGTTTGCAGTTGAAAAGATGCCAATAAAAAGTTGAACAGCTTGGTGCATAATTATGGGGTTTGACTTCAGCAATTCTAAATCGATAACATGCTCAGAATCCTCAGATGTAGGTAAGCCACTGGCAAGGATAGATATCAACTTTATGTCTCCTGAAATTCTTACTTCACTAACAAGCCATGGCTCCAAGCTCTAACAAGCCAAATAAGTCAAACAGAAGACGTAAACAATTGTCAAAAGTTACATAACAACTTGAAAATAATAAACAGATAATTTTCAATGTAGTATATTACTTCTCTGAATGCAAAGGAAGTTATATGTCTTCCATCTACAGTCATCTGGATTCCCTCTATGCCCACTCTAATGGTAGCAATGAAAAGAAATCCTTGCTTAAAGGGAAAATATTTTCTCCGCTTATCTCCCTCTTTATTGAGTGAAAAAGAATTAGAAATATTGTGATGCATATTTGAGATGAAAACCCTATTTTCATCATTACCGACTATTGAACTGCATCCCTCCAAATCATCCACTGCAACTAACAAAGAACCAGGAACAATTAGAAAAAAGAAATATAATTGAGGATACTGCATTACTAGATCTTTCAAATCCAAATCTTCCAGTAGATCTCCACCAACCTCAGCACCAAATTTTCAACAGACAAATTCATCAAAGTTATAATACTGTCTATCACCGCATTAGCAGCAACAGGCAGAGTGTAAAGGATATTTGCATGTCATCACAGCACAAGTCCGAGCTACTTGAACAAATAAATGTGGCATTTGGCGGCTGTAGTTGTCTAGTACTAAGTAATTTCTAGGATCTAGTAACACTACTAATCAACAAAGAAGAGAAACTCGGTAATCTGCCTCTTTGAGCAATAGTTTTTGTAGTTTGAATAAATAGCAAGAATCAAAGTTAAATTGAATCAGACAACAGAAAAGTGTAGGAGATATCTCCATGATAATCAGAACCAAAAATCCATTACTTTATGCTCTTTTTAAATGATTGTTAGAACTTAGAAACTTGAACGAAACTTCTGAAAAAACTGAATACAAGAGATGACCAAAGTTAAAGTAACCAAATGTTACTAGGTGAAATAAATTAAATTCAGAGCGATATTCATGAAAAACTATGTGCAACCAAATCATTAACATTAGCATCTTAATAATGTCGTCAACTTGCTCAAAATGATTACCTTTCTTACTGCCATCAGTATTTGAAGAAGGACAACGCTCCTCTGCACCCCAATCTTTAGTTGCAGACCAAGCATTCTGGACAATCACTGGATCCTCTGTTAATTTATCACCTTGAAGACGAACATTGTAGTGAAAAATTATAGGAGGATCAGGTTCCCCAGGAAGAGCTGTTCCTACTAAATCAATGCGGAAATTGCCAAGGAGACCTTCAGGAGTACCAATGAGAGTAATTGAAGAACCTTGAATCAAGCCGCATGGAATTTTCAATTTAAATGTGTCATTAGCAAATTCTGAAGCATTCATATTTTTAATAGAATAAGGGCATTGCTTATCTTTGTCTTTCTGCGGATTACTTTTGTTAGATGTTTTGCCCTCTATTGCAGCCATAAGGCTTTCCCATGCAGAACTAGCTTCCGCAATTGCCTCAATAGCTTGAGGTAATCCGGTAGAATGATTTGCTAGGTGACCCAAATGATACCATGTTTGCAAAGACCATTTCCCTATCTCAGAGAGATTAATTGGCGTAAAAAGATGCTGGGTCATTTCATTGGCAGAAGCTATGGAATAACCATCCCCTGGATTTTGGATTGCAGGTGCGTCTTCAGAAGCCACCCACTCAAGCTGTTCTGAAGAATTATGAGACAGGCGACTTTGAAGTAATCTTTCAGCTAGGGTGTTCTCCAATATCCCATATCGTAAAACCAACAAGGTGAATAGAAAAATTAATATAACACCTCCAGGCCATATCTTCATTTTTTACAAACTGAGTTATAAATATATTATCATACTATCATTCCCATATCCAGGCCTTTGGAAAGCCAGATGTTTACACTTTAAATCCAGAATTGTCTTTGATTATAATGTACAGTTTAAAAGTCAAAGCACCTGCATCTATGATAAAATAGAATTTAGTGCTTACATATAGATCATAAGATAAGAGCAAAACATTAAGACAAAATGTCAGTGTTATATCTTAGAGTTAATACTAACTTGAATGTTAATGAAAGTAAATGATATGGAAAATTACACACATCTGGATTTTTAATGCCAAGGAAAAAAATAAGAAACGAAGATAACTAGGTTCTCAATTCTTGAGTTCTTGGGGGAAAAACATGATTAATAGGATTGGTAAAGGCATTATTTTGCCAATTTACAGTCAGAAAATGAAGTATCATCCTAAATAAATAGAAATTATGAATACAGCAGCAATCACAAAAACTAAGAAAAAAAAAATGAAGTTAAATAATTTCATGTAAAAAGACCCAACAAAATGCATATTAATGTACATTAATAGCTAAAAATTAATAGTATTGAATGGAAGTTAATTAAAAGTATATTATTAACTAGCATACTCTTAGATTAGAGATCTAACTTACAAACTTATCGAGTCCAACAACTACAAAATACATCCTTTCAAGATTCAAACTTTAATTCAGCCCAAAAAACATATATAATTGTCAACATGCAAGGCATAATGGTGGATTTTCCACCACCTAAGCATCCCATACCAATGTCTCAACATGCCATGAATTAGGTTTGCTTTGTTGAAGATAGCAGTCGAGGATATTAATCAAAAATTGATTTCAATTACTGATGATTTATTATGTTTGGATTGCAATCGCAATCATATTTATCATTATTTCTATATTTCTTATTATTGAATTGAATGCATCTTATTGAAATTTGTAAACACTTACAGTGATTCCTTATCGATTCTATTCACCGTGCTAGTCATCGGAAGGATGATTACCAACGAACAACCCTTCACGCTTTCACGAATCAATTTCCTTTCAAGTCGGATGTTGTTCTTTCCAAAAGAAGCAAGATGTCTCACACCAGGAGTTTTCCAAAACTAATCTCTCCCTCTCTGTCTTGCACTTGGATGCACACTTTTAATAAAGGGGAGAGTGGAGAGGGAGGGGGCAGGGGAAGTGGCAGGCAACTGCCCCCCCCCCCCCCCCCCCCCCCCCCCCCCCCCCCCCCCCCCACTACCAACATCTTCCACTTGTTCAAATCAAGTCACAAAGACCAAATAAAAACATTCAAATGATACTTAAAAAAATAGTTCGTGCGACAGCAAACATATTGAGTAATTAATATTAAAAAAGTTGTTACACTTTACATAGCCACTCTTCAAGATAAATTGGAGACATCGATATCTTGTATTTACCCTAGATTAAATCATTTACATGAACATGAACATGAGCATTTCTAAACCCTCATAATGACTATTATATCAAGAGCATGTTCAATATCTTTAATTAATACAATTATTCACAATCACATTTTATGTACACAACAAAAATGTAATTGGTCAACCAATGAATAAATATTAAAGATGTAAATCTATTTTAATCTTCCTTTTTAACTAGAATTTATTTATTTTAATCAGTTATTTTTCTAGTCATGTTCCATAGACCGAATCATCCATAGTCATTAGAATACATAATAAAGTAGTAGATCCTGATTAAAATTTCAAGTGGACAATTAAATAGTCAATTATGGTAAAACTGAGATTAACCTATAATCTTAAAGGTCTCACATAGTAGAGAAGTAAGGATTCATTCTCCTACAACCTTTATTGTCGCTATAGCACATGTGGTATAAATTATATACTACGATGTTATTTTCTTTACTACTAAAGAGCACATGTTTTTCATTTTTTAATTTTAACATAGTACATATTTTGATCTAGACATTCTCAATGTCTAATCCTGAATTTAACTCATGAATTCTAATATGGCAATCAACAAGTTTAGTAAATAGTGGATATATTTACTCTGATCATTATTAATTTACAATTATCTCATTTTGATATAACTATCAAGGTGACCCTAACTTACAGATATATCTCCTTTCACAGCTTCATTAGTTATCTATGTGAGAGGACGAA
This sequence comes from Curcuma longa, assembly GCF_044706935.1. NCBI lineage: Eukaryota > Viridiplantae > Streptophyta > Magnoliopsida > Zingiberales > Zingiberaceae > Curcuma > Curcuma longa. The sequence goes on along the minus strand of NC_133880.1, from coordinate 11,764,717 downwards.
TCTCAATCCGTCAATATTTTTATTGAGATTTTATCTAAATGTAACAAAGACATATATATTGAATAGATTATGGCATTTCAAAATCAATCATCTTACAATATCTGATTGTCTTTACAATATATTATGCTCCCAAAGACTTCACATGTCCTTGAAATGACTTTTTAGTCAATGTCTTAATAAAAGAATCAATAAACATAGCACGTGTAGGGATATACTCAAGAACTATCTTTTTCTTGTCAACAATATCTCTTACAAAATTATACTTAATATTATGTATTTTCCCTTGCTGTGATATTTAGGATCCTTAAAAAAATTATAACAGCTTGATTGTCACAGTACACTATAACAGGACTCCCACTTAAAGCTGTCAATTTGGGTTGGGTCCATCGGATTGGCCTGCCCCGTCAAATAATTTAGATGAGTTAGGTTGAAATTTTATCAACCCATTTTAAAGTGGATTCAGATGGGCCGATCCGCCTAAGCCCACGACCCACGTGGGTCGGCCGCAGCGGGCTTAGGTTGGCCCGCGAGTGAGAAAATTTATTTTTTAAAAAATTTAAAATTAAAGTAGAAAACTCAATGGATTAGTGGACTTGACCCGTCTAAATCACAATCCAAATTGAAAAACTTCAACTTGACATGTTTAAACTATAATCTCAACTTAAAATTTTTAATATTTTTAATATTTTTTAAATTTTTGATAGGCCCATAGGTTGGCCAGCCTAACTCGCAACCCACTTTGGGTTGGGTTGGGTTGAAAATCCACCCACTAAGTTAGTGGGTTAACCCGTCCCGCCCCGCCATATGATAGATTTCTAATGAGTTAATCCACCCATCTATGGATTGACCCGTTTGATAGCTCTACTCCCACTGTTCTCAGCAATCTTCAGCTGCTTCAGGAACCTTCTTAACCATACAGCTTCTTGTACAACCGTTGAACAAACCACATACTGAACTTCCATTGTTGACAACCCTACACAAACCTGTTTCAACGAGTCTTTATTCTAAATTTCTTCGGCCTATGTGTTTATTCTAAATTTCTCTCCTTTGTCTTTATTCTAAATTTCTTTGGCCTTTTCAAAGAGTTCCTTCCTTTCCAAAGAGTTCCTTCTGCTTCAACGCCGCCACCTATTATAGTTCCTCCTTGTCCACGTGCCTTGCTCTCCTCTCTTTTTTCCTTCCTCTACTTGGGAGGTTGGCCCAGACTCTCCCTTCGTTCTTTGCCTCTCTTCCAGCCGTCGGTAACCATCCTTCCTATTCTTTAGGCCAAGAGCAGAACTCTTCTTTTCTTTCTCTTTTTCCTTTCAAGCACCAGGATTCCAGTAATCACAACTACAATTTCTTCTTCTTCCTCTTCCTGTTTTTCCCATAGTAAAAGCAACATCACTTTCCTTCTCCTTAATTTCAAGGATAACAAGCTTCTTCCCTCTCTTTATCTTCCTCTCTTCTCATTCTCAGTCTTTCTCTTCTTATTCTTCTAGCAATGTCAATGCCAGCAAACCTTCCACTTTTTCTTAATAGTAACAATCCTCTCTTTCCTTTTCTTCCTCCTCTCCTCCTCTCTAGCTCCATATTTTTATTATCATATTTATTATAGTATTTTCCATTTATTACTTTGACAATCTGTATATATTGGCTTGTTAGTCTGCGAAAAGAATCAATGAAGCAATTGTCTTCTCTTTACTTTTCTCTTTATTCTTTCTTTCTATCTCTATCTATTTCAACAGTCAAGATCTACTTAGATGAGAGACATACCCCATTAATTTATCAAGTCAAAATGCTACATAGTGGCTATCTCATCTAAGCTTATAAAGCACCTCTAAAAGCACACAACTCAACATGTGTTAAAGATAACTTAGAAGTACATAATTTGGTCTTCCCAATCTAATTAGATGGTTTTTTTTAAATCATTAATCTAATTGCACTTCTAAAGCATACGATCACCATATAGTTGACAATACAAAAAAAGCCTACAAAAAAAGTTATTGGTTAATATATTATTAACTGATAAGTTATTACATAACATAAACAGACTACTTAATAAGTCAATAACCCAAATTTAATTAAAAATTACCTAATTCCTCCCAATTGAAGGTACAAACAACATTGCCTCATCAGCCTCAAGCAGAAGACAATCACACTGTTGCATTTGCAACGCCTTAATCACTCAGTTGCTATAGTAATGTTCTTCCTCCAATTTGCTTCTGCCTTGTGTTCGAGAGTAGTTGTGTGAGATATGCAAAACCATGGCTTGAACTTTTAGACAACCGAGACTCATTACAGCCATTGCATGCTCGAACCCAGTCTCACAGTTGTGCCCTCTCCCTTTCACCTCTTTTTATTGAATCACATGGTATCTTAACTGATTTCTTGACAATCAATCAATTTATCCAACTAGATTTCTTCCTAGGATATTCTAAGGAACATTAAAGGGTTCTCATCATATGCTCAATCTCACAAACATAGCAAGATGATCTTTGAGAATGTCAATCTCAGTTGATCCAAATCAAGATCAACTGATTTTGACAACCATAAAACAAAGTAGTAAGGTAGCACTTACTATGACTGAGAAGGAATAAAATCAAAGCATGGAAGTAGAAGCAACAAAAGAACAAAATGTAAATAGTAAGTAGCTGTTTAACTACAAAAAGCTATAACGAGAAAGGATCATTCCAAAACAATAAGAACCAATGACCAATGACCAATTATTTTACGCCCACACACAAAGCATAAAACACTTGTTAAGCATCCTCCTCTTCCGTTACTTGCAAGTAGTAAATCGTCAAGACCTTTTATACAGTAATCCAAATTTCGAACTAGTAACACACTATCAATTTTCTTATAGAGTGCAAAGAGTAAGACATTTTGCCTACATCTATAGGTGTCTGTTGGACTCATCATTTTCTCACAACTTACTGCTGCTCACCAATCCCTCTTTTTCAATTTCTGAAATAGTGTCGCCCCAACCACCTAAACTTAGCTCAAAATTGCGCCCAAGCCAAAATAAATACGAAAAATAATAATAATAAGCAGATTCAATATCCCTTCCTTTTCTACAAAAGAAACACCGATCTCTAAGCGCAAGGGAGATATAGGTAACCATACCTCAGAATCTGAGAGAGATCAGTGGCCAAAGGAAGTAAATTACGACAATTAGGCTCGATCTCATAGGCTGTTAGTGTCTTTGAACACTAAAGCAACTGCGAACAAAGCTACTTAAAAACTCCCACAGTAAGGTGACAACGCAGTAGATTGAGCAAAAATGCGTTGCTCGAATGAACGAATATCACATCAATTAGGGAAAAAAAATTGCAAAACCAACAAAACAACGCAGCATTCCGCGTCAAATCTGGCTGAAAACAGAAGGGGGAAGAAAGCACAGACGAGATCGAACACGGGAACGGCAGAAGAATCATACCGCATTCAGCCCTCGAGCAGGCGACGAGGTGAAACCTCTCCGTGACTCGCCTTTTCCACGCCGAAGCATCGAGAAGAATCGAGCGACGTTGTGCGAGTACAGAAACAAAGACGAGGGAGAGAAAGAAAGAAAGAAACAGAAATATTCGTATCATAATTCAAAAATAAATCAGCGGCGAGTCAGAGACGCATCCGGTGAAGGTAAAAGACTTTTAACTGACCAAGACACGTGTTCATAAAAGGTAAAGTGCATGGTGTATATTGAGTATCTTCGCGACGGTAAGCGCACCGAGATGATAAAGTAAGTCTATATTTTCTTCGACTTCTTCTCCATTTTTCTTTTTTCAAGTATAAGAATTTAAATATTAATAATTAATTGATTGATCGATTGATTGGAGGGATTTGCAGTTAAGAAATTGCATGAGTCGCGTTCGCCAACTGACCCACGCCCGCACGACCTCGGCGAATCGGGATCGACTGCGGCTTCGCCATCTCGCCGTATCCACCCGCCTGCTGATTCGCTTATAATGTGGTCCCCAGAACTTCTCCGACGGAGTGGCAGGTAGAATTGTCGGGTTTGAAACACGTAAGTAACGAACTATTTAGCGGACCCATCTCCAAACCTACCGACAGATCTGGAGCGGGCCCCACTTGCAAGGGACCAATGGAAACCTGGTACTGACGAGTAATCGGAGTGGGCCCCGCAGTCAAAGTCGAAAAGAGCGTCAGTGTTTTTGATGCCGGTCTTCCATTGAGAAAGAACGACAAACTAATCCCTCACCGTCACGACTGGCAATCACAACGAAGGTATGAGAATGGGTACAAGAACAATCCTCTTTGTCATTACATTTCGATTGGGCCAACGGCCTGAGACCTGAATTTCCACGACTAACTAATCTTCTTACCGTCACGACAGGCAATCACAACGAAGGTATGCAATAGGTACAAACAGGAATCTTCTCTGTCATTACATTTCGAGTGGGGCCCACGGCCTGAGACATAAATTTCCTTGAAGGGACACGTGGCAGCGAGACGTGGACTATAGATATGGACCTTATTATGATTTTGTTTGGGCAAACAAGCCAATTTATGAATAAGTTTTAAAATATGATAAATTAAACATTTTTGGGTTTTAGTTGTCCAAATATATGTGCTAAAACATCAAATATAAGTATTTAATAAATTAATTTGAAATATAAAAATTAGAACTATAACATATTCAGCGGCATGTTCTAATTTTCTATATAAAATACGTATATAATTTCCAAGGCAAAAATCAAGAAGGTATTTTTTAAATCCTCACAATCACATCCCATTTTAATTTTTTTAATAGTTATCTCATTTTACTATTTAATTGTGTATACTTTCTTCATTGTCCTTTAATACTGTTCAGTATTATTATCTTCTCATCTATTTTTCTAAATCAATGGAATATATTATAATAATTATGAAATAGTAATTACTATAATATAAATAAAAATAATAAGAATTCGATTTCATAATTGCTATAATATAAATAAAAATTTATATCACAACGATTATATATAGCTATTACAACATAAATAAAAATTTATATTATAATAACTACGAATATCTCTGACTGATTCAAAATTTAAATAGAAAAACTAATACTGAAGTCATTTAGGTAACTATATACTGCTCAACGGTAAAATGTAAAATTTTTTTGATAAAAAAAAACAAAATGAATATCCTTTATGATGAGTTGAAAAATAAAAGATCATCTTTTGTCTTTTGCCATAATTTTTAATTCCTCGAGAAAAATCATGATCTCGGAGAAAAATCAACATGTATTCAAAATTTATTTCTGTTCTCATACATTTCTATTTATCTCGAGATCATACTGATTATTCCTCAAATCATATTTATCAATTATGGGGACCATGTAACTGTCCTTTATTATAATGTTCGTCATATATTCGCTTTTTCTTCTGTAAACAATGTAATTTGTCATCTTAGTGGTCCCACACGATCAATCCCACTATCAATTTATGAGAAGGTAATTCGAGAAACTGTAATTGGGTGTTGTAACTAACTCAGTTATGCTTTGGGGACGTCATATATTCGCCCACCTATGTTTAGTGGATCAATTTTTGCGATGCTTTTATCTGTCGTAATCAACTGCAATTTCTTAATTTACCTTCTCACATATGATTATGAGATTGCTGGAATAACGAATTCTAATTTTTTCTAGACTAACTGTGTGTCTGAAAACAGTAAATAAGTCATTATTTATTTATTTATGATTAAATTATTTAAAATTTCTCCATTAAGATTTAAGAATTACCTTATGATATTAAGTATGAAAAAAATTTTAAATAAAAAAAATTAATTACTCATGGAAGTTTATCAGGGTGTTCTAATTTGATACATTCCGTGAGCAACTAAATTTTTTATGTTTAATATTATAATTTAACTTTTAAATCATAACATTTTTTTAAACAATTTAATTATAAATAAAAAATAAAAAATAATATTATTTTAGGTGCTCGGAATACTTTTGAGTGCTCCAAATATGATGTTGGAAATAATAATGCATTTTAAAATGCACATAATATCAAAATTATATATATTATTTAAAAATAAATGTGTCAAGAGTGTTGGATCTCGACCCGTAACTGTAGGTCGGCCGTTGAGTAAGATTTTTTTTTTTTTTTGACAATTTAAATATTCTAGGACGATCTCTACTCCAGTTCGTCGTCGTCGTATAAATTCAAAAGTATAAATGTATCTCCGTCTAATAATTAATGTATCAAATTTTTAATTCCATAAACGAAAAAAAATATCTCACAATAGATCGTAACTAAGGGTGAGACCTGGTCGAGTCATTCTAAGCCGGCCTGAATTGCTTAATTACTTCAAAAGTCAAATTAATAAAAATATTAAAAAATTTAAAAATAAAAATATAGAAAAAGAAAATGTAAAACGGACCCTCCAGCTTTCACCTGCTCCGCCTCATGCACCCGGTGTCGTTCACCCGGCGCCTCGGTGGCCCCCACTTCCCACTGTCAGAGCCGTATGTCGCGGGTGGCAGAACGCGTCTCGGACGACGCGGCAACGGCGCTGCCAAAGTCGCCGTCAACACTTGACGGCACCGTCAATTCTTCGCCTACTTCTTCCCCTCCGTTAGTCACGGTTCCAGAACTTTCCAATCTACCCAACGCGCCGGTATCTTTAAATCGAAGCACATGGGCCGGACCACTTCTGCGTCCAATAGAAGGTGCGGTATAAAAATGGGCAAGAAATAACGAGTACTAAAGACTCACACAGGAAACCATGGTCCACTAGGGGGGAGAACCGATGGAATTAATTGCATATAAAAGAGCTAACCAACAAGGGATGGTTTGCCCCAAATCCATCGACGATCTCGCGACGAAGTCCACGCCTCGATTCTGAAGTCGTCGACAGGTCTGCGATTGCTCCTCCTCCTTTCTCCTCTCGATTAGGTTTTGGTATCTGTAGTGCTCTATATCGTGCCTTCGTTGTGTTTTTTTCGGCCGATCGCCGTTTGTAATCTGGTTCGATTTGCGCGGTTGCGTTTAGGTTGTTGCTGTTCGATTCCTTGCCGTCCTTTGCTTCTTGATGAACACTTGCGGAAACAATTTGTATATAGATATTCTGGACTTTGGCTATTGATTAACAAACTAGTTCCTTTGTAATCGGGTTTTGTGAATAGCAGGAACATTTAAGAAGGAATTTTGGTTTTAAAGAAAGAAGGTAATGGGCGATCATGTGGTGTTGCATGTTGACCGCTTGATCGCACCCGAAACTACTGAAACGATAGCAAGAGAGGAGGATTCGACGCCATCTTCGGAATCTGGTACCGTCTCTGGGGAAGAAAAGGAGAATATCAAGGTTTCTGAGGAAGAAGAACCTCTTATTCAGATGGTAGACTGCCGCATCTGCCAAGAGGAGGATCACCTTAAGAACTTGGAGGCCCCATGCGCTTGCAGTGGTAGTCTGAAGGTTTGTAAATTTTGATCGTTTTGCTTTCTTGATTTGAATTCTTTAATCATGCCAATCGGTTCAATATATCTTAGTTATTTTAGTCTCCTTCCTCTTCAATCAAGTGGAATTAGTTGTAGCTTCAATAGATGATAAAATGCCAATTATTGAGATGGTAGAGACATGTTTAAATGCAAACTAATGGATTTTATATTTAGAAGAGTGAAAAATATTCAAATAGAAGATGTTAGAAGTAGAATAAGATAAATGATTGCAAAGGCGATTTAATTAACTTGAAACATAGAGCTTGTTAGAGGAATCACATTCATGTATCTGATTCTAAATAATTGGGAGAAAATTGCATGATGTCGACACAAAAATGATTCAATTAATTTGAATATTTATTACTAGTTACATAGCTTCACATAGTACTCTAGAGGGGTATGAATTCCAAGTAGTTGTGAGAAAAATGACATGATGGTGCTAAGTTCCTTACTTCAAGGAAAAAACTGACAATGATTATGTTTCTTTATTTTTGTCAAAACCAATGTCATGCAACTGATTCCCATGGAGTTTTTTTCTTCCAATATTTTTGTTTGCTAATCTACTTCATAGGTTCTAACAGATCAAGCATGCCACCGTCCCACTTTATATTGCATTTTGTTCTTTTATTTGCTTCAAAAAATTTCTCTGGCTAGTTGTTTCTTCTCTTTCATGTATTCATTTTTGCAGTAAGTGATCTTGATACTAGTAAATAGATGAACCTTGTGGAAAAATGGATCTAGGAATATGCAAACGAGTCAATTTAATGTGCTCATTAGCAAGTCATTTGACTCAATCTTCAAGCATGTAGAATATGGCTATTTATCTTGCATTTTCCTACAAATTTCTTATAGTTTTTTATGGTTAGATGATTTGTCAAAAATTGAGTTGATTATTATCTCTCCTTAAAAATGTTTTCAGATAAACGAGACTATTACTTTCTTCTTGCATTGAAGTCACGAAAATGCATAAACAACTAGTTGGAAACCAACAGTCAAGCTACCGATAGAGGAACTAATACCATTTAATACCTTGGATGGTGAAATATAGACACAAAAATTTCTTCTTTACATATTTGGATTTTTCTTGTGTTGTTCTGCTTTTTCATGGAAGTTTCTACCTTTTCCTTTTTTACTTCTAAAGAAGAAAGTAACCCATAAAAAAGGACAGTCCGATGCACGAAGCTCCTGCCAATGTGTAGTCCCAAGAAAAGTCTATGGTACGCAGTCTTACATTGTATTGCAAGAGTGTTTCTGCGACTCGAATTCGTGACTACCAAATCACATGACAACAACTTTATCCTACATAACATAATTAAAAAGAGAAAAATTTACAAACATCAAAGTGAGACGAGTTTCATTTCTCTAAATATATTTATGAAATGGCTAGACTGTGTCAAGAAAATTTTTATCTCAAAGGACTTGGTCAACATTAAAAAAAATCAAAACGGTTTGCAAGTTATTCCTATTCACAATCACACTTGGTCACCCTCCGCTCCCTGTGATGCTTTGTTGATTGCGATTCTTAAGGACTAATTCATTTAGTGCAGATTAATTTGTGCTAGATTGACCCCTTAATTTTCAACTTTTCATCTAGAGGGCCTCAGAATTTGTAGCAAACCTCTTTCCTTTTACTCTATTTTCCTCAAGGCGATTGATATTATTAGGGACTCCTCTAAATGTGTTTTTATTCAAATTAGGAATGAGACAAACATGCCAGCCTTGCATGTTGTCAAAGGAAACTTGATCCAGTTCCAAGTCAAGTACAATCTCCTGAGTTTAATAGTCAAATCTTGTCATAGCCAGTTGAAAGGGTTATGTAAAAGTTGTAGTGGACAGCAATTAAGGTATTCAAATTGATGTTGAAAGATGAGTCTCTCGTCTAACCCACCTAGACTGCGCATTGGATAGTTAGTTACTGGATCTAGTGGATTGTCCAATTGAGCCCTCAGCATACAAGGCTTCAAGACAAATTCCTCCATATTATGTCAAAGCTGATCTTAGGTCCCTCTTGATGCAATGATCTAATCACTGAGAATGAATGCATTCATAACATCATTCAAGTGGATAGTTGGATCATAGTTCAAAGTAACTTTACAGATTAGACCGAGTGGTACCAAACAAGAAAGGATGCCAGAAATAGTCAATTGAGGATAATTTCTTGTTTTAGTCGCTATATCTAGATTGCAATAGAAACAGAAGATGTAGATCGGTTGCTCTTATTCCTTGTTTCTGACCATTTCAATCTCATAGAGCCATTACACTTGATAATAATTTAAAGTTACTCCTAATATCAGACGAATGTGTTATGTAAGTTGTACTCCAATCCACCATTCTTCTTTCTAGATCTGTTATTATTTGAAGCTCAGCTGAATGGGATTATTCTTATGAAATTTTGCAATCTTTTGTATCTTCAAGTTTTAGAGATTATGACTGCTCTTTGCTACTTCTTTATACTGAAATGATGTTGGAATAACCCTTTGTTTTTTTATCGGAATAGACTGATCCAAATAACTTAAAAGGACTCAATTAGTACAATGATCCTACATTTTACTGACACTATATGTGTAGTTAAAGCAACTAGTTATTATACATTCTTTATTTCTCACATTGTTTTATATGATAATGATTTGGCTGTTTTACATGTGTCTAAGAAGTTCTTGGAATTTTACATTCTTGAAATTTTACATTTATGCAGTACGCCCATAGGGCATGTGTGCAACGTTGGTGCAATGAGAAGGGCGATATAACCTGTGAGATTTGCCATGAGGTGAGTCCCAGTTCTGGTGGTAGTTTCTCAGTATTCTCCTCTGTGTATCCTCATTCAGGTTCTTTTTAAAGGATTATACAATTGAATATATTCTGTCCTTATAATGGCAAATTTTTTATTTTTTAATTGAAAACATTCCTTCATGAATTTGGTGACATTGCAGTTTATATTTTTTGACATTATAATTCATTGGTTTATCAGACATTCTATAGCATATGAAGTCCCTAAAGTCCTCCAGGTTTATGCACGATACTTTAGTGATCATATGATGTGAGTTAACCTTAACCTGCTCATGCTTTAGGCTGTCTTCTACCTAGGTTCTGTCATTTCATCTTGGCACTGGGTACACATTGATTTTCTAAGTGCTAATCTGTGTTGACTAAGTGCTTCCATACGTGTCGTGAAAGAATGATTATGACGGTAGCACACATTCATTTGAAAACTACTTTAATGAACCAACTCTAATTGTCGGGACTTACATGGCTTGATGATGATGGCTACGTTGATAATAATGAGCCCTTTTCCATGGTTTGCAGCAATATAAACCTGGGTACACAGCGCCACCACGAGCCACTCCTGATGAGACCAGAATAGACATCAAGTATGTTGTCTTAAATATTCCTATATCTTGTGCTGACTTCCATATTCTTACATTTTCTTCCAAATAGTGGTGGTTGGATAATTGCAGGTTCTCCTTTGGATTTTCATGACCCTCGGGTCTTAGCAATGGCAGCAGCACGCCGCCAACTTGTTGATGATGAATATGACGAGTATGCTACAAATGCCAGTGGTGCTGCTTTTTGCCGCTCTGCTGCTCTAATTGTAAGCCTATAGTTGATGTTGAATTAGCAAGTCTTACTGCTTTCATGCATCACATGTTGTTAATACCTTTCAGTTTATCTAGTCGTTGCAACCCATTGACAACCACACTAGTGCTGTCTTAATTTTACTGCTCATTAAGTTTCTGTGAGCTATTTTCATTTTGAATTTTATGTTCTGCTTGAATGATACAGTAAGCACTGTTTTAATTAAAAACAACCAAATTATTAATTTGTTTTTTGTATATTTTGGTTGTCTGCTGGAACGATAGAGTAGATGGCCGCTATGTTGATCTGTAAATAAGATCTTGAACAGTTTAAATGTTTTTATGTTTTTGCCATTGTCTATGATATCTTTGGGTTAAACAGAGATCCGTTGTAATTGTTTAGTCAATATCTAAAAATATTGATGCACATGAGTAATGTAGGAAGTCAGTAGCACACTTTTACTTCTCAGAGGATCAGATACAGAACAGCATTAAGGAACTCTGTTTTTCATTTTTAATCTTGATTCAATTTCTCTATCTAGGAATTCCTTTCTATAGAACTATATATTTTTTCACAACCTTATGCATTGTTTTTAATATAAAACACTAATAAACCTTTTTATTTTGTTTGCAAGCATGTGATTTTTTTTCTTTTCTAATCTCTGTTGCAGCTGATGGCTCTTTTGTTGTTGAGACATGCAATGTCTCTTACCAATGCTAATGGAGATGAGGATGATGCTTCCGCATACTTTTCAGTATGTCAAACTTTCAATCTAATATGTTTTTCTTCGATCTAGCTTCTTCCAAGTCTTCATGATACCTAGTGATTGTTTTCAGCTTTTTCTCCTACGGGCTGCTGGATTTCTCTTGCCATTCTATGTCATGGCTTGGGCTATAAGCATCTTGCAACGCCGGCGTCAGAGACAGGTCAGGACTCGTCAAATATTGAACTCTCCAATTCTTTTACCCCACTACGAACAATATTTGGCTGAAACTTCTAACCTTTTAAGCATGGATAGTTAATTTTGATTTGTTTTCCCCCATTTTTAGCTTCATATCTTTGAATTGCAAAACAAAGGTCATCATGCAGTATACGGATAGTCTTTCTCAGCTGTTGGTAATTCACAACGATAATTTGTGCACTTACTAAATTTCAATCCTTTTCATCGGAACAACTTCTTGTCATCTGAGTTCCAGCACCACCCAAGAGAGATAGGATCCTAGATCTAAGCCTGCCACACCTGATTGATCCGGAGCCTGTAGCTTTGATTCCATCCGAACAAACCAAATGATTATCGATACAATTAGATATAAGTTAAAGATCAATTGAATATCAATTGCACATGGATTCCAAGAACCTATTGTAATGAAAGAACTATGACCAAAAGTTAAACCATCAAAAAGGATACAACAACTATTAGGCCTTTATCTCATAGAGTGATGTTGGTTATATGAATCATCCTACTCCATAGTTTTGATCTACTATTATATTGTTATTTATATTCAAATGAATTTTATCCTAATTTATCATTGATTATCGGTTATATAGATCCTTCTATGTTATTGGTTTCGATCCTCTATTATATTTTCATTTATATATAAATAAATTTTATTCTTATTTCATTGTTAACTAATTCTTCGTTGATCATTCTCTTCTTCAATTAAATGATTTTCTGTACTGAAGTATTGCGTTATGTCGGGCGACAATGTGCAGGAAGCAGCGGCTTTGGCAGCGACTGAATTGGCCTTCATATTGCAGTCCGGTCGACAAAGAGGCTTGCACCTCACATTAGCACCCGACTCCCCGGCCACTCCTCACCAAGACCCAGAGCCAGACTCATAGATGTAACTTCGTATGTAGCATTCTACTCGACTCAATTTCTTCCCTTCATATATATATTCTCTTTATGATTTTGTAAATGTCGACTTAGAACTTCCTCCTCGCTATCGTGCATTTCCTTTTCTTTTTTAATTTTTTTATGGAAAGATGATTTAATGTCTTTTTTTATTCCTTTCGTAAATAAATTGCATGAAGAAAATGAGAGTTTACATTAAACTTAATGAAATCATCATTACATCATAAATTATTAAATCGCATAGATTAATCTGTGTTATCAAGTTGTTTCAAGTTATAAATAAATAAAGAGAATAGATAGGAAGTTATAAATAAAATATTTTTTTAATTAAAAGATAAGAGAGATATTAATGGAAATTAATATTTATTTTTAAAAGATTAGGATTTATTGAAACTAATAAATAAGCTATGAATGTGTTCCGGTCATTAAACACACGTGGACAAGTAGGTTGATTAAATGCCACGTTAATTAATGACGCACCAAACGATGAAGAAAAGTTAGCTTATTTGCCCATGAGTTTATGGTGAGATGATAAAGAAGTGAGATAGTATTTTTAGATAAGAGGATTTGAATTTCTTCTCGGATATTAAAAAATTTAAAAATTTATGATGTTAGGTTGTCTGTTATAATTTAATTATAATTTTAATTTATTTTAATAATTGATAAAAAAATTTATGAATTAAATTATTATTTTTAAAATCAATTTGATTGTAAGAATTGAATACCTAAATTATATATATAAAAGAAAATATAAATTGCTCAATGATTAAGCTCGAGGTTAAGTCAATTAGCCTTTAACTGTGATATATAATTGTTTCATAAACTCAATTCAAATTCAATCACACCTAATAAAGTTGCTTGAAATAATATGCAAAATCATTGTATTTTCTTGAAATCAAATGGCTTATAAATAATTTAAGAATTAAAAAAATTAAAAATCCGAACAAATACTTTTGCTTTCTGATAAAAAAATAATTAATTATTAAGATATATTCCATTCATTGAACCCCTGCGTTCACGAAAATGATTGTTTTGAATTTTTTTTCAAAATTTTTATGGTATTTGTTCCCAAAAAATGATTTCAAAATTAATAATTATATATAAAAAATATTTTAAAAAGTACTTTTGCCATTTTTTCAAAACCTTTTTTTTCCAAACGCATCTGTTGATAAGTATAAATAAAGAGGAAAAGGACAAAAAAAAGGTGATTGAGTGAATCAACTTAACCCTTTCGGCTCACCTTAAGATAAACATAACATCCTTATCATCCTTCAACCGTATTTGCATTCATTCATTTATATATACATATATATTTAAAAAATTAATTTTCAAATTTTTATCTTCTAACAAGAATCTTCTTGTAGATTGATTCGTGGCAATCACTTTAGACACTTGGAAAGATGCATCTTGCATGTTACCAAATTGTAATAACTAATTAAAAAAGTATTAAAATGCCATCAATATTTAACAGACTTTGAAAATTAAGCCAGCATACTCTTTAAAGTTATTGTTAAATCACTTAAAAATATTGAGAAAAGTTGATGAGCTTGACCCAATGCTCACCATAGGAAATGAATAATCTCATAAGTTGGATAAATAAGAACCAATATTTAAAAATAACTTCTCATGAACTAATATGAAAAACAAAATTCAAATCAATTTCTTAAAGAATAAAAAAAATTCTTTAAAAGATTGTGTTGGTGCCCCGGTTAGTTTTGATGTGATCAATCAGGTTAAGTTAGGTCCTGTGTTGTTCTAATCCCTCTGCTAAGTGTGCAGGAACTTAGGTACAAAGGAAGTCGAGCGTAAGACGTAGCAGACGAGAAGGGTTGCACGGGAAAGTGAGCCGACGGGCTCGGTGCAATCCGAGGGACGCGGAAGCTACGGAAGAGTACACCGGTGGAGCGAGAAGGACGTGTGCGAAGTCCGAGGGACGAGAAGCCGGGAGGAAGCATGCTCGAGGGGCAAAAGGCCGGAGTCGGGTTCGGGTGAGTCTAACTCCGGTTGGCCAGAAATCACCCAACCAAATATTCTACAAAAAGTCAACAAAAGTCAACCTGTTGACTTTGACCATTGACTTTGAATTTGATCGTTGACTTGACCGGAGAAGACGACGTAGACTTGGACCGTTTGAACGTGGCGGTTGAAAAAAAAAAAGAAGAAAAATAATAATAATAAGATTTATCTTTTAAAAGATAAATGCTTATTTTTTTATTAAGGATAATTCTCTTTATCTTTTATTAAAGATAAAGTTTATCCTTATTTACTCAACGGCTACGATCAAGCTTATCTCTGATCAACAGTTAGGATCGCATCAACGGATCAACGACCAAGAGAAAGTTTATCTACGATCAACGATCTAGATCTATTCTCTTGTGCTATAAATAGACTTAGAATTTTAGAGTTAAATCACCAATTACTTTTGTAATCTTCTCTCTAAGTCTGTGTGCTACAATTGTAAAGGCTTCTCCGCCTAAAGGAGTTTTTTATTGAGCGTTAATTGCCTTGGAAGCAACGATCCAGTTGCAACCAAGTTTTTCTTAAAGACGAGTGCTAATTCTCTTAACCGTCTATTCACCCCCCTCTAGCCGGTCCAACCCGATCCTACAGATTGAAGGGACAAGAGGAGTAATTTAATCAAACATCATTTTTTTTACTAATTACTAATTATTTTGTGGTTCTCATTAACATAAATTAATTATTGATTAAAGTAGATGATGGATGATCTTTTTATGGCCTAAAGTACCTTTCCATGGGTACCAAAAAAGAGGAAAGGAATATAATTTCTTCATGTATCTTATCCTTAATAGAACTTATTTACATAAAAGTGCTTGGTCTTTCAAAAAACAAGGTAGAAAAGTATAATACACTGCTGTAAACAAATTTTGAGCCAATTTGTATTTAAAATTATCAAATTCAAACTAAATTCAAATATATTTAATAATTTTTTTCAAACTAAATTCAAATATATTTAATAATTTTTTCAAACTAAATTCAAACTTATAATATTTTATTTGATCATTAAAAATTATTAGCAAACCAAACTTAAATTAACTATAATTATTTTTTTCATAATTTTAATTTAAATAAGCTCAATTTGAAATTTAAATCATTTCAAACTATAATTATGCTCAAACTCAAATTTTATTTGGAATAGAACTCAATCAAAATTATTTATATTTTAGAACTCAAATATATTTTTCAAAGTTCAAATTTGAAATCAAATATCAATATTTTTCATACTACTCAACTTGATTAAGTTTGTTTGCACCCCTAACATAAAATACAAAAAAAAAAGGTCATTAGCTCTTAAATAACGTAATTGATAGATAATAACATTATCCCCCTTTAAATATGTTTTGATAATAAAAAAAAATCAAGTAAAATAAAAGTAAAGTTACTGGTACCACTAAAAATTTGGGAATTACTTACGTGAACTAACAATTTGGACTTAAATGAAAAAAAAACATTTCTATTCTTATCCATGAAAAATTAATTTAAAAAGCATGCCATACAAAAGCCATAAAAATGAGTAGCACATACAATTCACCATTAAAAAATATTCTTAATTTAAAACAAGTTCTTTTCTTTTAATTAAAAATAGAACTAAAAATAATTATTCTGCCAAGCTTCAAGGTTAGATAGCATTGGGAAGAAGGCACTTAACTCCAAAAATAAAAAAAAAAATAAGTCAACATTTAATAACCATTGACTTGAAGAAAAAAGAGATAAAGATAATAATGCTCCAAAATTATGATCAAGGAAAGATGGAAAATAGAGACAAAAAACAAGTCACAAAGTTCCCACTTCTTAAATGATTTAACTGACAACACTGGGCATTTTTTTCAATAACATGCACCTGGTTTGAGTGATAGATAATCACTTTCAATTTGATTCTCAATGCTTGTTTTTTTTTTTTCATTTCTTTCTTCATCTTCAGCATAAGAAATAAGAATAAATCAATGAAGATGAAGTGTTAAGAGGTCTGATCAACCCCACCAACCCTGGACAAAGATCTTTAATAAGCACAATGAACAGGATTCAAGGAGCTAAATTATGAGGAGAATTCAGAAACAAATAAACAACAACAGATGACATGCCTTCTCATTTAAGGGCATATAGAGCCAATAATTAAGGAAGAGGACCACAAATCTGACAATTTTGTTGGATTAGCATTTATCTCTATGGGAGTCACATTCGTCTTGGCTTTCTCCAATTGAGAATTCATTTGAAGTCTAAAATTGAATCATATACAAAAGATGTTCTTAGGTGCTTGCTCCAGTAGCAGTAATAATTTGAATTTGGAGTTCAAAGTTTCACAGATAACAAGAAAAAGCATGTGTCAGCAACTGAAGTAGATCAACAGGAACAAATTCAAAAAAACTAATCTCAGATAAATCAAGTTATTTATGAGCAAACCAATAAAGTGGTTCAATATAAATAGAGGTAAAAGTTAAAATGATCAAGTAGGCAAGATGAAACATGATGACTTAAGAGAAAGTGTAGCACTATATTAATCCATCATAGTATCTAAGATGTAGCTTTCACCCTTTCAGGACAACAAGCTCTAAATTAGAAGCAGAAAGGCATCTTTGATCTTTCCATGATGTTTATTATATTCCACAAGGAACACAAAAGAGACAAGGAAGCACTAGGTGGTTTCAGCTAATGAAGGAAAGAACTCACTGTTTAGATAATAAAATATTCCCACTTCCAAATTCCAAGAAGATGATTTGATAAGAATAACATAGTCTTGATTGATAGGATTATGTAATTGATTAGGCATCTTGACTGAATAATTTATTCCCACTATGCTAATTGCGGCTAAACGTTTGTTATAGATCATTAATATATTTGTCCAAATGATTGTTCTTGAACCAGATGAGATCCCAAGATATTTTTTAATGAGATCAGGAAAGCAGGCTAAAAAAAAAATTAGATTCATGAGAAAGTAGATCACAAATCCTCACACTAGAGCAAGTTTAACAAAAGGATTAACTATTTAAGCACCTTGTTCTAGTTTGTGATCACTAAGAACCCTGAAAAACTTAAAACTCTAAAAGGCCATAAATGCATTTATGAGTTTCATTTTAGTTCTTCATTGGTAGAACCTAAAGAACACAGTACTGAAGACATGCAAGAATTCAAAAACTAATATCATCTATTGAATTCTCTAAGACATCATCATTCACTAGCAAACATGGTGGAAAAGATCTTCTTTTTTTATTGAAGAACAGGAAAAGAAGCATTAGCAACCTTAAAACATAATGCTTGGATTCCTCTCTCTTCTCTCTTCATTATACTCTAATCTAGTTAATATCAGCAGCTAAACTAAAGTTAATACTGAACAGAGGAGAAGCTTGAAAGAGCACTAAATTAAGCATGCATGAACTACTTACTGATAACTAGCAGTCGATACTAGTGCAACAACAACAGCAGCAACATCAGTATTAGCACAGTGAAACTGAGCTCAGCTCAAGAGGAGGAGAAGGAACCGTTCACCACATGGCCGTTGCCGCCGTCGGCGTCATCCCTGCCGATGTGGTGGCTGCCATCGCCATTGGTGCCAAGGTCGGCGTCATCCCTGCCGATGTGGTGGCTGCCATCGCCATTGGTGCCAAGGTCGGCATCGTCCCTGCCGATGCGGTGGTTGTCATCGCCATTGGTGCCAAGGCTTAACCTATCCGTTTGGGCACCGCTGCCAGCGCCGGCGTTGCTCCCACGCCGAGCGAGGCCAAGGAAGGTGTGCTTGTTGTTGTGCATCCAGACCTTGAAGACGCCCTTGTCTACGCCGATCTCGCGGCACCACTCCTCCACTAGCCCCTCGTCCCGCTTCTGCATCCGCCACCCCAGACGCTGCGACAGCTCCTGCATCCGGCCTTTCTGCTCCGGGCTGAACTTGCTCCGGAACCTCTTCCGCGGCTGCGTGGCGGCGGCGGCGGCTGCTGCCACGGACGCGGAGGGGACGGCGACGGGCCTGGCGGGGAGGGGGATCGGGGAGGGCCCGCCGTGGAGGCCGGCACTGAGGGCGAGGAGCATGTGGGGGGCGGAGTGGAAAGGCGGCGGAGGCGGAGAGCGCGATCCGCGGTGGTGCGGCGGAGGGATCTTTCCCTCTCCCTCCTCCTCCTCGTCATCATCGTCGTCGTCATCGTCGTCCTCCTCCTCCTCCTCCTCGTCGTCCTCGGTGCCGTCGCGGTCGTCCTCGGCGCCGTCGCGCCGGTGCGGCTCGGGGAGCCGCCGGTGGAAGTTGCGGTGGCAGCCGCACGCGGCGCAGCGGAGGGAGCTGGGATCGGCGGGGTCGGCGTTCGGGGAGAGCATGAACTCGCCGCACCCGTCGAGGGCGTGGCCCCCGAGGCTGGCGGCGTGGTTCTTCAGGCACTCGCGGTACATGAACTCGGCAGAGGCGGGCGGCGGGCGGTGCATACGATGGTACTGCTTGCGCAGGACGCCGTTGGGGAGGGAGAAGGGCTTGGGCCTCGCCTCGGCCTCCGCCGCGGCCTTGGGACCATGCTCCATGCCGAAAGCTAGCTAGGGTTTGTAAACTGCACCTGCGGGTTTTTGGCTTAATTTATGAGCTCCGTCCAAATACACAATAAAACCCAAATTTTTAGAGAAATGACAAGTAAGCTTTGAAGACGATGAGATTGAGCACGGAGTTCAGAGGAGGAAGAAGAAGAAGAAGAAGCGGAAGATGGATTAAAGAGGAAGAGGAAGAAAGGGATGAGAAATTAAATTGTTGATAAAAAGTGAGGATAAAAGTAAATAATCAGAGAGAGAGAGAGAGAGAACAAGTGGCAGTGGCACTTGGAGAGCCACATGCTGTCAATTTTAAATTGGAAAGATGAAAATAATTTTATTTAATATTTTTAATTTATTATTTGTATTTATTAATTATTGTTCGTAATTATATGTTAAAAGAGTATTTTATAATTTAATACCAAATTATTGATGACAACTACTCTAACATTAAAAGGATATATTTAAGAAAAAAAATCTACTTTTTTAAGATATAAAAATAAATAAAGAGTGCATTTTTAATTTTAATCCTTTATTTTTCAGACAATGTGAATCATCAAAACTTAAATAGCTACATTGAAATTATTAACTTTTTGTTAGTTTGCAAATTTTGCATTTAATGTCCCCTTTTAATAATAATCAAAGTAGGAGGGCAAATATTTGATGAGTTTTAAAATTGCAATTAAATTAGAAAATTAATAGCAATTTTTAATTTCACCACTAATGGCAATAATTTAAGCATTCAAGTAACTGGTTAGATTTCAGAAACATACAACAAAAAAATCATTGATAGGTGGCCGGTTGGCATGAATGATCCGAAAAGATAATTTTAAATGATTTTCTTCAAACATAAAATATGCAAAAAGTAAAATTAAATAGGATATAAATTAACTATTTTTTTAAAAAAAATGGACAATAATTAAAAGGACATTTTTTATTAAAATTATCAAAGAGATTTTTTTTATTTATTTTTATCAAAAAGGACATCCTCTATATTTAAATATAATGTATTAATTGTATGAAAAAGGCATTTCAAAATATTTATATCATAATAGCTACTATAAAATATTCATATTATATTAGTTATAAAATTGTAATTGCTACAACTCAAACTTATTCACTTAGCATTCATATTATAGTAACTACAAAATTATAACTGTTACAATTCAAACTTATTATGTTCGATAACATTTTTATTATAACAATTATAATTTCATAACTACTACACCATAAATTTATTTAATTCATACAATTGGCTAATAAAACTGAGTGAAAAAGATAATAATATCGAAGAGAGTATCCTTATCATTTTACAAGGGAGGCTGATGGAGTAAGATGTCTTTATAATTAAAAATAAAAAGAGATGTTATTTGATGATTCTAAAAGAAGGACGCTTCTTTAATTTTTTGCCTTTTTTTATAATCCAAACATTCAAACTTTGTTAGACACTAATTCACCTATTAAGTAAATTTAGAATATAATTTACACATTCAAATATTAACTTCTAAAATATTCATCTTATTTAGAATTTAATTTTTTTTATTGTTCTTTTAAGTGCTTTAGGGGATAAATAAACACAAAATTTAAGAAAAGGAGGGAGATGCAATAAATAGGAGAAAGGGAAGTCATAAGTGGGGAGCACATGAGTTGTTGGGGGTAATTGATTTTTCATGTATAAGTGTAATTATATTGGTGTAAATGTTAGTGGGAAAAAAGAGATTATTAATTTTCTCAAGTTAAGGGAGTTGATTGGGCATGAGAGGGATTGGGTGGCTAGTGGAGGAATTTAGAACAAGGCCTTGGAATTCGTTGCCTAGAATGGTCCCATTCAAAGGATAAAGAATGAAAGGTTTAACAAGTGCAAAATTAAGTTAATAATAATGATACGAAAACTAATAATAATTCACTTGTCCTCATATGGGAACACTTCAAAGCTTATTCATGAGAAAAAAGATCCTAGAATTTTCTCAACCAAGAAAATATATATATATATATATATATATAAGAGAGAGATGGCCTATAAATTATCATACATCAAATCCAAGTGTTTTTTTTTCCAAAAACTTCCAAGGATTTTTTTTCTTGACAAGTAAATCCTTTGCAAGGGAAAAGGGAAAGGATATTGTTTGATGACTCTTTAAGTGCAACATTATGGAGTTATTTCAACTAGTCCTTCCACATTAATCCTTGGATTATTCTAAATAGAGGCGTATAATAAAAAAGGATATGTAAAATTTTTGTTTTTTCTTAAAAAAAATATCATAAGCTAAGTCTAACACTTATTATTAGACAAAGCACAACATGTGAGTTGAGATACTTGAGTTAGGTATCAACTTGTGAGTCTTTTGTGTGGAGTATAATAAATTTTCTAGTTGAACTATCAAGTCAATTAATAAAGAGCATGAACATCTTTACCTCTTTAGTTGAAAGAGAATTGGATAATAACCCACTTTGGTGTGGCATGAAAGGACATCAACAAAACTATGAAAGAATCTAGCCCAATATCAAAATTGATTATAAATATGTGGGAAATAAAACTCTTAATTCTACCACAAAACATCTTTTTCTCCTTTCCAACAGATTTTTTTCTCCTACAACTTATTACTTTTTTACCAACACACTTAATGCATTGGCTTTCAGTAAAGACAAGAGTATCCAATCAAAATATAGTTATGGTGCTATAGAAATGGGCTTCAAAGGCCGATCTTCATCTCAAAAATATGGGAAGGGCCAAAACCCATTGTAGATTTGGAATTGCAACTCGATTTGACTCTAAGGTTTTTATTCTTGATTCAGACCTTGCACATATATGAAAAGTGAATTCCATAAATTTATACAAACACTTAATTCAGTGGATAAGCTTGTTTATAGTCAAGGGAATGTAACTAAACTGTATTGAGTTTGTTGATGAACATTAGGTTGGATGAACCATAAAAAATATTAGAACATCATCATATGCTGTACTGTGGCATAAATTACTTTCATGTCATAGATTTATCATGAAAGAAAAAAAGATTGCAATATTATTTTATTAAACATTCAAAACTTAAACTAGACAAGTGGAACAGTAAAGAAAGGCGTAACAAAACCTGTGTAGCTTTCAACCCATTCATGATGGTCGCCCTTAGTGCAACCTGTAAAAGGTAAGGGAATCAATTTAGATCTTTGTGAAAGCCGGATGATAGTAAGAACAATCGTAAATGAAAAGGAAAAATAAAATAAAAGAAGAAGAAGAAGAATAGTGAGAGAAAACAAGAGGAGGAGTCTGAAACCTGCAACTTTGAGCATGTTCATGTGACCACTGCATGTGGAGGTATCACAAGAGTCGGCAAAATTAAAGAGCACCGGGAGCTAATAAATGCATTCATAGGGCAACAACATAGTTTACTGCGTCCTTCTTCGGATCACCTCCATTTATCTCCACTATATATGAACAAACCAAATTTTTTAAAAAAAATTAAAATCGAAGAAAAATGAATAAAAAGATGGCAGTTCACTTATGAAATATTTGTCTCTCTAAAATAAGAACAATAGCACAATAAAAATTAACCAAATCAATATTCATCTCTTATCTTACATTTTATGTCAGAAAACTTTACTGTTTCTAACCATTATCTAGAGAAATCAAAAATTAACCTCTAGTGCTCCTATACACCATAAACATGTAAGAAATCTTAGCTATCATTATGTAAAACTAAACTATATTGAAAATTATAGGAAAAAAATAAAATTATTTAACATCTGGTGGCTTGCTAGGCTCAACACGATGTCAAATCCAATAATAAAGCACACCAGGCACCGCAAGAAAGGATCACAGCTAGGTAGTAAAACAATGATTGTGTTGTTATGACAAACTACATGCATGTGAAAAAAGGGAACTATGAGCATGTGGGCGTGTCTCAACATCAAAGGGGCCGACGATGGAATCAATGGAGTTCATATTTGGATGAGAATGTATCGCACCTTGTGGTAGATTTGCAGGGCCATGATCTTACAACAATGCCAACAAGAATATTGGCAAGGAACTCAAACCCAGTGACTCTGACCTACCCGAATCTTTAGGATTAACTTTTAAATTGTCTCCTAATGTTTAATATCTTTTCAAAATGCCCTTTAAACTTTGATTAACATTAAAATCGCCTGAGATTTTCATTTGCTAATACTCATTTCATTCTTTTAAATTATCATCTCAATCGCTCATTTAGGAAGATAAGACATTTTGATAATAAAGTAAAGAAATTTTAAAAGACAGTTTAAAAATAATAAAATTTTAAAGGGCATTTTAAAAGATTATTAAATGCTATGGAACATTTTAAATTGCCTATTAAAAATATGAGAGGCAAGTAGGGTCCGCCTGACCACCCATATGGGATAATAATGCGGTGGCAGAGCAGTTGGACCCAGTTTGGCCTTCCATCATGTGCAGCCTGAGACCAGCACATGCACCCCAGTTTTTCCGTTGTCCACTAGGTGAGTTCTCTGATGCTACTGCACTTATTTTATCATTTCCTAAAGATTCATGTCTTCCTCCATCTAATCTATATATATGAACACTTTTGCAACTTCCCATCATATCTCTTCTTTCTCTCCATTATCTATTGATATCTCTACGCTTGGGAAGCACAATGGCCATGGCTAAGCTTGTTATTGTGCTTGCCATTGCTCTGCTAGCCATTTCCATGGCTGATTCCAGTTACAAGGTGAGCTTCCATTCTTACCAAAACATATTCTAGACATCTAAAAGTTTTCCTAAGTTAGTTGTCTCGTTCCAGGTTCTAGCCAAAGCTACTGAAGGTTCTTCAGAGCAATACATGCAGGTACTAATATTTGCTTCCATACCCATTTTCCAGAGTAGGTAGCAATACTTATTTCTATGACGATTTTGTCAGGCATTGAATGGACAAGGATCCCTCCGAACCTCTCGTAAGTTCTCTTAAGTTTTCTTCCTATAAATCATGTTTAAGAAATGTTTCTTGTGTAATATTGGTTGCTTCAGCAACAAAAGAACCAAGGTAGTTGAAATCATTAGATAAATCTACTAAAAAACTTAAAATAGATGAACTGAAATGCATAGATCCAGTTGAAACTCTAATAGAAGAAGAAGATGCAATATGTTTCAGACTCATTGGTCGACTAGATGTGTCAGTTTCTTTCTTTTTGGATTTTTAAGTGCTAAATGTTCTCGAACAGAATGCCCATCACAATGTTCAAGGAGGTGCTCCCAGACGCAGTACCACAAGCCATGCATGTTCTTCTGCCAAAAGTGTTGCATGAAGTGCCTCTGTGTGCCCTCAGGCTATTATGGCAACAAAGGAGAATGCCCTTGCTATAACAACTGGAAGACCAAGAGAGGAGGACCTAAATGCCCTTGAGTCGAGGAGCTTACATTTGCTCTAACATATTCATATTGTAATCTTATCTTGCTGCACCTAAAATGCGCCTATATTATCACAAGGGTGCCCGACTTACCTCACTATGGTTTGCCAGTGTGGTGCGGGGAAGTATGTCTTGTGTTACGAATCTATATTTACAATTGATCGTTAATGAGCTATAATTATGTCTTTTGTGGAGAATGGAAAAGTTTCTAAAAGAAAATGACTAGAGTAGCAGAGTGGACAAAATGTGGGAAACTAATCCAAAGATGCAAAGCAGGTAGTTTCTGTAATCCCATTTTATGAAGAATGTGAATTTTGCTCCAGTGTTGGAGCAAAAGGCCAACAGGGTCAAACCTTTTGCTACTGATATCAACAACAGTCAGATGAACTCCCAATCAGGGTTAAAATGTGCATTTGATGAACATATATGATTCCTATCCACCTAAAAATGACATCAGGATCATGTCGAATGCACATTGCAAAACACATGTGAAAGATATTTTACCTAAGCAGGAAAAATAAATGTCCAATCTGAGACAGATCAATGGCAAGGACCATGGAAACGGTATATACATATTCACACTAGGACAAATCTTCTGAGACGTTAGCCTTTCTACAATTTAATAAATAATACAATTGATGATACTAGGGCAAAAGAATTTCGATTGTGGTACACAGAGGGGCAATTTAATAATCTGAACACATGTAAAGGCCACTGAAAAAGAAAAACTAGCAAACGCATGAAAATGAAAATGTGATGTAAGTTCATACATTTGTGCTATGCACATGGATCTTAGTTGAAAATGTGGATCACTTTGCCTAAGCTAGTATCAGCTTGTAAATAAAATATAATGCTTGGCCTTATATATGTTTAAACATATACTGTACAGTGTGTTTATTATAGGGTATAGATATGTTCAAAGGTTAACAATAGATTTTATACTTAGAAAGAAAGTTGAGTCGATTAAAATAAGAAACTATAAAGAGTAAAGGGGGACTTTAAAAAAATTAATATAAAATAATTCAACTGATTTAAATATTAGGTGTTATACAAGATTGCATATAACTCAATAAAGAGATGAAATTTATATAGCTTACCCTATATAATTGGGATTGGCATGGAATTTAATCTAGAATCTTTTATAAAACTTACGTTTGGTTTACTTTGATGGATAATTAGGAAGGGGATGAAAGAGAAAGAGAAAAACAATACAAAATACACGAGTAATTCAGTAATTCTTTTCTTCCTCCCCCTCCTATCTTTCCATACTAGTAACCAAGCTAGCCTAAGTACATCGTTATGAAAAGATTGACAGAGTAGATTCTCTATAATGTGTAATTCCTACATTATGTAATTGATTGTGACCTCCAAATTTTGCAATTGAACGGCCTATTTATTCTCAATGAAGGTGTGGGAGAAGAAATGATTTCTATAGTATTTCCTTTTTTTTCAATGCTATGTCTTCTGCCATTCCTTGAGATACTAATCTATACATGACCACTATTGTGCTCCTTTAGTAGTTTAGTTGATTATATAAAGCAGACTGGGAAGGAAATTTCTGTTTGTTTGCCAAAATTAATATCTTATCATCTTTTTCATAAAATTAAAAAAAAAAATCAAATAACCACAAAACTATACCTAAAATCGACTTCAATTTCTCGAAACCCAATTCCAATCCAAGTACAATGAGAATGCGAGTTCATAATGGATCAGCAAAGCAGAAACATCAAGCAAAAAAGGGGGTGAAAATCATCCAAAGCAGATAAACAACAAAAATCTAATACAGAGAAGTTAATGCTTCAATCTGTCTTCGCATGCACGATAAAAAAAACGAAAGAGAGGGGGATTGCCGCACCTATAAAGCTCCATAAAATGAGATCGACGCCATTGGATGGTTCATCGCATGAATCGTGTGCTCAAACTCCATGTAGCCCCAAATCGCGTGGAGAGCGAGCACAGCACCGGCGACGCTACCTCGCAACGATCTGCTTGGAAGCTGTCACGCAACGTGAGTGGATCGGGAAGGAATGGCGAAACCCGATCGAAGATTGCGAGGGCTTTGAACGCCATGGCGGCAAGAGAGGCGAGGCGAGGAGCTTAGAATTTAGATCGAGATTTATTGGGTTTTTATAGCTCCAGCCCAGGTCCAGATTATGCAATTGGGCCGAGCCCAATATAATGGCCCAATTACCAAAGCAAGATGGTTTCTTTTATAGAATTTTTTTAATATTTAGATGTTATCTTGCATAGGAAAATGTTAGATATTATAAATATTAATTTCATGGTGAATTATTTTCATAATTAATCATCTCAATTTATACAAATATATGATTTGATAAATATTTTATAAACATTGAAAATATATGGTGTGACATTGTGAACCGAGTCTTGTATAGTCTAAAATTAACTTAGCTATTGAAATGATTTGTTTAAATTTAGTTCGAGTTTGACTTGAGTTTGGTTTGTCGAGATGTTATCAAGCTTTAATTCAAGTTATTTTGTTTAAAACTTTTATATTTTTAAATTTATTTGGTTAGTCAGTGAGTTTATACAACATATTTATTTGTTCATTTAAAAGGTTTTTTTATTAATAAATTTGATAAGAGATTGGTCGATGACCATAGTTCACAAGCTCTGTTCGTAGACATTATACAAGAGAATTATTCATAAATAGTTCACAATCTCAATTCATAAATATTAACAAATCAAACATATATGTACTTTTTGAATTATGTAATCTATAATTAGGGTTGTACACAAGTTTGATGTTCGACTTGGTAAGAACTTGTTTATACACACAAGATAAATTAAATGAATAAACTTTAACAACTCGTTAAACTAAACGAAAAGCTTGAGTATATACATGTTCAGCTTGTTAATGTTGATAAACAACATTCATAAACAATGTTCAAAAATAACATTTGTGGACAATGTTCGTGAGATCAACATTTATGAACAATGCTTATGATTTATGTTCATCAATAAAATTTTTTATTAACATACCAAATAAATAAAGAAAATTTTAAAATAAACAAATAAGTTTGTATTATCAAGCTCAATAATAATCAAATAAATTTAAAATGTAAAAATTTCAAGCAATCAAACAAACTTGAATTGAGAGCTCAATTAACATTTAAACGAACTAAACTTAAGCTCATAAAAAAAACTAAATCAAGCTTGAACAATCATTTAAATAGATTGGTCTATTTTAAGCTCAACTTGGCTTGGCTCTAACTGTTTACAACCCTGTAACATATTAAAAAAATTATATCTAACATTGTAAACTCGAACTAACATATCAATACTGTCCAAAAAAAATGCATAGAGTGCAAAACCCTAAATATGGAAGGGAAAGAGTACACCTGAGAGAATGACTTGTGAGCTCAAAAGAAGAAAGAATCAACCTCAAGCTTAAATTTTGAGGGTCTCCATGTGGTGTGTTTGAAGCCTTACCCTATCTTAGGAACCAAACACCCCAAAAAAGAGAAAGAAGAGGGCCCCCAAAGTTAAGGCACTCTGTATCTTTCACATTCTCATGCATTTCTTCATTAATTGACTTATTGATTGAGGGGTAGTAGCGTGGCTAAGTGCCTTTAATTTGGCAGGTTAAGGGTAGGGCACCCCTTGACGAGGAGGGCCATGTCATACATATATTAGGGTGCATTTGGTTGGGAGTTATAGTTGATAATTTTAATTATCCATCCAAGATTATTAATAAAAAAATTTTTAATTTAGATAATTAATCATTCCTAAGTTATCTTGCATTCCTGCCACATCATGAAACGTCAAGAATCCGAGAATCCAACCTCCTGGTGAAGCCAGGCAATACCCTTCTGCGTCGTAACCAACTGCAGTTTCTCTTTACCTCCTCACAGATGGTCGTGGGACCGACCGTGTGAGGCAGAAGGTGGTGGATTCCACATTTTTACAGAAGAAAAGAATCCGAGAATTCAACCTAGAATACGACTACCTCCGATTTTGGAGATTTTTATTGATTTTGAGGTTATTTGCGTCTGTCGCCTCCGTTCCTTCACACATAAAACTCGTCAGGGGCAGGAGGTGATAGGCGGTGCCGGAAGGCTCGATGGGGGCTAAGGTGATAGCCAACATTGGAGGGCTCAACAGGCGGCATTTTGTGGGCGGGTGTTCAACTGGAGACGTGCGACGTTCGACCGAGAGATAGGGCAATGAATGACGGGCAACATTCTGCAAGTGTGCATTTGGTAGGGGAAGGGGGGTGAGGGCTCACAATCTCTGTTGCACTTATGATTTTTTATAATTAAAATTTTTTAATTTATAATTTTTTATTAAAATGTTAATTAATTGAATTAATCAACTTTTAACTATAATTGAGATAACCTAAATAGATCTAATTTAAAATCTAAAAAAATTACTTCAAAAAATTCTAAAATATTATTTAAATTTATTTTTATATATCATTAATAATAAATAATAATATAATATTTTATTTTATTAATTGATTTGGTGATTTATATAATTCCTTACGAGTTATACATTAAAACCTTTAAACAAATAAATTTTTATTACATTATCTAAGATTGAACCATACAATATAGGTTATATTTTATTTTTGATAATTTTGATTATGTGATTACTAGATAATTACATAACTAAAGTTATATATGATTACAATGAACCAAATGCACCCCTGATGGTATGGGGGTGTGAGGGTGTGAGGATTTTTGAAATTAGACTAATAGATGAATCGAAGAGTTTATTGATTTGCTATGGTAATTCTATTTTTAGGACTAGACTAGCAGATGGAATGAGGATTCTATCGATTTGGATCGGAGTTATTTATGTTAAATGTGATACGAAGATACCTCACGATGGAAGATTCTTGAGTTAAGGAATATTTTTTTTTATGTGTAATTTTGTTAGGGCAACCAGGGTACGTAATTTATTAACTTTTTTTCTAATATCAAGCTGCATTTCCAAGTTTTATATTTAATAAAACACATACTTATTTTTCATTATACCCCACCTTCATCTTGTACCGTCAATCGACTATTATATAGATAATTGATTATCTCCGTCGATTTCTAAACTTTCTATACCCATCTGTGCACGAGTGTGTTAGTCAAGTGTTAAAAATTTATAATTGTAAAGAGTATATTAAGTTTAATTTGAAGTGTTTTTTAAATGTTCCAAATTTAATACTTCAACCTATGTCTAAGGGTATGATTATACTCAGGAAATTGTAAGGAGTATACTAAGTTTGGTATGAAGTATTTTTGAAGTATCTAAGACCGTTAATGAGTTTTGACAAAAATAAATATAGCCCTATAATATCTATAATTTTAAAATCTTAATATGATCTGAACCAAAAGACTCCTAGAAACCCTTTGATGGTGTTTGTCAATGCATATGATAAATCTAAATCCTTGAATAAGCTCATGATAAAATATCTTAAAGCCACGTCAATTTCAAAAAACATACAACTCTTTATCTAGATTGTAAAATTTATATCTGAGAGTATAGTTACACTCTGGAGGATGCAAGGAGTATAATAAACTTGATTTGAAGTGTTGCTAAGGTCATTAGCGAATCTTGATCAAAACTCATTGATAATTTTAGACAATTCAAAAACACTTCAAAGCAAGTTTATTATACTCCTTGTAACTTCCTGAGGATAGTCATGCTCTCAAACATGTTAAGATTAGAATATTAAATTTGGAATATCTCAAAACTATTTCAAATCAAACTCATTGTAATTTTTATAATTATATATTTTTAACAGTCGAGTGGAGTCCGCAGATAGAGCATAAAAAATTTAAAAAACTAATGAGATAGTCAATTATTCACATAGTAATCAACTAATGATGTACATAGTAGTCGACTAATGATGCAGTAGTAGTCAACAAGTGATGAAGGAGGATATAATAAAAAATAAATAAGTATTTTTTATATTAAGAAAAGTTGAGGAAAAAATTAAGAATGCCCTACAATATGTCATAAGTTGAGATTAATATGTCATAAGTTGAAATTCAAATTATAAACACTTAGTAAATCATTCTCTAGGATGAAAACTCGTGAATTTTTTATATAAGAGAGAGAATGGAAGCGAGATTATTACTTACTCTCAACTTGACTCTATAATAGTACAAAGCGGAGGGATTTAGTATTTTTTTTAAAAATATTTTCTAACTTTTTTTTGTTGATCGTAATAGAGATTACAAAAAGGTTACATTTTAGTTTTTTATGCCTAATTTATCTCAACAATTTGCTAAGCAATTGATTCTTTTTTATTTATTTATTTATTTGTTTGTTTGTTTTCTAAAAAAATATCTTGATGTTATCATCAAGAGGGTCCCACCTTCGCTGCCGCAGGTGATTGGATGCTAGAGAGGAGCAGCACACGTGGACTCTGACCCAAATGCCAGGGCCAGTCACAGTACACTCGCTGCCATGAAATTAATAAAATACAGAAAATAAATAAATAAATAAATATTATTAGCATCTTTCCTTTTTTTTTTTTACCAAATATAAAAATAATAAATTAATTTATTGATTTATATTTCACGCTCACTGCGCGATCTAATTCTCACTGGCGTTGGGTTTCGGAGGACGCGCGCATCATGGATCCCGGCGGCGAGGCTCCCCGGCGGCCCAGCTTCCGGCCGCTCCAGCTCCTCGAGAAGAAGGAGCTCGTCGAGTCGTGCTCCACCTCCGACGCTGCCTCCTTCCCATCGCGGGTTGCTCTCTCCGCCACGGGCCGCATAAACGACAACAGCAACGGCGATGACACTGCGCCTCCATCGGCGGAGGCGGCGCGGATCAAGCCGCCCTCAAAGAAGAGCTCCACCAAGGACCGCCACACGAAGGTGGACGGCCGCGGGCGGCGCATCCGCATGCCGGTGCTCTGCGCCGCCCGCGTCTTCCAGCTCACCCGCGAGCTCGGCCACAAGTCCGAAGGAGAGACCATCGAGTGGCTCCTGCAGCAGGCGGAGCCGGCGGTGATCGCCGCTACCGGAACCGGCACCATCCCTGCAAACTTCACTTCCCTCAACATCTCTCTCCGCAGCTCCTGCTCCTCCTCCCTCTCCGCCCCAAACTCCTTCTCATCCTCCTCCTCCGCCGCCGCCGTCACGCCGCTCTCCGGCCACCCCTTCCGTTTCCGCAGCGAGTGGGACTTCACGGGGACGACGACGGGGTCTCCATCTTCCTCTGCTCCTCCCCTGCTTCTCAGCTTCAGTACTTCCAGCGCTCTTGCTGCCTCTGCAGCGCCGGTGAGCTCCGAGACCGCGGACCTCGCGAACGCGAGGAAGCGGCGGTGGGAGGAGGACTTGGTGGGGCGGCGCCACCACGAGCCGACACAGAATCCAATCATGGCGGTCGGCTACGGACAGCCTGGCAGAGTGTGGATGGCCATGGCGAACCCTAACAACCAACAACCCACCATCATTGCCACCACTGTCACCACTTCCGACCCGTCACCATCAATCTGGCCATTCCCAAACACCGCCGGCGCCGCCCCCAGCGCCACCGAGTCCGTCTTCAGGGGTCCGATCCCCAGCGGGCTCCAGTACTTCATGAACTTCCCGCAGCCGCCAGCCGCCGCCGCCCAGCAACTGAGCCACGCTGGCGGAGACGCGCCGCACCTGGGGATCCTGGCGGCGCTCAACGCGTACGGCCGGCCGCCGCCGACCAACGCCACCTCGCCGCCGTCGAGCCAATAAATTGAGCACTGTTGCGATCGTACGTAATAATTTCGCCACCGTCTTTTAATTAATTTGCATGCGATTCCATCCATCCATTTCACGTTCATTCGATTCCATTTTTGTTTTCTTCATGGAGTTAATTAAATTCTTCTTTAATTGCTCGATCGATTTCATAACAATTCAATTAGTTAGGAGGTGGTGAGGGAAAGGTAAGGAAGGGGAAAAAAAAAAAATTTATCTCTGTTTGGGTTGGGGTGAGGTAAGGTGGGGAAGGGGAAAGAAGGGGAAGGGTTCCCCTTCCATGCCCATGAATAACCATAATTTCTTACACCCCAAATCGGGGTGTAAGGAAGGGGAAGCAAGTTTATTCCAATTTTACCCAAACCGAAGGTGTACCACGCGGAACCTAGTCACCGGCGCCATCGTCGCCATCAAGGTCGTCGGCGAACTTCTCGCCGTAGATGGACTCGCTGCCGGTGCCGTTGCCGGCGGTGAAGTCGCCGCCTTGGCACATGAACCCGGGGATCACGCGGTGGAATTTCGAACCCTTGTAGTGGAGCGGCTTCCCAGACCGCCCCACCCCTTTCTCGCCGGTGCACAGCTTACGGAAGTTCTCCACCGTCTTCGGCACCATGTCCGCATACAGCTCTATCACGATCCGCCCTGCGCCCCTGCAGGAGCTCCGCCGACGGACATGTCAAAGAACACACGAGGATTCGCCATCGTCGCCTCGGGGAGCAGATGCCAAAACCGTCGCTGTAAGATCGGTTCTCGCTTTGACAATTCAGGATGGGAGCGACGCCGAGATGTCGGAGAAGAAGAGCAAGGAGAAAGGATATTTTTGACTTTTATATTTTTAACTTTCAAATCCTTTCCTTTTAATCTTCCTTTCCTCCCAAACAAAGTTATTTTTCTTCTCCTCCCTTCCCTTTCCTTCCCCTCCCTTTCCCTTCCTTCCCCTTCCATTAATGAACCGTCCCTCACCCGATCCAAACAGAAGGTTAAGGTCCTTATAAATTTACCCTAACACCCATAATTTTACACAAATTTAAATTTCATCAAACATATTCTCTTACAATACAGATAAGACTGAGTACAGTACATCCAATGCGATTCGATATTTTTTAATAAAACAAGCTACATTAAACACTTTTGCTTTGTTTTTTTTCATATTTTTTTTGAAATTTTGAATTTTTATTCTCAAGGCTATTTACTTACTCATGTGAGCAAAGGCTGCCAGTGAGGAGTTGCTTTTGTTGAAATAGCATGATGATGGACCCCCTGCAGTTGCTCTTTTAACTTGCACCTCTTCTTGTTATGGCCAAAAGTCTCATTTCAAGCTTCTGGCTTTTTCCACATGATGCCTCAGCTTTTGGCCTCTATCCTCCAAGTTTGAAACTGCACCATCATCATCATCTTCTTCATTGGGTGATTCCTCACTGCAGTTTCACAAAATTAATTTTCAATAGTTTCAAGTAACTTGCCAAAAACTAGAAAAAAGAACACCTTTCTTACGGGCTTTGATCGCGAGGAATCCCTACAACACATAGGATCGATTAGTTTGGACTCTCCAATGTAAAAATATGTTGTTCATGTTCCCTCCCACACATCTGAAAAATGTAAAAAATTAACACAGGTAGTACCTAATATGCTGAAAGATATGTTAGGATTAGATGAGAAGAGCAGATGTCGAAAGTGTAAATCGATATTCAGAATTTGCTCAAAGGGGTTGTGAGCATAGAGAATGCAAGAACACACACACAAAAATATGCCTTCATCAAAGAACCTCTGATTAACACGAGAAGTTGCATTCGATAAAGGGAAATCATTATAGTCTGGAAAAAGAGTTGTGAGATTGTTGATGATGACAAGGCTCTTAATGTATGAGGAACATAAACGCACCTGAATGTGCATTCTAGATCCATTTTATGTGATTTGAAAGTCAATCATTTCACCTCTAAACCTTAAGTTTTAGAATATGCTATGTTATACGAAAGTGAATGTTGAACTATGAAGAGATCACACAAGCACAAAATTAGAGTTGTAGAGAAAATAATATTAAACAAGATAAGAAACAAGAACATTATAGAGAAAATTAGAATTATATCTATTGAGGAAAAACTCTGCAAAATGCAAAGACACATTTAAGATGGTACAAACATATACTTAAGCGATCAAGAAAACTTGACTAACAACAATAAAATTGTAGCAGCTGTAATTTTAACACAGGGAACTTCTAAAGGACAAAAAGGAGAAGAGAAAGTATACAAGAAGTCAAAGCTGATGGAAAGTATCATTATCTACCCTAAAAGAAAGCAGCAAGAATCAGTGACATGAAGGCAACTGGCAAAAGTCAAGTTGTCTACTAAGTTGCAATTGGATTCTATAAAGGCAGATGAGAAAGGAACTCTTCGATTAACACATTACTGAATCCTTTATATCAGAGTCAGCATCAATCATGGGCGACAAGTAGAAGAATGGAGTTCACATGAGTTGAAAGCTTTACAGGATAGGTGTTTGTTTGAAACAAAATACGTATAACACTCCAGAAAAAAGCCTTTATATTACAAGTTTTGTGTTTAGACAACATATCAAGGAAAGTAGAATAGCAAACAGCCAATCATAAACAGGAAAGAATAACAGTTTATTAGAATTGTCACAGGAAATATGTAAAGAATATACTTCTCTGTCTTTCCTCAATTATAGTTTGGTGAAGCCCATTTTGAGTGCCCATAAGAACGATCATCTAAACCATAGGTTAGTTGGAAAGGTAGGTCCTTCTAGCATACTGAGCAAACTCAAACTAATATTGGACTTTTCCTATCTATGTTAGGATTTGGAAGACAATAACATAAAAAAGATACTTCACGCCTACTATTTTTGTTTTAGTATCATCCGACATAATACAATACTAAAAACAAGGTCCACGAGCAAACCTTGAACAATTTATTAAATTAAATGAATAAGCTTAAATACATATGTGTTCAGCTCGTTAATATTCATAAACAAATATTGTGATTTGTTCGTAAACAATGTTCATGAACAATGACCACGAACAAAGCTTGTGAATCATGTTAATCAACAAAGCTCTTATCATACTTATAAATAAACAAAGAACTCTCAAAACAAATATACAAGCTCACTAACCAATCAAACAAGTTTAAAAGATATAAAAATCTCAAACAAAGAAGCCCGAATTAAAAGTTTGATAACATCTAAATGAATTAAGCTCAAGCCAAGCTCAAACCAAACTCAAGCTTGTAAAAAAGAGACCAAGTCAAGCTTGAACAACCATTTTAATGGCTTGATTTATTTTAAGCTTAGTTATCTTATCAAAAAAGCTTGAACAACACAAAGCTTGGCTCGACTTGGCTCGTTTGCAGCCCTATGAATCATGATTTACATACCATGTTTGCCTTTCTACTTCCTCCCTTCAACTCTGCTGCAGTAGTGCTAAGATGTATTTCAAATTTTCCACTACACTTCAACCTGCAAACAAGGAAAAGGTACATCAACATGAGATTTCAAATTTCTTTGTTAGGTCTCTCAGACTATCTTGCCCAAGAACTCACTTACTAGCTCCATGATACGTGAAGGATTGGGGCACCTACACTTCATCATGGCTGCAGCCACAAGAGTATTGATCTTTTTTTGTGCTGGCATTCTCGGGCAAAGCAACATGGAACAACCATCCGTTGTTCAAATCAATCTGCCTCTCTGCAAAATGATCAGTTTACTTTGATACCCAATAGCTAGTAAATGACAGGCCTGCATCTTCAGATTCCTTCCCAGATGTCATGATTCCCGGAAAGTTCAGTGCTTCCCCTGGTTCCGATGACTTTTTCGATCCGACCACTCGTGCCCAAAAGAAATCTTCTTCTCTTCCTCAGTTCGTCGCCAAACCCTAATTCCTCCATTCTGGAAGCAAATTTCACAGCTCTATCGCAACAACCTGTGCACCAAAATCACAGATTTCGATTGATCATCATGATAGAGTCGCAAAAGATAGGGAAAAAACACATGAAAAATTCCACTTTCTATTCACCATACAGCATGCTCAGATCTACACCTGAATACATTATGCATCGGAAGCTATCCCATAGCTAGTAAATGGCAGGTTTGCATCTTCAGATTCCTTTCCAGAAGTCATGATTGCCGAATAGTTCAGTGCTTCCGCTGGTTCTGATGGCATTTCTGATCCGACCATTCGTGCCAAAAAGAAATCTTCTTCTCTTCCTCAGTTCGTCGCCAAACCCTAGTTCCCCAATCTGGAAGCAAATTTCACAGCTCTATCGCAACACCCTGTGCACAAAATCACAGATTTCGATTGATCATCAAAATAGAGTCGCAAAAGATACGAAAAAAAACATGAAAATTCCACTTTCTATTCACCATACAGCATATGCAGATCTACACCTAAATATAAATCACCCGCACCTTCGATCGATCGATCGATCGATCGAGGAGAGCGGCTGGAGATGGATGAGCTTCGAAGGGCGTCTAAAGTCACCGGCACGGTGAAGCGATCCATTTAACAAAACACTGGTTTCGTTGAGGCGGAGGACGAGACACCAGCGAAGGCCTCGAGATCTTGACCGTTCGATGGAATTTGAGCGTGGATCGTGAGATCCAGCTCACGGCAGCTGGAATCACCATTACCAAGCGACACGTGTCTTTAAGATTCGCGGTGATGAACGAATCACAGTGTCAAACCCTAGATTAATGAAACGATCGCAGGATAAAACGACTAGGGTTTCGCTACTCGTTCGTTCTCGAGTCCGCGGCGGATCGTGAGACAGCCGGCGAAGATGAAGACCATCCTGTCCTCGCAGACGATGGATATCCCCGAGGGCGTCACTGTGAAGGTGAACGCCAAGATCGTGGAGGTGGAGGGCCCGCGCGGCAAGCTTACCCGCGACTTCAAGCACCTCAATCTCGACTTCGAGCTCATTGAGGGCGGGAAGAAGCTGAAGGTGGACGCTTGGTTCGGGTCTCGGAAGACCACGGCCGCCATCCGCACCTCCTTAAGCCACATCGAGAACCTGATCACGGGGGTCACAAAGGGGTACCGCTACAAAATGCGGTTGGTCTATGCCCACTTTCCCATCAACGCCTCCATCACTCCTAACAACGGCTGCATTGAGATCAGGAACTTCCTTGGGGAGAAAAAGGTCCGATCTTTTTTATCCTTTTAGTCTGTGTATTTTTATTTATCTCTATTTCATGACTAGTTTTCGCGTCAAATCAAGCATTACTGTTACCTGTTTGAAAACTTCCCATGTATTTGTAAGAAAACTTGCATTTTGGTCATGAGAGTTGGTAATGAGAGATGTAGTTTTAAGTTGGCTACAGAAATATAGACATTTTGATTTGGTTTATGGCAATTTTCGAAGATTATAGATGCATATATTGGACATTTTGATTCAGTTCATGGCAATTTGCCAAGATTATAGATGCATATATTTGACATTTCGATTTGGTTCATGGCAATTTGTGAAGATTATGGATGCATATATTAGACATTTCGATTTGGTTCACGGCAATTTGTGAAGATTATAGATGCATATATGAGACATTTTGATTTGGTTCATGGCAATTTGCAAAGATTATAGACCATATATTGCCGGTTCTAGTTTTTCTACACTCATCTATCTGCTCCGTATCTTCTCTGCTCAAAAACTTACTACTCATAATAACCATCTATAGTGTGGTGCCTTTTGTTGTTCTTCAATGTTATTAGTTAATTGCAAAATTTTCATTCGATCATTTTTCTCTCAAATTTTCTTATTTGACCATTGAATTATCCTAGTATCAATATGGAAAATGATTTTGGTATTTTAGGAATATAAGAAACTGCAGTTGCACTTGTCTTCTTGGATTATAACACGATCCACAATTTTGAACTATTTAGCATTTTTTTTTGTCAAGGATGTGGAATGATGTTGTTCCTTTTAGCTTAGATGTTGGTGAATTCTTTTCAAGACCATCCTATGCACTCCTCTTTTTTCATTAATTATCCTTTCTCTGTTCCCTATGTCCCTAAATATCGAAATTGAACAATGCTCATCAAGGAAGAATCATACTATTGATTTGAAATCATTACTGTTTCTAAATGTTTCATACTTTCTGTTTTTGCTAGTGCTTCATAGACAACTATTTGATTCATGCTGGTCCGTTGGAAACTTCTCTATGCATTCATGATCCAATCTTTCTTTCTTTGCTTCTACATAGTTTGTTTAACCTTTTTCCTTCAAGTTCACTTTTCCATGGATACGAGTAACTAATTATCTTTATCCTTGCTTGTGAATATTACAGTTTGGGCATGTTCAAATAAGAAAACATATTCTGTTTTTAGACAAGTTGAATCAGTTAGTGTTGCAAATAAGAGACTTTAAGAATTAGTTAGCTTAGTTAGACTAGATTTAAGAGTATTTAGTGTTACTATCATGAGGATAAAATCCACTACCAAATTTATAGGATTAGCATGGCTTGCTTACGACGAAACCGTTTATATATGTTTCTACCTAAAATTGGAGTTTTGAAACATATCTTTCATAGATGGCCAGAAATTATTATTATCAATGTTGTAAGACAAATATTGAACATTCACCTACAAATTGGAGCCTAATTTTTTTCAGGGCCTCTTAATCTCCATTGTTAACCTGGAAAAATCTTCTAATTCCATTCATTTACTTATATACACCCCCATAGTTACCATGTATTCAACTATGATATTGGCTCGTGATCTTAAAAATGCTCCAGGTTCGTAAAGTTGATATGCTTGAAGATGTTAAAATTTTCCGGTCCGAGAAGGTCAAGGATGAGCTTGTCCTCGAGGGCAATGATGTCGAACTCGTCTCTCGCTCCGCAGCCTTGATCAACCAGGTCAGTTTTATCTAACTGCACAGTAAGTACCAGCAATCAACCCCAGAGTGCCCTTCTCACTTTCTTCTTATGCTTCACAGAAATGCCATGTCAAGAACAAGGACATCAGGAAATTCTTGGATGGTATTTATGTCAGTGAAAAAGGAACAATCGCGGAAGATGCATAGTCCAGTCGATCCAGAGTTGGAATTTCTTAGCTTCTGCTTGTTTTGGTTGTTCATTTGTGTTAAAAAGAGCTTTAGGGTTCTCATTCGTCTTAAAAGTTCAAGATTTCTGGCTGTGGAGAACGCTTTTGTTTCTCTGTTTTTCATAACGAAACTATGAAGAAACCGTTTTATGTTGTGTAACAGCAGTTATTTTGTTTCCTTTCTGTGGAATATTGGATGTAACCGAATGAAGTGGCACGGGACACGTGGCTGCGTTTTACGAGTCCACGTGTACCGCCAGCAAACCCGCGCGTGATCTCCTATTTAAACACCTGCCGGTTCCAGTGCTCGAAGACCTAGGTAGAGAGAGAGAGAGAGAAGGTGGAGGAGGGCGGCGATCTGCATCTCAAAGCCGCAAAGGGCCGTCGCCGGTGGCCGGAGTGAGAAGGAGCCACGGGGCGCTTTGGGTTCACAGCCAGGTGTGGCGGATCCGGGTTTTAGAGGCTGAGCGCCACCAGGCGCCGCCGTCCTCCCGCGGGCTCGGCGACCGCACGGGCACGGCAGCCCGTGGATCGGCTGGATCAGGTTCGCTTTCTCGAACTCCGTCGTCTTATTTCCTTCGTTACTTTACCCTAATTTTGTTCTTTCCTTTTTCGATTCGCGCATCCATCTGTTCCTTCGTTACCTGATTTTCGCGTGATCTGTTTTCTCGAACAAATTTTTCCAGAAGATCAGATTCGCGCACGAAATTTCTCTGAGAAAACTTCTTTTCGAAATTTGATTAGACTCATTGTGCTTTTCGATTGTACCAATTTTATCGATGCACTCGCCAATTCAATTTTCAAAAATCAACTTCTATAATTTTTTTTACGCCAAAAAAGTTACCAGTTCTCCTTCGAATCATAGGAAGGTCACTGTTGTCGCTTTCCCAGCGATCAGAAAATTGGATTTTTCTTTTTTTTTTTAAACCATCATTGTTCTTGTGAAGTGCAAGTAAATAATTTTTGTGCTACTTTATCGATAACACATTTCCCTCTTCAACTAACTCCGTAACTACCGGACTGGAACCCTCTCATCAGCCGGACAGTGGGCCCCCCAGTGGGCCCACTCGTCCTCTCCCTATGCGACGTCGACGTCTCGTCCCCTCTCCCTGCTCCGGCCATGCCAGCGTTCACGTCTCTTCGAGCTTATCCTCCTCTCAACTCTCAACTGCACAAAATTCGACTGCCATTAATGATCCTTTCATACGCGCAAAATGTGTTCTTCTCGAAGTTCTCATTGACTTAGCGGCCGTCGTTGACGCCCCCAAATTGCTCACAGTGCGCAGTCAGAACATAGGAGTTAGCGCATAGGAAGAATGCACACTGCATGCGTAAGAACAAGAGATGGACAGTGGATAGTAAACTACGGCACTTAATCTCGAACCTCGATTACATGGGAAGCATTACCGATTTTTTTAAAGCAGATGTGTTGGTCGGTTGCCTGCAGAGAAAACAACTCGAACCAGACTTCGAGTCAAGGAAAATCTATCATAGAAATCGCTGCTAGCTTCATCGTCCTAACTCCTAAGCTTTCAGAACAGAGGTACGTACATATATCTTTACGTCTGTTGTGTAAGAACAGAGCAGAGTAAGTCCTAACTGATGATCAGGAATCTGAATCAGGAGGGGAGCAGGCTCCGGATGATCTCCGCCTCCGCGCTGTTGCTGTCCAGCGTCGCCATGAGCGCCGAGAGCCGGTCGCTGAGGTCGTCCACCTCCCTGTTCAGGCTCCTGATGTAGCTGCACGTCTCCTTCAGCAACTTCGCCGCGGACGCCTGCTCCACCGGAGAGGTTAGTCGATAATGCAATGCTCTGTCATTCTCGTACCTTAACTGCGTAGATAAGATAATCGTGTGCGCCTTTGGCTGCTTACCCGGCCAGCGCCCCGGCGGCGGGTTTCCGGGAGGAGAGACTGAAGCTTGGAGATGAGCTCATTGATCTCCTCCTCCGAGACCCTGTTCCTCCGGCTCGACATCTTAAATCTAGAACGCAAAGGGAAGGGGGGAAAGCAGTGAGCGCAGAGCAGTATTTTTATAGTGAGAACGAAAGAGAGGAGAACAAAACGGTGGAAGCTAATCGACAGAAAGGCGTAGGTCCAAGATGTCCCCTTCCTTGTTCGTCACGCGACCCGACTCGCCACCCGACTTCTCCGCCAATGCGGCGTTGTTCCCCTCCCATGGCCCACGCGCTTCCGGCTCTCCACGTGTCCTTGTCCGGTGACCCACCTCCTATACTGGCTCTGTTTCTTTTTTGTTAATCAAGGGTTTAAATCTCGTGGGGGGTTTGTATTAAAATCGAGAAACACTCGTCCCCAGAGATGCCTTGTGATCCTGTCTCCCCCGTGTCGGCGTCGCGGGTGGATGACCTCGTTCTCATTATTCCCCCTTTTGTCTTATCCATCGGGGGCCTACTAATCTCCGTCTTAAGTATCTAATCACGTGTCTTAACGCGGTTAATGGCTGCATGGACGGCGGGTGAGTCGGCCTCATTTACCAGGTCCGCGAATCTCCCAAATTTTCGCGATGGCGACCCGTCCGACGGCTCGTGGGCCCCCGGCCCATTAAGGAGATCATGTGATTCGGTTCCCTGAGAATTAGGAGGAAAATTTATTTTGTCCCCGCCCTCCCATCTTTATTTACCTTTGTTATTAAATTTGGGTAAAAATTAAAACGCCATCCTTTATTTTTCAATTATTAAAGGGGCATCCTTTAAATGGAGGCGGATTTCGGTATAAAGGACGAAGCGGTGTGTGCGCCTGCGCTTCCTTCCAATCCATCAGTGATGCGTTCCACATGCAGCGAAGTGGAAAGAGACCCCTTGTTTGGCTACTCCATGTGGGCGAGCGAGTGCTGTGACAAATTAGCGCACTGGGAGTGGTGGCGACCGCACTGCAATGCACTGCACTGCACGCGGTGCTACTGCGACACGCCTCGCTGCGCTTGTTGTTGTTGTTGCTGCCGTTGTCAAAATTTGGATGGGTCAGCTTCATGTCGACTTGTCCAACAAGTCCACATGGTGAGCTTTAATGTAAGTTTGTCATGTATAGCAGGGGAGCAGCGCGAGCAGCGGAGGACGCGCAAGCACGATCAAGTGACTATGAAATCAGATGACAGAATTGATAGCTCGAGTGGCCGCTTAACCAGGCTAACTGTGGTGCTTTTTGTTTGTTTGGTCGGTTGGGTTGGCATTTAGAAACAATGAGATTGTTATGCTGCGTGACAACCCCATGCGTGACCCGTGCGCAATTCTCTGATCCACCGCCATTGCTGCCGCTCTCACTGCGCCATCTGGCCGCCGCCTCAACCGCGATCAATGCGCCACTCACCAGCGCTTCGACCAGCGTTAGATTGCAATCGGATAGTGATCGGAATTTGACGAATTTGGCTGAAAATAGTCGCCCCCACTGTGTGTCCACTGTCAACGGTCTTTGACTGCAATTCGATCGAAATCCGGCCCGATTGTCGTTGATCACGCCGGTCCTTCTTCGGTCGGTCTCCGACCGCGATTTGATCGGAATCTGATCACGATTTGGCTGGAAACGACGCTGCCATTGCCGTATCTATTTCCGATCGAATCCCGCCGGATTCCGACCACTATCCGACTGGAATCTGACGTTGGACAGAACGTCGGCGAGCGGGGCATCGATTGCACCCGAGGCGGCGGCTGGCCGGCAGTGGCCGGACGGCATGGCGAGCGGTGGCAGCGGCTGTGAGTCGCGGGTGTCGTGCACGGATCACAAATTCCTCATCGCACAAAGTAGCATTTCTCTTAGAAACAAACTTAGGAAGAAGAGTGCTTGATAACTTTAAGATTTTGACAAATGGGCCTTATTGGGTTCGACCTACGCAGGCCCATAGGAGAGCGAGCATTGCGGGCCGGGCTTCAGAAGGAAAACTCGTAGAGCATGTGGTGGCGGTACTCCTCCCCCGCCGCCACGATCTGCGACGGGAAGTCGGGGCGGTTGACGGCGTCGGGGAACCCCTGCGTCTCCAGGCACAGCCCCGCGTGCTGCTC
The DNA here is from genome assembly GCF_044706935.1 of Curcuma longa. Taxonomy (NCBI): domain Eukaryota; kingdom Viridiplantae; phylum Streptophyta; class Magnoliopsida; order Zingiberales; family Zingiberaceae; genus Curcuma; species Curcuma longa. Next base: position 11,721,205 of record NC_133880.1, on the reverse strand, counting down.
GTACACCGCCCCTCCCTTCCCCCGCACCCCTCTCAAGAAGTTCCCCGTATAGAACTGCACGCCCGGCTGATCCGCCCACACCTCCATCCTCCGCCCCGTCTCCTCCGCCCTCACCGTCGCCACCCTGCTCAGCCCGCTCTTCCCCTCCCTCGAATCCACCGCGTAGTTGATGTCGTACCCGCCGGGGACGCAGTCGATCCTCGACCCCACCGTCTCCGGCCGGAGGAAGTCGTACGGCGTGCCCTGGACCGGCGCGAGCGCGCCGGTGGGGATGAGGTCCGCGTCGACGGGGGTGATCCGGGAGGCGAAGATTCGGACCTTGTGGGACAGGATGCTGCCGCTGTCGTGGCCCCGCAGGTTCCAGTACGTGTGCTGCGCCAAGTTCACCGGCGTCGCCTCCGTCAGCGACTTCCCCCGCATCGCCACGCTCAGTTGGTAGTCGCCGGGGATGCTGTACGTCACGTAAACGTCGAGATCGCCGGGAAACCCTGCAACCTCAAATCCTATCATCATCATCACCATTACCATTATCATCGTCGTTTACAGTCTCATGAATACCTTGTTCTCCGTTGAAACTGCGGTAGAACAACGTGATTGAGGGGAACTCTCCCCCGACCATCTTCTTCACAGTCCAAATAACACGGCTGAATCCTCTGTGTCCACCATGAAGTGTGTTATTCCCATCGTTCCTGAACAATCTGTGCACAGTTCCATTAAGAACAAACCGACATCCAGCAATCCTGTTCGCCACTCTTCCAACTACAGCTCCGAAGTAAACTGAATTATTCTGAAGAACAAAGAGAAAAGAAGACCTGAATCGCCACCATAATTATCTTCGACTCATCAAAAGCATGAGCAGATTCTTACGATGTATGGACCAAGTCGATCGTAGCCGAGAACCACATCGGCCAAATTTCCTGCATGGAAAGGGAGGAAAAACCTTGGAGTACTGGTTGTTTCTGTTTCTCGCAGAGATGAAATCGAAGAAGAGATGAGTAGAACCTTTGGAATCAGGGAGGATGACAGAGGTGATGATGGCGCCCCAGTTGGTGACCTTCACCGAGAAGTTGCCCTTCTTGAGCTCGTAGATGCCCACCGCCTTCCTAGGGGCTGCTGCATTGCAGGTTCCACTCTGCAAGGCCAGAGCCATGAGGAGGAGGAGGAAGAAGGAGGGAAGGGAGAGCTTGGCCATGGCTGGAATGGAGGAAGCGGAAGAGGAAAAGGAAGATGAAGAGGGAGGTATGTAAAAGTGGAGGTGTGCAATTATGAAAAATTGTGGAATTAAAATAGAAAAGTGCAAAAGAGATAAGGATAAAGTAGTGAGTTTTCCTTTTGGAATTTTTTAATTTTTTATTGGTAATTTATGGATGCTTTCAGTTTTGCCACTTAATTCTTAATTATTATTATTATATTAAAATGGAAAGGATTAAATAATAATAATTTGCTTTTACTTTTTATATATTAAATTTTGTTGATTTACCATATCAGTCACTCAAGTTAAGAAAATACTAAATATACACCTGACTTTAATATTTACTAAAAAAACATCTCTTTTCCTAACATTTTATTTTTTTATTTGAGAAAATAAATACCTTCTTATAGTAAATTATATATAATAATTTGATGTATTAGAATAAAGACGTATTTAATTTTTTTGTTTTTATTTTGTTTTATCTTGCACACAAAAAAAGGGGTGCGTTGGCATATGCATAGCCATAACAACATATAATACAAATAAGAAAATAAATATCATAAAAATAAATGATAATAATAATAATTAAATTGTTATCCTACTTAAATAGGATTAGACCTAAATGAAAAGAACAGTCTTATATTATGTAAATTATCAAAAAAGACATCCTTTTAAAAAAACCTCAAAGGGACACCATATTAGATGTTTTATCTCAAGAATATCCAACCAAAAAGAATCATGCATAATCAAATCATCTATTTCAAATCGTGGTAAAAAGAATCATGCATAATCAAATCATCTATTTTAACATCTATTTCAAATCGTGCACTTATCCTATGTAATTATTATTTATTTTTTAATTCAAAACACTTTTGTACTTAAAAAAGATTGTTTTCCTTTTTTCTAATTGTATTTTTTATTATATTAATAGAAAATTTTCTTTTCAGAAATCCTAATATATAAATAAATTAATTTTTGAGATAATTATATATTATAACTCTCATTAATTTTTAGTTCGATTTATACAATCAATCTCAATTAAATTTATCACAAATGATTTTTTAATAAACATGAAATATAAATAAAAAATATCAGTTTGTCTTAATTCGGAGGAGAATATAAAATAAATAAATAAAAATGATTTAATTGATCGAATGTAAATAGACGGTAATTAGGTAATATATGCTAGATAGAGTATGAAATATTTTGTATTCATTATAATACCGTTAATGTCAAATAAAATACAAATTATGTGTGAATCCAAAAGGCCTGTCCTGGATTCTAATCCAATCCAAAAAATATTATATTAATATTTTAAAATTTATAATTTGACATCTACAATTAATTTGTTCTTTCATTCTTTTTTTTTTCTTTATTCATTCGAGTGATGCTACTTGTCACAACATATTCCCGTCACAAATTTGTGATGGGAATCTGGACCGTTCAATCACAATCATTCATTCAATCACAATCATCCATTCAATCTACGACAGGATTTAATCTTAATTTTAAAATCCAATGGTGTAGATCTTTCACAACATTTGTGACGGGAATTTTATTGTGACAAGTAGCATTTTTCTATTCATTAGCCCACTCCTTTCACACTACAAGCCCAACGACCCACTCTGAATGCCTAAATACATCTCATTATTAGTAGTAGCTACTATAATATCTAAAAATTACTAAATATTTATTTTATTAAAAAAGTAGAATCTATCACTTCAACGACTCCACACGATCGATCCCACAACTATCTATGAGGAGGTAAATCAAGAAATTATAATTGACCACTACGAAGAAGATATTACCTCGGCTTCGTCAAAATTCGACTCTTGCTCACTTCACTAAGTCTACTCCGTAATAACTAACACAACCATGCTTACAATGTATCTTCTTATTTCTAAGGTTATTGTAATATCTATGATCAGTTGATACAACGTGTAAAAACTACTTTATAGTTATTACTAATAATTTTGATGAAATTTAAATAATTTTAAATAAGTTAATGAAGAGTATTATCAGAGTTTATGATATGGAATTTAAAATTTATGATTTAGAGTTTTTAATTAAAATAGTTATAAAAGCTACTAAGAAACTATTATACAATTATAGAAATTATTACATAATTTTTTTAATACTATAATATATATAGAAGCTATTAAGTATTTGTTACAATGTTGTTCTTTATTTCTATGGTTATTGTAATAGCTATGACTAGCTGATATAATGTGTAGAAATTACTTTGTAGTTATTATTAATAATTTTCATGAAATTTAAATAATTTTAAACAAGTTAATGAAAGTATTGATATAATTATGTTCAGGATTTATGATTTAGGATTCAAGATTTTCCGATTTAAAATTTTTAATTAAAATAGTTATAAAAGCTACTAAAAACTAGTATAATACTATAATATTATTGTATTATATATTACACGTTATAAGAGCTACAGAGTAGCTTCTATATCTTATAATAGCTATTCGGTAGTTGCTATAATAATATTAGAATAAGAAATATTCTCACGATAAAATATTTTTTAATTTTATTATTATTTTTAAATGGATGCCTTTTTATGATTTCTTTTATTTTAACGTTGGATTTTCTATAATATTTTTATTTTTATTTAAATATATTTTATTTTATTTTATTATTTCTAATTAATGAAATCCAAATGGAACGTATTAGATTATATATAATTTTCTTTAGTTCTCTTTAGAAATGTGATCAAAATCTTTCGTGTTTTTTAATAAGTTAGTTTAGTGGGAAATAAAAAAAAAAGGAAAAAAGGGAGAAGATAGAAGCTAAGTGTACAATGCATGTTGGATGTATTAATTGCATTATCTACCTAAATCAACAACTTTGTTTTAATATTAGACAAAAATTTAAAAGCACACCTAACTTTTTAATATATATATATAGAGAATAGATCCTACGCGATTAAATTTACGCGATTGTACATGCTCAGGGATTTCTTGTCAGCATGACAACGAAAAAAAATCATGATCTCACAAACCCGAAAAAAATTGCAATCTCACAAATCCCAAAAATCGCGATCATCGCCCTCGTCGCCACCTCTCCCGCTTGTCGTCGCCTCTCCATCCCGATCGCCGCTTGATCGCCGCCGTCGCCATGTCCCATCGTGATTTTAGGATTTGCTAACCCAAACCCCCCCCCCCCCCCCCCCCCCCCCCCCCCCCCCCCCCCCACGCTGCTGCCAGAAAAGGCTTTCATCGAAGTCAAGGTCAATCCAAACCTCCTCTCTCTATTCTATGATTCACTCCCTCCTGTTGTTCGTGTGCACAAGCTATTAGTCCAATTCCAAGCACTATAGAACCCTTTGTCATGTGCATATATAGCCATTTGGCACTTGACAAAGGGTTATACAACAGACCTTTCCATACTCTCCTACATACTACTTATGAGAGCTTCTTCTTATACATGTTCATAACTTTAATGATTGCAATTCATTATAAACCAACCTCATAGCCACAAAACTCCTAATATGGAACTAAAGGCTCTCCATTCACAATGAAGTTTCCTTCCATTTATCTCTTTTCCCATTCATATTTTCAACAATTAATTAGTTTCATGCCCTACTTATAAATGTTCACATGTTTATTAAAAGGGTTTCATTCAAATTAGAATTAAACATGACACGATCTATTCTATCAACTTGGTGGTTAGAGGTGTCGATGTTTAGAGGTTTAATGTTTTGAAAACCCTAATTCTATCAACTTGGTGGTTAGAGGCATGAATGTTTTGAAAACCCTAATCATTGCTAGTTGGTATGATTTGTCCATTCTAACAAAACTGAAGTGGAAGGAGACAATGCATGAGACCACATGACTTTTGGCATGAGTAGGGAGTTGTAGTGCTCCATGAGCAATTTCCTTACTTAGGGTTTAGGAGATGCCCTTCTATTAGATCCCCCTTCCATTTAGGGAGATAGAAGATGCCTTTTGTTCTTTAGCAGCTTGCTTAGTTTTCTTCCATTTGATCGACAAATGAGCAAGAAAACTATGGATCAATGCCATGTAAAGTATGATAAAATAGTTTAAGCACATAACAAATATAATCGTCAAGCGAATTAAGGCACTCCCTACAATCAATATCCTAAAAGGATGAGGAAATGTACACGATGGCATTTAGATTGTCACGGGATAAGTTAATACTCAATTTTTATCAACGAACATAATACAATGATGACAATTGAAAACTCAAACATATAAATTAACCTAAAAATTATGAGTAACAACTAAAGAGGATGCTAGCTCATTTAAACAATTCTAATTTTATTAAAAATGATAATTATTAAAAATGTGTTACAATTATAATAACTATGTTCATTTAGAGCATCTCAACGTATGCGTTAATAGGGGTGTTATAATACCCTTTGGTCATGGCCCACCCCACTGACACTTTTTTTTTATTTTTTATTTTTTTATTATATTTATTAAACAGTTAGTTTTAACAACTATTAACGGTTAGTTTTAATTTTTATTAAAAAATTATAAATTTTAAAATTAAATAAAATGGTTAGTTTTTTAACGGCTAATTCAAAATTTTATCTATAAATATCTACTAATGTGTACACATATTTTCATTCCATTTCATTATACTTTCAACACTAAATATTCTCCCCATCTTTTTTTTTAAGACATCTTATTTTTCTACAAGTAAAATAATAGAACGTTTTTTGAATTCTAACAAAATCATAAAAATCCACAAATCCCTTCCACAATGGTGTTTAACACCAATGGAGTGATATAACACTGCACCATCTTTCCAAAATCCATACTTCCCCTTTATAATGGTGTTTAACATTTGTTATAACATCCTATTAGGCATCTATTGTGGATGCTCAAAGCACAGTAAATCATTATTTTTGAAATAAAAAATAAGATAAATGGCCTTTTTTTATGTTTTTCTTCTTGTCCAACCATTATTTAATTAACTCTTAGTAATGTTTATTCAATTAGTTACTTAGTAATCACATGTTCCTTCCACTCTACTCCCATTCTTAAAATTTTGTTTTTTTTAAAAATAAATAAATTTGGCTAATAAAACCAAATCCAGCCAAATGGTCTCTTTCTCCCAACTTCCATGGCGGCAACTCCACTCTGGATCATAATTCTCTATTCTCACTCCTTGCCTTGCCATTTCGTCTGTCGCCTTGATCTTCGTTTTCTTACTGCGAAGGTCCGTGAACGTAGTTTTTATGATTCGAGTAAAAAAAAAACAAACAAAAATCTCATTTTTAACCCATTCAATCAGCCAATTAACAATGGCAGTGCAGCCGAGGGATCCATTTTTTTTTTGCATAGGGTAGAATTCGTCATCTCACTTCACACGATCAATCTCAAGACCATTTGTGAGAAACTTTTACCCTCTTCTGCAAGTCTACTCCATCATAACCAATTCAGTTATGTCCCGAACCGGATCCATGACTTGACCATGATTAATAGGAGCGAATAAAAATTTAATTAAATCGAATAAATTATTTAAATAGTTGAACTTTAAAATTTTAATTTAATTATTTTTTAAAAAATTATTTAATTTGATTTGATTTTCAATTTTAAAATTTTTTATTCGATTAAATCAAATTAATCAAAATAAAAAATAATTTATAAATTTATAAAATTTTTAATTAATTAATAAATTAATTGATATTTCATCAATTTATTTTTTTTTAATTTTTATTTAAAAATTTAATAAATTCGATTAATAAAAAAATTGGATTCGATTTTATTTAATTCTATTTGATTAGCCTGTCGAACAGGAAGATAAGATAAAGTTCATCTCTCTGTTAATTCGATCGAATCATCCGCGTCGCCATCAATGACACCGAAATCCTCGCTGCGTCCGATCTGTGACGTTGCTTATAAAGGCGAGACTTTTGTTGTTCGATTATTGCAGTGAAGGTTAGTGCAGTGCGCCAGTAACCACTGTGTTAATCTCCATTAACGGCGGAGTAGGGAAGCGCACCGAAGTCCTGTTTCACCATCCAACGCATTCACGCGCTCGATCTCTGTGAGGAGCGCGAGCTCGTGACCTAACCACTTCCGCCGCCGCCGCTGCTTCTGGGAGGAGGAGGGCGAGGAGGAGGGAAAAAGGATGGGGGAGCGGTCAAAATCGCACCTTTTGGCTCTGCTCCTGGCGGCGCTGTGGTTGCTGGGCGTCCTGCGGCCCAATGTCGCCGAGACCGCCACCCCGATCTTCGCCTGCGACGTGGCGGCGAACGCCACACTCGCGAGCTTCCCCTTCTGCAACGCGTCGCTCGCGGCGCGCGAGCGGGCGGAGGATCTGCTTGCCCGCCTCACGCTGGAGGAGAAGATCGGGAACCTGGTGAACAATGCCACGGCGGTGCCGCGGCTCGGGATCCCGAACTACGAGTGGTGGTCCGAGGCCCTCCACGGCGTCTCCTTCGTCGGTCCGGGCACGAAGTTCTCCAAACTCGTCCCCGGCGCCACCAGCTTCCCCCAAGTCATCCTCACCGCCGCCTCCTTCAACGCCTCCCTCTTCCAAGCCATCGGAAAGGTGACATTTTTACGCAATGCCGCTAAATCTCAAGCTCTTCTTCTTCTTCTTCTTCATGAATGAGCATTTGAATCTCTTGCTTAGTTTCAGAAATCCTCTTCGCTAAAAAAGATGAATCAAATCTGAGGCAACAAACACCATGCCTTTCTTTGATTCATCTGCTACAACTTATACTGTCAAACATCTGCCAGATTGTCTAAACACCAAATCTTGCAAACAATTTGTTTGTTTTTCATGAATGCTCTTCACTTCAAGCATCTTGCAGGTGGTGTCGACCGAGGCGAGGGCAATGCACAATGTAGGTCTTGCAGGGCTGACGTTTTGGAGCCCGAACATCAACATTTTCAGGGACCCTCGGTGGGGGAGAGGGCAGGAGACCCCTGGGGAAGACCCTTTGCTGGCTAGTAAGTATGCCACTGGCTATGTGAAGGGCTTGCAGGAGACAGATGACTCCGAAAAGCTCAAGGTTGCTGCTTGCTGCAAGCACTACACTGCCTATGATGTCGATAATTGGAAAGGCATCGAACGATACACCTTCAATGCTAAGGTAATAAGTTTTTGCAACAAGTTTAGTCTCATATAGCTTTGCTATTTGTTATTGTATCACACTGTTAATTGTAGTAGCCCAAAAGCTTTAGTGTTAGAAAAAGATTCTATCTTTCCTAAAGTAGAATGTGTCGAAACTACGAAACTAGGGATTCATACACTAAGTATCATCACATTTACTACGATGTTGATAATTCGAAAGGCATCAAACGATACACCTTCAACGCTAAGGTAATAAGTTTTTGCAACAAGTTTAGTCTCATATAACTTTGCTATTTGTTATTGTATCACACTGTTAATTGTAGTAGCCCAAAAGCTTTAGTGTTAGAAAAAGATTCTATCTTTCCTAAAGTAGAATGTGTCAAAACTACGAAACTAGGGATTCATACACTAAGTATCATCACATTTACTATGATGTTGATAACTGGAAAGGCATCAAACGATACACCTTCAATGCTAAGATAATAAGTTTTTGCAACAAGTTTAGTCTTATATAGCTTTGCTATTTGTTATTGTATCACACTGTTAATTGCAGTAGCCCAAAAGCTTGAGTGTTAGAAAAAAATTCTATCTTTCCTAAAGTAGAATGTGTCGATACTACGAAACTAGGGATTCATACCCTAAGTAGTCTTGTAGTTTCCTAAAGATAATTGGAAAGAGATCGATACACCTTCAATGCTAAGATAATAAGTTTTTGCAACAAGTTTAGTCTTGTAGGTTTGCTATTTGTTATTGTATCAAGCTTTAGTGTTAGAAACAGATTCTATCTTTCCTAAAATAGAATGTGTCGGAACAACGAAACTAGGGATTCATACACTAAGTAGAATCTATTACCATCACAATTACTGCGATGTTGATAACTGGAAAGGCATTGAACATACACCTTCAACGCTAAGGTAATAAGTTTTTGCAACAAGTTTAGCCTTACAGCTTTGCTATTTGTTATTGTATCACACTGGTAATTGCAGTAGCCCAAAAGCTTGTTGTGTTAGAAAAAGATTCTATCTTTCTTAAAATAGAAAGTGTCGGAACAACGAAACTAGGGATTCATACACTAAGTAGAATCTATTACCATCACAATACTGCAATGTTGATAACTGGAAAGGCATCGAACGATACACCTTCAACGCTAAGATAATAAGTTTTTCCAACAAGTTTAGCCTTGTAGCTTTGCTATTTGTTATTGTATCACACTGGCAATTGCAGTAGCCCAAAAGCTTGTAGTGTTAGAAAAAGATTCCAAAAGAATGTGTCGGAACTACGAAACTAGGGGATTCATACACTAAGTAGAATCTATTGCCATCACAACTACGATGTTGATAACTAGAAAGGCATCGAACGATACACCTTCAACTCTAAGGTAATAAGTTTTTCCAACAAGTTTAGCCTTATAGCTTTGCTATTTGTTGTCATATCACTGGTAATTTCAGTTGTCCAAAAGATTCTAACGAGGAGCCATTGCTACTCCGAAAGGTAGAATGTGTTGAAACTGCAAAAGAATCTATTACCATTACTTAGCTGATTCAAACAAACTATGTCATATGTGTAAGGTATAGAAGAAAGGTCATTTAGAAAGAAATAAGACTTCAGTTGGGCTAGAAAGTTGTATCAGGATCGCGTAAATTCTCCTCTCTTTTGCAAATCGATACAAGTTGATACTTGCAATCTGATCGAACGGGTTGTGACTGAAACTCAAATGGATTGTTTTTGTAGGTGACAAAGCAGGACATGGATGATACCTTCCAGCCCCCCTTCAAGAGCTGTGTGATCGACGGGAATGTGGCGAGTGTGATGTGCTCCTACAACCAAGTCAACGGAACGCCTACTTGTGCCGATCCTGACCTCCTTGCCGGCACCATCAGAGGAGACTGGAAACTCAATGGGTCTCTCTCTTCTTCTTCTTCTTCTTCCCTTCTGCAATGTTCCTCTCCAAATCAGTTCACTATTTTTTTCATTCATCATCAAATTAGCATCTCACTTCCTTTTTGTCACTCGAATTAGTTCATAGCTACAACAATATGGTATTGACCATATATGCACATGTTGTATCTATTATTAATCGTAGTTGTAGCAATTACGATTCATAACTATAGGTGAGATCCTAGTCAACTTATTTGTCAATATTAGTTTTCATAGTTGCTATAATATATTTTAGTAGTTACAAATTAGAGTTCCTATAGCATTGTGGCAGTTGGATTTCTGAAAACATAACTCAAGAACAGACGAAAACTGATCGAAATAGAGTTGATGAAGTATCATGAATCTGATACTGATCTCATGCTTGCAGATACATTGTTTCGGATTGCGATTCGGTGAGTGTACTCTACAATGATCAGCATTACACTAAGACTCCTGAGGAAGCTGCAGCGATCTCGAAACGTGGCCATAATATAAGGCAACAAGAAGTGAACCATGTAGAAAGTAATGACAATGTCTCCTTTGCTAGAAACCATGCAAGCACCTTGTTGATGAAGCTCAAGCCAACACACACGTAAACTATATAAGATCAATGCATATCATATAACACTTTGCAAAGACGCACATTCTAGATATTGATTTATCATAGGGAATAGCAAATATCATTGTTGGAGGGATGTTGGCAAGGGCATGAGATGTGAGTAAATAGTAAGCCAATGATGTAAAAAATATATTAATTGATTTCCTTTTAGTGTACATCTATAAAAATAAAGAATATAATATTTTTGCACTGTTGCAAAAAGTACTACACATCTTGCCCAAATTTAAGCATAATAGTAACTAGAAGATAAAATACTTTACTTTCTAGTAATACACATGTAATTTTATAGAAATAATTTTCTTACCCACATAATGATAAAAGGAAGAACTTAGGAAACAAACAAAGCAAGGACAAAGATAATCAATTTTTCCTAATTTCATAAACAACTATATACAACACATGTAAAAGAAAAATTTAGAGCTGGAAAGAAATATTGTCGATGAATTTAGTGAAAAAATAGATTATTTCTTTAGCAAATAGGAAAAGGGAGCCAACAACACAACGGTCTCAAGACGCAATAATTTGATTATTAATTATATGATACGTTGCATAATGGAAGGACATACACTGCAAAAAGTTTCTTCTTATATAGTAGTTGTAATTTTCCAACAATCTATTTTCTGGCTCCCAGACCTATAAAAAGAGAGCGCAAGAAGCCACTTAAAGTTGCAATTCAAAAAAGATTAGATTGACTTTTATTAAAATGCAACACTTATAACCGTAGTTCATGCAATCATGACATTCTTATGATAAAATTGCATCCAAGCTTCTATTATCAAACAAGGTACAACACATTAAGGTAACCTTGATCATATCTCAAAGAAAAAACACTACAACAGAAATTTTACAGAAGTAGAAAAGGAAAACGTATAGGTATAAGAAAGCACATATCTCATGCTTATGAATAAAAACCAACTTGATGCCCAAACAATAACCAATGTAGCTTCATAAATTCAATAGATATATAAGTCTTCCATAAGAATTCAACAACATTAGAAACAGATTCCACTCATCAAAAGACTAGCAAATCTGACTTTATTCACAAGAAACAAGCTACAACTACCTAAAATCATCGATTAAAATCTTGAGCTGTTAGCCACCCACATTGGGCGAAATGGCTAGTTCCACCAGCGGACTGACACTAGCACAGGCGGTTTCGTTTGGAACACCGTCTGGAGGCGTCGCACGGAATTAGCAATGCCTCTGAAGGTGTCGCCTGGGTTCGACAACGTTGCCAGAAGCGTCGTGCGAACTCGGCGAAGCCTCCATAGGCATCGCCCATGCATGGCGAAGCCGTCGAAAGTGTCGAGCGGACCCAACAACGCCTTCGAAAACATCACACCGGCCTCATGACACCGTCGGAAGCATCGTGCAGAACGGGAGACAGAACAAGTAAAGGTTTTTATAGCATTAGATTTTAATAAATAACATAAGTTAATAATTTTAATCAACTCCTAATTATGATTGAGATAATTTAAATAGACTTAATTACAATATAATAAAATTATCCCATTAATTTAATATATATACATTTATTTTTTATTTTTTATTTTTTATTTTTTATTTTTAAATATTTAGATTAAAATTTTATTTTTATTTAATATATTTTATATTTAAAAATACCGAAACCATATCGACATGGTACGATACGATACCGAAACAATATTATTCTGTTCAAGAACTGAAACCTTGGCACGGCTTGAGATTTTAAACCATACCTAAAATAAGATTCAACAAAACTGTCAGAAATTGCAATAGACAAATCCTGCTCCAAAATAACACTACATGTCAATTTCAGAGACAACAAACAAATTTCCACAAACCAATTATGCATTTTGGAAGCACATAAATCAAAACAGTCTTCTGAAACAGAAACTAAACTTCAGCACCATATAGTTTTATTAAATTGAAAACTTCAACACCATAACAGTTCACTATAGTAGATTGAGTTAATACCAATTAACTAAAATTTCAACTCTAGTGCAGGAAATCCATTGCTATCCATGGAGAATCCCCAATAGAGCAGGCTTTAGTAGTACCATCAGTCAACAATTGTCCTATTTCTCGAGCCAAAACCTCCAACATTTTCTTCGGTAGGGATAAGAATTGTGTTAACAAAAGAAAGATTATGTTAACACCAATAGATTATGTAATCAGCAATAAAGCAAGACTAACAAAACTCTTTATCTTTTAATCAAATCTCTAATTGTATATCTAGTATAAACCATACAATAAAAACAAATCCATCACATTATTTCACCCAAAAGGAAACTTGATAGATAACAAGCATCTTTAACATATATATTTGCTTCCAAAAACTTAACAATAAAATTTGTAATAAATAATAATAATTTTAATATCAAACAAATATTGATTGTTGAGTTTCAAAGTACTTGGTTTAGGGTTATGGATTGTGAATATTCAACATCCACTTGAAGTTATAATCCCTAAAAACATTACTAAAATTATGGACCCAAAGGTTAATTCATCAAACTCCAAATGAAATCAATGCTCCATAATGTTGGGATCATCTCAGTGCGTTGCGCTTGCTTACACATTTCGCAAACGTGCGCAGTAGAGGAAAATAATTAAACCTAATTATTACAACACTTGCAACACATGCATACAAGATATAACATGTACATGACATGATTGAAATTTAAAATTTTTCGGAATAATAAATATTCTACACGTACCTGGTGTATGAGACTTAGCGAGAATAGCATCAATTAAGCGATCCTTGTCGAAATTCCGCCTCTACTGGTGATCCACGTCAAGCACTCGTCTAGATGGTTTCCTAACTCACTAATCACATCATCGTCTTCGGTACTAGCCGATGATCGGCAACGATTGATATGAGAGAAAAATCCTAATAATCAAAACACGCGACAACATTTGTCGTGATAGAGTTTTGGAGTTTTCTAACTATCACTGGCAATCGTATTCCCGGTGTAATTTTCGATGGTTAACGTTTGACCGCCAATAAAGGACATATGGCCAAAACCTTTCCGACATTGATGGAACGATCTCCGGAAGCTTCACAAGCTCCCGGCGGCAAACCCGACTTCAACCCGATAGCATCGCTAGCAGCGACTCTCGGGAAAATGTGAATTCCTTGTTATGCCAAAAACCCTTGATCCGGATTCCCTTCTTCTCGTGATCATCATCAAGAGAAGATGACAACCGGGAAGAGTAGGTGACAACCCGATACATTATATTACACTGTATGTAATTATAATAGCTTTTATAGGTTAACAAAAACCTTTCTAGAATGTGTAGTATTAGAAAGGTTTGGTTTGGTACTATCTCTAGAAACAATGACATTCGATTTTCTCATCATGAAACAGATCATCAAAACAGTCATTATAGATTACAATCTCAGGTGTTTCTAAACACCAAATCCAGGAAGATTGAACGGCAAGCTTATTGTAGTGTGAGTCAATGAAACTAGGAGAATACCATTATTTATCTTTTATATTCTTGTAGAACCATCAATAAATGTTGAAACTTAAAATTCTGTGTCAATGGGTTAGTAGATTTCACATGCTTCCAAACTATCATGTGCTAAAGAATGAATGAGCAAGAAGCATATAAAAACCTCCAAATTGAAGGACAAGTTTGTTAAGCATAAATCCAAAGATGTATCAACTATCTTTATTTTAGTTAATCCCAAACCTCCAAATGAGGACAAAAAGAGATCTTCAACTGCATTGTTGTAGAGTTGAACTGCCTCTTAAAGAGAAGTGAAAATGAATTTTCGTCCTTCCAAGAGCTCTATATAAAATTAAAGTGCAACATCCTTAAATAATGCCAAGTGAGAAATAACAAATGTATGCTCATAAGTAAACACAAAAGAGAAGAAATTTGGGACCTAAAATCATCGGCAACATTCACAACAGCCTGTCATCCCATATATACTACTCCCTAATTACATTATCATTAGCCTCCTAACTTTCTAATTGTGCACTACTGAAACTTCAGCAGAAAATTTTAGTTGCAAATTAATTAGATGATAATGTTTATTAATCATAACACGCAAGCAAAAAGATTTAATGGATAAAAAAGTTGAAACCACAAGCATGGTAATCTCAAAATTTTAAGACAATAATCTAAACAAATCACAAATAAATCACATATAAAATCACCATATAACTGAAGGTTCAACTAATTCATTGTAGAACATAGTATACTAGCATTGATATAAAACTTATATTAAACCCCTCCTTAATTGAAGAAATTTGCTCAATTCTAATTCACACATCTGAAAATTGTAACCACATAAGCACTACTTTTTACAGCATAAAAAACAACAAAACTTGTTAGTTGTGGCAATGCTTACTGAAGTACTTGTTAAAGCAATTGTGGAACTTAGAAATATTATAGAGTGTAGATAAGGCATGTGCACAAGACATTGGCAAGCAATCCGATGGAAACAGAGTGGTAGTGAGTTGAGTATGTGTGGCTCATCAAGCTACATGAGAGGAAAAACCATGGGAGGGTAAATCGCAAAATATGGAAAAGGGTGTGAGGACAAAATTATGAGAGGGAACACTGTCATATTGGGGTGGGGTAAAGAAGCGATGTCTATATATACAACTACATCCATCGGGCATGTATATACATCTGAAACAACTATTCCAAAATTATTTCATAAGCTTGGGATTACACTATGCATGACAATTTACCTACTGGTACAAGGAGCAGACCAAATAGTAGTGTTGCTAGATTCAGTAGAGTTTTCATCTTTATTTTACTATTATGAAAGAATTGGCAGCATAACAAATATAGATGTAGGCTTTTTCACTTTACCTAGATATTTTCTAAAGAGAAACACAATGAATAATGACCTTACACATGGTTTCTCCCATCTTTCTAAAACAAAAAGATTGTTATGAATTCAAGGTATAAAAATATATAATATAAAAAGGACAACATACACACCGTTGCATCAGCATTCCAATGTCCTTAGCTTCTGGATTTCCTTCTCCTTTGTTTGCCATAGATTTGGCAAGTTACAACACAAGTGAACATAAGATCAGCCTGTGCACGTGCTTGTGGAGACAGATCAAACCCCTAAGCAAGATCCATTGCATTAGCAGTTCCAGGAATAGTACCATCTGCAAATACAAGGCTGCAAAAGGTAGACTAGGTTGTGGAACAAAACTAAAAGGATAACTGACAAGCACCAACCTTCAGAAGCCCTCTGCAAATAACTTCAGATAGTCTGCATGTTTGCCCAAGTCAACTACCCTCCTACACATTTTTTGTTTCTTTTTCAAGGTAAGAGAAAGGAATGGGTAAAACTTGTGTACAGAGTTTTCGCATAAAAACGTGTATTGAAGCATAACACCTCTATTCGCACTAAACCTTAAGAATATATGACATATAATTTTATAAACTTAATAGAATGCCACCTAATTAATAGAATAAAAAGGTAATCTTAACAAAGTGAAAAGCTAATGAGAAACATATGAAAGATTAAACAAGCAAATAGGTCTCTTAATAGTTAACAGACAGAATTTGACAAATGAATGAAGAAAGCTTTGAAACATCATGAAAATGCACCAAATATAACCTTATCCATTCCATAGATGTCAGCTTTAACAAGTTTTGAATAATATTTCGTGTGAGTTTTACCATCCTTCAGTCTCAACTTAATTAATAAAAGCGACTCTACGGGCTTCGTTACTGGAAACATACAAAGCATAGATTAACAACCCAGAAATATAAGCAGCCTCATGCAA
Organism: Curcuma longa; assembly: GCF_044706935.1. NCBI lineage: Eukaryota > Viridiplantae > Streptophyta > Magnoliopsida > Zingiberales > Zingiberaceae > Curcuma > Curcuma longa. The sequence continues at coordinate 11,704,668 of NC_133880.1, read as the reverse complement.
CAGTTTGAAGAAAAATTCTAGACAGCAATGTTTATATATACAACTCCATCCATCGGGCATGTATATATATCTTAAACAACTGTTCAAAAATGTTGGTGCAAAAAGTACCAGATGATCGAACCTAGGTTTTGATAATGGCAAAAAGTTCAAGTTAAGTCTGTGAAGTAGACTAATAAGTTGAACTAAGTGTACAAGTAGTACAGGGAAGTCCTAGTTGCTGCTAGGCAAACGAAATCCTGATCAGGAGGACTGGGCAAGGAAGTCCTAATTTGGAGAAATAGATAAGGAAGTCCTGATCAGGAGGACTAAACAGAAAGTCTTGATGGATCAGAGCACCAGACGGGAAAGTCTAAACAAGTTTAGAGGATCAGACGTTTAATAGTGGAAGTCCTGGAAGCCGAGGATCAAGACTGAGCAAAAGTCCAATAGGTTTGGAGGACCGGATTGACAAAAGATAAATTTTCCCAAGTAGAGTAGATGGGGATGCGTTCCCGAGAAGGAGAATAGTAGGCGTCGGTCTGACTTAAAATTTCACTGAAAATCTGAAGTTAAGGTCGGACAGTTTGCCAAAACTGTCACTTTCTTGTTTATATTTTGTTCTGGACTAACTTGTGATGTAGGAAAGGAGAGATGAGAACTTTGAGTTCCGAGCGCCCTTTTCTGGATCCAAGCGACCGGATGGTCCAGGTGCCTGAAAGGAATCCAAGCGCCCGGATATCAGCCGATTGAGCTAGCGAGGCGGATGAGGTGACAAAGTCCCAGTAGTTGAGACACCTCAGCCTCCAAGCGCCTGAAAAGGCTCTAAGAGCCTAGATCAGGATAAGGCATTGCGTAGTCAAAGTTGATCCAGCAACCTCCACGTAAACATCCGGGCGCCTGGAATGGATATAGACGCCCGAAAGATGCCAAGTCAGCGTCGGTGATTGACGGGATGATGTGGAGGCACCTAGAAGGACTTCTGAGCGCCCAAATTGGCCTTTATAAATAGCTGTGAGGAGAAACCCGAAAGAACAATACACATGCTACTACGACGACTTCCTGCATGCGAATAACCCATCCAGTACGCCATCGTAACACTAAAGAGCTGCGCCGACTTCGCTTCACTTCCATTTTCCTAGTCGGTAATATTTGTATTTACTTAAGTTATTAGGACGGTAAAAGTTTATCATTCCTAACATATTTTGTAATGTGAAAATTTCTTCTCGTATGATGGGAATTTAATAGTGGATTGTCTATCGAAAACGATCAAGGATCGTGAGCCTTGGAGTGGCAGCCGGGGGCGCGCAACCCCTCCGAGCGATCCCTCCGATAGCTCAGCCTGGTGTCGGATCGTGTCGGTGGGCAAGTGGAACAAAACATTTCAACCGTTTCGACTGACTCGGCACGAAATTTTAATCCCTGCACCTCCTTACACCCAGATCACTTGGACTACAATGAACAAATCTTAACAGAGATAGAAAAGGGAATAACAATAGAATCCTAATGTGTGGTTAACAAAGGAGAAGCTAACTAATTGCAACTACAAAATAAATAATAGGAAACTAGTTTGTTTAAGCATGGAAATACCAAGATAAAGTATGTTTATTAAATTTTTAGGAAAACACTATAAATGACCATTACATCATTAGTAAGAAGTCCTTCTATATTATAGTTGAGACACAAGCTTCATCAATAAAATCCTAGTCTTTTAAGAAAAAATATAGTTCAAGAATAAAGAACATTTTAAGAAAAATAATAATTCAAGAATAAAGTCCCTCACCTTGCTATTAAAGGGACTGAACTTAGTTTATAATCTCATCTAGCAAAGTGCAATATTGTATTAACTCACCAAATTTAGAGTATTTTTTAAAACATATATTATGGCAGCCAAGAATGGTCTTAGAGAAATTTCATCCTATTATCTTTGCTCAAGGAGTCCCTTTCCACCTCCTTGCACCTAGATCGCTTGGACTTGTGTGACGCGCTAGAGAGGGGGCGAATAGCACGTCCGTCTCATTTTTCATTCGTTTATTCTATCAGAAATACTTAGCAACGGAATTAGATAACAAGCACAAGGACACGCGGATTTACTTAATTCCTAACCCCTTGGGGTTAATACATCTAAGACCTATATATGGGAGGCACCCGTCCACTAGTGGTCTCTTTTCCAAAGCTTGTTCAGAGGCGGAGAAATATGTCTTACAATATAAATAATAATAATAATAAATTAAAATATGTAAGACTTAAAGAAATAACCAAACTGTGTTGAAGCTAATCCGGAAGTCCTGAGTGTCACGCACTCCTCCTGGAACTTCCCCGATTGCACGAGTCTAGCCCCATTCGTGTTCAGTAGCACCACTAGATGGAAAGGATGGCGTAGAGAAGTTGTGTCTCTGTTGTACACATTCAGCCTCCTTATATAGCCCCCTCCGGGAGCTTGGAAACCTTATCCGTGCGCCTGGATAAGATCTGATCTGATCCGATCTCCTCGATCTTATCCAGGCTGAGTCTTCTCGATAGGGGCGCCTGAAAGTGGAATAGAGGCGCCTGGACCGTCCAAGCGCTTGGAAATCTTTAGGGCGTTGGATACAGTTGACTCAGGTTTGACCTGAGTTGACCCCGGACTTGGTTCGGTTGCCTCTATTTACTTCACTTATGCTTTCTCCATTTTCTTCCAGCTCTTGGTTCTTACAAGACAAGCATACAAACATGCAAACAATCTAAGCTTTACCGTGTAGGTCTAACTTCGAATTTCCAATGAAATCATGGGTTAGACTAACACCAACTGTTCCCACACAGGGAACACGTCCTTACCCACTCCACTCGGGAGAATTTACCTGCCAACCAAGTCCTCCAGACTTGGTGGACTTTCGCTTAACCTCGATCCTCGACCCCTAGGATTTGCTGCTAGACCTACTAGTCCACCTAACCGCCTAGACTTCCACCACGCATCTGGTCCATCTGACCTGTCTGGATTTCTGTCATGCATCTGGTCCTCCTGACCTGCCTGGACTTGCACCTGGTGCACTTAATCCTGCTAAGACTTCTGTCTGATCCTCCAAATCAGGACTTTCTTTTGCCTAGCCTCAACTATGACTTACTTTGCCTAGCCTCAACTAGGACTTGCTTTGCCTAACCTCACTCACTAGGACTTCCTTGCCTAATCTTCCAGATCAGAACTTCCACTGCCTAGTCTAATTGACTAGAACTTCTTGTTAGTCTTTTGATCAAACTGACCCGACTAGACTTCACTCACATCTAAACATTAGGCCCTGTTTAGATTAACCCTTGGTCAAACTAACCAGATCTAGGTATATTGTCAAACATCGAAACTCTAGGATAAGACCTAGTACACCTTACACCAACAAACAAATTAAGAGAGATTGGAAAGGGAATAACTTAAGAGAGATTGGAAACAAGTTAATACAGTAGGCATGTTTGAAGACAACCAATAAATTCTATGATTAGAGAAAACTTAATATGGGATTGAATGTATGAAAGGTAGAAAGGGATCAAAGGCAACTCAATCCATGTAAAAAATGGGTTAAGGAACTGATATTGATAGTGAATTATGATATTAATTTTATATAGGGAATAACAATCCCAAATAAATAAAAGATAGCCTTGATAACAACACCACGACTCTTATATTCTATAAGTTAATATGAAAAAGTTAATACAGTAGGCATGTTTGAAGACAACCAATAAATTCTATGATTAGAGAAAACTTAATATGGGATTGAATGTATGAAAGGTAGAAAGAGATCAAAGGCAACTCAATCCATGTAAAAAATGGGTTAAGGAACTGATATTGATAGTGAATTATGATATTAATTTTATATAGAGTTCAATATCCATTAGTAGATCTCATATAGTTGGGATTTGTGTTATTTATTGTTCTAGTTGAAGAAAGCACAATAGAGAAAAGTTAGATTTGCAATACTTTCAATTACTCATGGTGGGAGCTTCATAGATATGCAGTGTAGGTGAGATTCAAATACTGCAGCAGTTAAAGTCACAACATGGGAAAGACATAATATTAAAAAACTAACCTAGTTAGCAAACCAATGATGCATGTTGAGAATAAAACTGCATCCTAAATATAGAGACATAAGTAAAGGAATGAATGTGCATGGTTAAAGCAATGTATTTAGGATAAACAACATAAATAAGACGGTAGAAGAATACACTACCACTGCTAAATGCTTGAAAACAGTTTGAGTTGAAAGAACTGAGCAAGAACCAAGTACTAAATGTTCTGGAGCTTTTGAATCCTGCAAAGTTTGCACTCGGGTGAGGGCACACTTGGAAACTAAAGACGACCATCACTTCAACATTGTTGAAAGAGATCTTCCAGCAAGCATAAAGATTAGAAAACAATGAAAAAATTAGCTGAATTGATTGTTTTATCTTAACATCAACAAGATCATGAGTCAAATAAGAAAATGACATTCTCCTACTAAATTTTAGAAGTGCCAGCACACAACAAATACAATAGTCTGAACAGAAATTAATGAACTAATAAACTCAAGCACTTCAACTAGTAAGAGTTTACTTCACATTGTACTCTTCATCTACCCACCACCATACCTGTGTTCAATGCCAACACTTTAACAAAAGCATTAGTACCCGGGCACAAGTAACAACCATTCGGTGGTAAGCTCAATGATAATAATTTCACAGCAAGTACCTTTTTCCCTCTAGCATGAGAAGATATAATGAAGTTACATGCAGGCAATTGTAGCAGCTGACTCCAAGTTCCATGCCTGATTGTGACTTGACCATTTGTCATATTCCAAGCTTCCTATATTATGAAAAGGAAAGGACAACAAATGGCAAGACATTTATATCAATAGGATATCATTCTCATCAAGGAATTGTTAGATATCTATCTATAGTGCTGACCACTTACCAAAATTTCCTAAAGCATCTATTATATTAATGATAAGTATTAGAAGTACATAGCTAGAAAATATTAATGATAAGCATCTTCAGACCTTTCTCTCAGTAAATATCTGTCAAAATTATAACAAAAAATTAGATCAAGATAGATACACATAGCTAGATATGGGCATACCTACATGCTGCATGTATCTGCTGAGCAACCCTCTCCCTCATTTCTGCACTGCCAATATTTGGTCCAACGGCCCCAGCAATAACAGAACTATCAAAATCAACTACTTTGGCTTCTTTATTTTTGCAAGAAGGGCGCATTATCAGGCAAGCATGACATTACACCTTGCAAAGAAGAGTAAATACGTAATAGTGTGACCTTCAAATATTCCTTCTCATCCCTTGTGCAACTATATTATCATAATGTACAGAGAATAAACAACTTCCAGACCGAGGAGTAAGGTGTATATATATATATATGGCTTGTAGGGATCAGGGCATGGAACTCAAATCTCAAGCCAAATTTAAGCCATCAACCTTAAAAAACCTGCTTGAATATGTAAGTTGGTTGACAAAAACAAACTGCTGCTGGATAAATAGGAGTTAAGGCATTTTTATATCACCTGCCTCCATGGGCATTTTTGTAAGGCAAATCTTGAAAAGAACATCAAGAGTTGATTGGAAATGAATATCCAAGAGTTCAGTTACAAAGGAGAGTTCATCATGAGTAGGAATATGCCACCGAGGAGGGGGTACCATTTTTTCATTCATTTCATTCTCACTAACTTTGCTACAAAGCTATTCTTCTATCAATGAAATAGCAAGCTTACTAGAAGACAACCCACACATCCACAACAAGTAATCAAGCAATACATAACAAATAGCTGCATAAGCCTTAATACTAAGGGCAGAAATTCCTGCATGCTTAAATTGGTCGATAGGCTAATAGAGAATCAGACTTGCAAGAAGAGAGCAAAGGACATCATTGCCAGCTCCATTACCTGTCATATCACAACTAAATCATTTTTACCAACCTTCAAAGTATAAAAAAAGTTAAACTAGTTGTCAGGCTATAAAATGAAGTTCTCTATAATAATTACTTTAAGACCTTCCGGTAAATACATATCCAATTGTTAACTTCAGTTCATCCTGAAATTGCAATAGCACTGGTCCTCCATAAGTTATGGCTATTGCAAGAACTTTTAGATGATACGCCAATGCTGTTTCATGTGCAGTCAAAAGCATAGCCTGCATGTACAATAATTCAGAGAGTGCATATGACAACAAAACAAACATAAAAAGTATAAACAAACCTTCATAGTTTAGAGATGCATTAAAATCTCTTTCACCACCAAAACTTGTAACCGGGGAACCTTCAAAAGAGGATAATATGTTCATTAAGATTGGTTTAATAAGGTGGACTGCTGCCTTTTCAGAGTTTGAACAAACTGAGTCATAACAAAGAAACCCAACTTCTGTGGTAGCTCCAAGAAGATTATTTGAGTTCACACAGACAGATATTTTCCTCAAGGCCTAAAAAATATCATAGAGTGAGAATTCGCATGAACACTTAAGAAATATGAAAATCATTGCATTAAAGTAGTTTCTGAAGAAAAACGGCACAAAGCTCATCAGATGATGTTTTTGGCAAGTTTCCAAGTGGGATTTGGAGCATACAATAGTATGGAGCACAGTTTAAAATGTCGTGTCGTTTCCCCCGATACAAGCGAAATGTTTCACCTAGGGGTGTAAACGAGTCAAGCTGCTCACAAGCTATTCGGGTCTTGGTTCGAAAAAAAATTCGTTCGATTAAGTTAACGAGCTGAGTTCGAGCTCCAAAACATTATCGAGTCGAGCTCAAGTTTAACAATATTTGGATCGTAAGCTCGCAAACATATTCGTTTAAAGCCTTGGCAGATTCTTCTATCATAAGGGTAAGTGTTTCTTCTACTCCATCTGGAAGGTGTAGGACTTCGGTTCTATGATGTCTAAAAACTGAAGTGGTGAAGGATAAAGCTCCATGATTATATAAGCGTCTTGGATTTAAAGCATTTAATTGTGCATTGAAAAATAGTTTTAGATTTCTTTCAACATCAATTATTTCTTCTAATGGATGAGTAGAGGTACTGTTGTATTGTGTTGAAGGTCCCTAAGGGTTCTAGAAGGACCAGTAAATGTTTCATTTTGGGTTTGAGTTTGTCTTGTAAGACTCATTTTGTATAAGTTAGAAAAGAACATGTTTTTGATTGTTTTTTTGGAATAATATTCCTTGTAGATAGCTTACTAAGATCTTTGGTTTAGAGGTATATACTATTCTTTCACTCTGTTGTTTGATTGTTCTTTTGTACTTGAGTTTCTAAATGTAATAATTTATTTTCTAATAATGTTATTCGATGGTGTAACGATGTTAGTAGTGCTATTATAGTATTATTTTGTTGTGTTAAGATTTGATCTCTAATGTAAAGTTCAAAGCTTCTTAATAATATGTATTCTCATATTATAGTTTGTTTATTTATATTTTAATTCTTCTACAATATCATGTATTGTTTTAAAATCGTATTCTATTTGTTCTTTTGATTTTTCTAAGTTCTTTGGATCAGTAGATCTTTAGATTGTAATTCAAACTGTCTAAGTTTATTTTCTTCTATTAATTTAGTTAGTATGAGAAAATCCTTTTTCTTTGGAAGTGTTAGTAAATTAAGATGACTAAATCTTCTGTTTAAAGAGACCTGAGTATCTTTCAAAAAATCAATGGTTCTCTTCAGATCTTTTATGTCTTGATTTTGTTGTTTTACCGTTTGTATTAGTTGTTTTAAAGTTATATGATTCTGATTTTGATAGATTTCTACGGTTCTTCCTAGTTCTATCTGTAGATCTGTAAGTGTATTTAGCTGTGTAGAACCAGAGTGCAAAGCATGGTTAGGGGATTTCGACCTTATGTAACAATGTTTATAAAAGTCGGTTGTGGTCACTATTCTAGTTGGATAAAGAGCTAGATCTAAGTACTTTAAGCTAGGAGTAGGGGTTGACGTCATATATTATCATAGTCCAAGGTCTTGAAGCTCTGATACCAATTCTTGCGGGCTTTATATTATGTGTTGATTTTATGTTGAGTTTTTATCATTGGCTTTTTTAGGTTTTTATATGGTTGGTACAAATTTGATGTGTGTAGGAGATGCATATATTTTTACTGCCTTTATTGGACATCTTTATGCATTTTCATATTGATACTCTATATTTATCACATCCTTTATTCATGCACTAGGCACAGTTTCTCTATTTTCTAATTTGGAGGTCTGCTCTCGTACTTTTGCACTTGTAGGATGGAAATCAGAGTGAAACAAGGCGGAATGAAGAAGGAACAACACAAGCCAAGACTGGGTCGTGCCTACAAGGCACGACCGTGCCATGCTCTCAGAAGAGCTTCTCCAGGCATGCCACTAGGCACGGTCGTGCCCCAGAAACAGAACCACCACATCTTCAGATCGTGCCTACAAGGCACGGCCGTGCCCCAGAAATAGAGCCACAACTATGCTAGGTCGTGCCATCAAGCACAACTGTGCCTCTCTTCCAAGTCAACAGCCTCTTCGGATCGTGCCTACTAGGCACGGTCGTGCCAGCGGGGAGTTGGAGCTGAGTTTTTCGGCCGTTCCATAAAACACGGCCGTGTCGTTCCGTGAAACACGGTCATGTCGTGCCAAAAGGCTATTTAAACAACTTTTTAGAACCCTTTTGGGGGAGCCGTTAGAGGACAACAAGGAGGTGCTGTAACCACGTTCTAAGGGGGAATTCGCCGTCACATCCATCCTCCCAAGACTACTCCGCCACTTCCATCCACCACGACGAGGAGATCACAATTCAAGGAAGACCGCACATATTGATAAGTCCTTTTCCTTTTCTTTCTTGAATTTTGGAACAATGATGAATTTTTCTTCATCCTTCTTGAATTGTATTCCCTCCATCATGTAGTAGATCTCTTTGATTCTAGGATGTAGAAAAAATTGAGATGCAACGGGTGATTGTATTCGATGGATTTGTATTTGCTATCTTCTATGATATATTTATACTTTGATATATAAAATTGTGTCTTGTGCGTATTTAGTGATATTTTGAGGACTTGATTTCATATGGATGGGAGTGAATTATGATTTACAGGAAATCTTAAGATCGTATGACCGAGGTGCCATGTGATAGGAGGTGAAGCTTTTTAACCGAACTTTCCGAGGAGATTCTAAAACTGTAATAAATTCTCATGAGAGATAACTAACGGATATTGATTACAAAGAAGAGGTCCTTAATTGGGTATATATAAAATTGTGTCTTGTGCGTATTTAGTGATATTTTGAGGACTTGATTTCATATGGATGGGAGTGAATTATGATTTACAGGATCTTAAGATCGTATGACCAAGGTGTCATGTGATAGGAGGTGAAGCCCGAACTTTCCGAAAACTGTAATAAATTCTCATTGTGCTCGGTGATAGCGGGAGAACTATATTGCCGAAGTGCTCGGTGATAGCGGGACTATCTACTATCTAGGTATCATCTCGAATTAGTAACCATAACATTAGAGATTCATGATTTAATTCCGATGAAGCCTAACAAGGTCTAATTGAATAGCTTGGTTAGAATCCCTACATTGATATAAACATTAAGGAATAGCAAAACATTCATGATACTATCAGTCATAACTCTCAAGGACTTCGAAATCCTAGGATCGTTTCCCATACCTGTCATATAGTTGATTCCCTATCGTTCGAGGATTAGGTCCTTCAGTTCTTCTTTCTCGCCTCAACACCAAAACCATTTTGTTTGCAACTCTTTTGTGCTAGTCTAGTGATTAATTCTACGGTCCCTGTAAATTCGATAACTTTTTATTACTTGACGACAATCGTACTCTTGCGGGAGCCTATCAAAATTCTAAGCTAAGAAAGTAGGATTAGTCTTCTTATCCTGTTTATCTTCAAGTGAGCCTCACCTATAAGAGAACTAGGTTTGGAACTTTACCCCAACTTTATTCAGGTCTTATGGCTGCAAGCCTTGCCTTACTAAGCCCGCACAGGTCTTGTAAGCCCAACTTCTAGTTCTTTTCACAGTTACTGTTCATCTCATTTAGAGATTACTTAGAGAAGGACTGGGGACAGAAACAGAGGAAATAGGACCAGAGTCTTCCTTTTTTGGCCTAGAAGAAGTTCTACTTGACCATTATTAAACCAAACTAGTATTAATATGCACAAGATTACATAAACTTGAAAACTTACAAGACTTTCAAACAAAAGAAAAGCAAAAGAAAGAACACACTTACAATACTTCAGTAGCACACTTAGACTAGTAGCACATCAAACACACTTAGATTACAAGAGAAGGAAGAGGAAATGGAAGGGCGTGGAGAATTTCAGGTAAGAGGTCTTTAGATACCTTGGTTGTGTAGAGGAGGTCATTTATAGAGATTTTTCTTTAGGGGTGAAGGATGAAGGGGAAATCTTCTTTTGATAATGCAATCTTCTTTATTAGTAGTGGAGTCTTCTTTTTGATAGTGGAGTTTTCTTTTTGGGAGTTGAATCTCATAGAGTTTTTGTCACCGGTTCCTTATTCTTATCCCTTAGTGCCTTATAATGCTTTTTTTTTATTCTTTTTCCTTGTTAATGGATAGTGACGCCAGCCTCCATCATGTTGTCTAAATTTATTTCGCCAATAGGATCTAGCGAGGGTATAGAACTAGAGCTAACAGGTCTGCGACGAGTAGGGAGCCTAGTAGAGATCATATGACTGCAGCCCAAATACGGGTTAACAATATGAACTGAACCTCCTAATTTTCTTGCCGCCCAAATACAGCTTCATATTTAGTATTTATAGGAAAGGGAAAATCTTTTGTTTAGCATAGCAAAGGAACATACCTTACGTTGTCTGTCCATCTGCAAAATTATCATTAGTGAAAAAACCTAGATAATGTATCTGCTAAGGAATTATTACTTCCTTTAATATGTTCCTAATGGATTTTTAAGCCTCTATTGATAATGGAATCAGAGAATTTCAGCCATCTTTTTGTACTAAAACTTTTTCTAAGTGCTTTTGTTTGTTGGCTATATTTGACTATAGCTTCACAATCAATTCTAACCGTTATTTCTGCTTTATTACAAATGAAGAGTCTAAAGGAATCTTCATCCTCTACCAGGCTCCCTACTCCTCGTTGCAAGCCTGCTAGCTCCAATTCTATACCCTCGCTAGATCCTGTTGGCGAAATAAATTTAGACAACATGATGGAGGGCCGACATCACTATCCATTAACAAGGAAGAAGAATAAAGAAAAAGCATTACAAGGCACCAAGGGATAAGAATAAGAAACCGGTGACAAAAACTCTATAAGACTCAACTCCCAAAAAGAAAACTCCACTATCAAAAAGAAGACTCCACTACCAATAAAGAAGACTCCATTATCAAAAGGAGATTCCTCCTTCATCCTTCACCCCTAAAGAAAAATCTCTATAAATAGCCTTCTGCTCTACACAACCAAGACGTCTAAGACCTCCTACCTGAAGTTCTCCACACCCTTCCATTCCCTCTTCCTTCTCTTGTAATCTAAGTGTATTTGGCATGCTACTAGTCTAAATGTGCTACCAAGTATTGTAAGTGTGTTCTTTCTTTGGCTTTTCTTTTGCTTGAAAGTCTCGTAACTCTTCAAGTTTATGTAATCTTATGCATATATTAATACTAGTTTGGTTTACTAATGCCTAAGTAGAAATTCTTCTAAGCCAAGAAAGGAAGACTCTGGTCCTATTTCTCTTGTTTCTATCCTCAATCCTTCTCTAAGTAATCTCCAAACGAGATGAACAGTAATTGTGAAAAGAACAAGAAGTTAGGCTCATAAGACCTAAATAAAGCCAGTGCAAAATTCCAAACCTAGTTCTCTCACAGGTGAAGCTCATTGGAAGATAAATAGGACAAGAAGACTAATCCTACTTTCTTAGCCTAAAACTTGTACCAACCACATAAAAATCCAAAAACCCAACCACAAAAACTCAACATAAAATCAATACAAAATACAAAGCCTGCAAGAATCGGTATCAGAGCTTTAAGACCTTGGACCATGACAATATATGACGTCAACCCCTACTCCTAGCTTAGAGTACTTAGACCTAGCTCTTTATCCAACTAGAACAGCGACCACAGCCAACTTTTATAAACATCATTGTTACATAAGGTCGAAATCCCCTAGCCATGCTTTACATTCTGGTTCTGCACAGCTAAATACACTTACAGATTTACAGATAAAACTAGGAAGAACCATAAAAATCTACCAAAATCAGAATCATATAACTTTAAAACAACTAATACAAATGATAGAACAACAAAATTAAGACTTAAAAGATCTGAAGAGAAACATTGATTTTTTGAAAGATACTCAAGACTCTTTAAACAGAAGATTTAATCAACTTAATTTACTTACACTTCCAAAGAAAAAGGATTTTCTCATACTAGCTAAACTAATAGAAGAAAATAAACCTAGACAATTTGAATTACAATCTAAAGATCTACTGATCCAAGTAAAGAACTTCTTTAAAAAAATCAAAAGAACAAATAGAATACGATTTTAAAATAATACACGGTATTTTAGAAGAATTAAAATATAAATGAATAACTACAATATGTGAATACATATTATGAAGAAGTTTTGAACTTTACACAACAATATTCTAAAACCAAAGAAGACGGTTATTATAAGGTAGACTTTCTAGAGAAAGGAGATTAAATCTTAACACAACAAAATAATACTATAATAGCACTACTAACTTCATTACACCATCGGATAACGTTATTAGAAAATAAATTATTACATTTAGAAACTCAAGTACAAAAGAACAATTAAACAACGGAGTGGACGATTAGTATAGACCTCTTAACCAAAGATCTCAATAAGCTATCTACCGGGAATATTATTCCAAAAAAACCAAAAACATATTCTTTTCTTATTACATGAATTATAAAAAAAATGATAACATAACAAGCTGGGCTCGAATTAAGCTCATTGAACTTTTAAACGAATTATATTCGCAACGAACTCGAGTTAATCGTAAACTATTTAATCTCATTACGAATACATTTTACTTTATATTTTTAAATATTTAGATTATATTTTTTATTTTTAGTTAATATATTTTATATTTAATAAAAGGTGTAATCGAACCGAGTCGAACCAAACAATAAGAGATTCAAGCTCGGCTTCGATGGTTTTTCCCTAATCTGGAGCTTGGCTCAAGTTCGATTTAAGCTTTAACTCTTATGCTTGAGCTTAGCTCATAACAAAATTAAATAGTTCGTAAATAGCTCGAACTCGGTTCGAAAATAGCTAATTTAAAAGTTAAACCAAGCTTAATTCGAGCTCGGCTCAATAACTTATAATATTTATAATTCATATGATAACAAGTCTCTTAACAAACATATTCACGAGCCTCTTAATGAACATATTCGCGAGTTCACGAATCAAATACTGTTAAGCTTATGTTCAACTCGATAATGTTTTCAAGCTCGAAGTCAAGTTTAAGCTCAACTCATTAACTTAATCGAATAAACTTTTTTCGAACCAAGAACCAAATAGCTCGCAAGCAGCGTGGCTCGTTTACACCCTTATATTTAAAAAATATCGAAACCATATCGATAAATGCATGATACGGTATCGAAACTATATCATTCTGGCCCATGATCGAAACCTCGGCACAGGTCGAGATTTTAAACCATGAATACAACGATGAAAAGGAAATGAGAATATGATCAAAATTTTCTAAGATATAACATGAGTAATAAAATCAAGAGACATTTTTTGAGGCAACAAAACCATCACAATCACAATTCATAACACAAAAAATCCTCATCAAATAAATTTGTAAAGAGAAACATAGTCATTACCTCCAATGCAAGCATGTGTTCTCAAAGCTCAAGAAACTAATTTGGGATATTAACTTAATAATTTCTAACTTCACTCATTCAGCACCTAAAGCCTTGAAAAAACTTCTCGATATTCTAGAGAAATGATTGGTGTATTTAACAAACAATTGAAAGAATGCAAAATTTGCATTTCAGAGAAAATATAAATGCATTAACTTATGAGATGCCTAGATGGTCTATTCCTCAATAATAGCTTTTTGAGTTTTCAATGACTTATGGTGGGAGCTTCATAGATATGCAATGTAGGTGAGATTAAAATACTGCAGTAGTTAAAGTCATAACATGGGGAAGATATAATATTAAAAACTAACCTAGTTAGCAGACCAATGATAAATGTTGAGAATGAAACTGCATCCTAACTATAGACATAAGTGAATGAATGAATGTGCATGGTTAAAGCAATGTATTTAAGACAAACAACATAAACACGACGGTAGAAGAATACACTACCACTGCCAAACGCCTGAAAAGAGTTTGAATTGAAAGAACTGAGCAAGAACTTAGTACTAAATGTTTTGGAGCTTTTGAATCCTGCAAGTTTGCACTCAAGAGTGAGGGAGGACACACTTGGAAACTAATGATGACCATCGCTCCAACATTTTTGAAAGAGATCTTCCAACAAACCTAAAGATTAGAAAACAATGAAAAAATTAGCTGAATTGATTGTTTTATCTTAACATCAACAAGATCGTCAATCAAATGAGTAAATGTCATTCTCCTACTAAATTTTAGTAGTGCCAGCACACAACAAATACAATAGTCTGAACAGAAATTAATAGTGCAACTAGTAAAGGTCACTTCACATTGTACTCTTCATCTACCCACCACCATACCTGTGTTCAATGCCAACAATAGAAACACTAGTACCTAAGTCCAAGTAATGGCCACTGGATGGTAAGTGCAACGATAATAATTTCACAGCAAGTACCTTTTTCCCTCTAGCATGAGAAGATATAATGAAGTTACATGGAGGCTCAATTGTAGCAGCTGACTCCAATTTCCATGCCTGATTTTGACGTGGCCATTTGTCATATTCCAAGCTTCCTACATAATGAAAAAAGAAAGGACAACAAATGGCAAACAATTTATATCAGTAGGATATCATTCTCATTAAGGAATTGTTAGATATATATCTATAGTGCAGACCACTTACCAAAATTACCTAAAGCATATATTATATTAAGGATAAGTATTAGAAGTAAATTAGATCAAGATAGATACGCATAGCTAGATATGGGCATACCTGCATGTATCTGCTGAGCAGCCCTCTCTCTCATTTCTGCAGTGCCAATATTTGGTCCATCATCACCAACAATAACAGAACTATCAAAATCAACTACTTTGGCTTCTCTACTTGCAGGACAAGTGCATTATCAGGCAAGCACGACATTACACCTTGCAAAGAAGTGTAAATACGGATCAGTGTGACCTTCAAATGTTCCTTCTCATCCCCTGTGCAACCATAATGTACAGAGAATAAACAACTTCCAGACAGGAATAAGGTACATATATATACCTTGGAAAACTTGCTTGAATATGTAAGTTGCTTGACAAAAACAAATTGCTGCTGGATAATTAGGAGTTAAGGCATTTTTATCTCACCTGCCTCCATGGGCATTTTTGTATGGCAAATCTTGAAAAGATCATCAAGAGCTGATTGGAAATGAATATCCAAGAGTTCAGTTACAAAGGAGAGTTCATCATTGAGTAGGAATATGCCACCAAGGAAGGGGTACCACTTTTTCATTCATTTCATTCTCACTAACTTTGCTACAAAGCTATTCTTCTATCAATGAAACAACAGGCTTACTAGAAGGCAATCTATACATTCACAACAAATAATCAAGAAATACATAGAAATAACTGCATAAGCCTTAATACTAAGGGGAGAAATTCTTGAAGACTTAAACAGGTCGATAGGGTAATAGAGAATTAAACTTGCAAGAAGAGAACAAAGGACATCATAGCCAACTCCATTACCTGTCATATCTCTCTATAATAATTATTTTAAGACTTTCCAGGATGGGACCTGAAATGCATATCCAATTGCTAACTTCAATTCATCCTGAAACTGAAATAGCACAGGTAGGTCCTCCATAAGTTATGGCTATTGAAATAACTTTTAGATGATACTCCAATGTTATTTCAAGTGCAGATGAAAGTAGCCTGCATGTACAATAATTCTGAGAGTGCTTATGACAACAAAACAAACATAAAAAGTATAGACAAACCTTCATAGTTAGAGATGCATTAAAATCCCTTTCACCACCAAAACCACCTTCATAGTTAGAGATGCATTAAAATCCCTTTCACCACCAAAACCTGTAACTGGGGAACCTTCAAAAGAGGATAATATTGTCATTAAGATAGGTTAAACAAGGTGGACTCAAAGCAAGCTTGTGTTCTCAAGGCCTAGAGAACTGATTTGGGATGTTAACAAAAAGTACTAAAAAATATCAATTCAGCATGTCAAAGATAGAAATGGAGGATATGCATTGAGAAAGTTTTTCCCCTTACTTGGAGAGCATAATCAACTTGACCATCTTCACTATCAGACGACTTTTCCATCATGCATACAGCAATGAAAAGAACATGAGAATATGATCAAAATTTTCTAAGATATAAATGACAACCTAAGTAATAAAATAAAAAATGAATTTTTGAGACAACAAAACCATCACAATCACAATTCATAGCATAAAAAATGTCCATCAAATAAATTTGTAAAGAGAAACATAGTCATTACCTCCAATGCAAGCATGTGTTCTCAAAGCCTAACAAAAAGTACTAAAAAAATATCAGTTCAGCATGCCAAAAATAGAAATGGAGAATATGCATTGAGAAAGTTTTTCCCCTTGGAGAGCATAATCAACTTGACCATCTTCACTGTCAAACAACTTTTCCATCATCATGAAACCATATAAACTCTCATTTTCTTTAAAGGCATCTAAGATATCTACAAAGTATGAATTTCTAGTTAAAACCTTTCATGCAAACTCTACGAGTCAAAAGCATATTGAAAATATTTCCAAAAAATACAACATCGTTTACCTTTATTTTTATTATTGTTCTTGGATTGAAACATGCAAACTATGTTAACCTATTTAAAGGAGTACACCAATAAAATTGTCTCAGCATGCTAGTTAAAGTAGTTAGATATTCAATATATAAGGTACTAGCACAATTAATGAAGTTAAAAGGAATAAAAGTGCATTAAAATAATGAGACTAAAGTAACCAAATACCCTCATAAAATTTATTTGATTTTGCATAATTTGAGAATGCATATAGCTACTTCCTCTGCAAATTCCTACAAGAGAATCAAGAAAATAAGACATAAGAGAGATTAGAGATTGTTACAACACACCAAAACACTTGATCCTTATCAAAAGTTAGCATGGATTTCTTGAAATTTAGTATGCAACTACTTCCAACCCCTATGGTAAGGAATAATAACAGAACATCGGCAAATCTACTCCTTGAAGATCAATGGCTCTATTCTGTATGAAACACAACCTATATATATGGCTTGTAGGGATCAAGACATGGAACTCAAATCTCAGGCCAAATTTAAGCCATCAACTTTGGATAACTTGCTTGAATATGTAAGTTGCTTGACAAAAACAAACTGCTGCTGGATAATTAGGAGTTAAGGCATTTTTATCTCACCTGCCTCCATGGGCATTTTTGTATGGCAAATCTTGAAAAGATCATCAAGAGCTGATTGGAAATGAATATCCAAGAGTTCAGTTACAAAGGAGAGTTCATCATTGAGTAGGAATATGCCACCAAGGAATGGGTACCACTTTTTCATTCATTTCATTCTCACTAACTTTGCTACAAAGCTATTCTTCTATCAATGAAACAACAGGCATACTAGAAGACAATCTATACATTCACAACAAATAATCAAGAAATACATAGAAATAACTGCATAAGCCTTAATACTAAGGGGAGAAATTCTTGAATACTTAAACAGGTCGATAGGGTAATAGAGAATTAAACTTGCAAGAAGAGAACAAAGGACATCATAGCCAACTCCATTACCTGTCATATCACAACCAAATCATTTTTACCAACCCTCGAAGTATAAAAAAGTTACACCAGTTGGCAGGCTATAAAATGAAGTTCACTATAATAATTATTTTAAGACTTTCCAGGATGGGACCTGAAATGCATATCCAATTGCTAACTTCAGTTCATCCCGAAACTGAAATAGCACAGGTAGGTCCTCCATAAGTTATGTTTATTGCAATAACTTTTAGATGATACTCCAATGTTATTTCAAGTGCAGACGAAAGTAGCCTGCATGTACAATAATTCTGAGAGTGCATATAACAACAAAACAAACATAAAAAGTATAGACAAACCTTCATAGTTAGAGATGCATTAAAATCTCTTTCACCACCAAAACCTGTAACCGGGGAACCTTCACAAAAGGATAGTATTCATTAAGATTGGTTTAACAAGGTGGACTGCTGCCTTTCAGAGTTTGAAAAAACCGAGGCACAACAAAGAAACCCAACTTCAGTGATAGCTCCAAGAAGAATATTTGAGTTCACAAAGATGGATATTTTCCTCGAGGCCTAAAAATATCTAAGAGTGAGAATTCACATGAGCACATAAGAAAACTGCAAATCATTGCAATCAAGTAGTTTCTGAAGAAAACAAGGCAGAAACTTGATCAGATAGTATTTATGGCAATTTTCCGAGTAGGATTTGGAGCATACAAAAGTAGTATGGAGCATAATTTAAAATCTCGTATCGTTTGGCTCTATACAAGCGAAATAATTTGTTCTGTTCAAAGACCCTATGGACGCATCCCACTGACCTAACAACACGTCTAAACATGTCGTGTTGGCTTGGTGACGCATTTGTACATGTCATGTAGGCCTGGAGGCGTCACAGAATAAGGGGCCAAAAGTTTTTAACTTGGTTTAATATAGATAAGCTTAATTAAAATCTAATTAAATTATCCAATTAATTTAATATATATATATTTTTTTTTTTTAAAAATATATATTTTATTTTTAATTATTTAGATTAAATTTTTTATTTTTAATTAATATATTTTATATTTAAATAGGGGTGTAATCCATGAGCTAAGCCAAACAGTAAGAGGTTCAAGCTCGGTTCGGTTCGTTTTCCTTAAGCTTGAGCTCGATTCATAATGAAATTAAATAGTTCGCAAACGGCTCGAGGTCAATTTGTGAACGGCTCGAGGTTAGTTTGAAAATAGCTCATTTAAAAGTTAAACGAGTTTAATTCGAGCTTGACTCGTTGACATATAATATTTCTAATTCATGTAATATATATATATATATATATATATATAATATATATATATATATAATATAAATGAGAATCTTAACGAACATGTTCGTGAGTATCTTAACGAACACGTTCACAAGCTCACAAACCAAATACTGTTAAGCTCAAGTTTGACTTGATAATTTTTTCAAGCTCGAAATCAAACTCGAGGTCGATTAGAGTTCAACTCGTTAACTTATTCGAACGAATTTTTTTCAAATCAAGACCCGATTAGCTTGCAAGCGGCTTGACTTGTTTACACCCTTATATTTAAAAAATACCAAAACTCAACTGGTACCGAAACTGTATTGTTCCTATCTAGAATCGAAACCTCGGCACGGGTTGAAATTTTAAATCATGTTTTAAACCATGCATACAACGATGAAAAGAAAATGAGAATATGATCAAAATTTTCTAAGATATAAATGACAACATGAGTAATAAAATCAAAAGACAATTTTTAAGGTAACAAAACTATCGCAATCACAATTCATAGCATAGAAAATGCTCATCAAATAAATTTGTAAAGAGAAACATATCCATTACCTCCAATGCAAGCCTGTGTTCTCAAAGCTTAGAGAACTGATTTGGGATATTAACAAAAAGTAATAAAACAAAATATCAATTCAGCATGCCAAAGATAGAAATGGAGGATATGCATTGAGAAAGTTTTTCCCCTTACTTGGAGAGCATAATCAACTTGACCATCTTCACTATCAGACGGCTTTTCCATCATACATCCAGTGATGAAAAGAAAATGAGAATATGATCAAAATTTTCTAAGATATAAATGACAACCTAAGTAATAAAATAAAAAGAGAATTTTTAAGGCAACAAAACCATCGCAATCACAATTCATAGCACAAAAATGCTTATCAAATAAATTTGTAAAGAGAAACATAGCCATTACCTCCAATGCAAGCATGTGTTCTCAAAGCCTAACAAAAAGTACTAAAAAATATCAGTTTAGCATGGTAAAGATAAAAATGGAGAATATGCATTGAGAAAGTTTTTCCCCTTGGAGAGCATAATCAACTTGACCATCTTCATTGTTAGACAACTTTTCCTTCATCATGAAACCATATGAACTCTCATTTTCTTTAAAGGCATCTAAGGTATCTACAAAGTATGCATTTCTAGTTAAAACCTTTCCTGCAAACTCTACGAGTCAATAGCATATTGAAAATATTTCCAAAAATACAACATCATTTAACTTTATTTTTATCCTTGTTCTTGGATTGAAACATGCAAACTATGTTAACCTATTTAAAGGAGTACACCAATAAAATTGCCTCAGCATGCTAGTTAAAGTAGTTAGATATTCAATATATAAGGTACTAGCATAATGAATGAAGTTAAAAGGAATAAAAGTGCATTAAAATCACTTAATCCTTAAGAATTATTTGATTTTTCATAATTTGAGAATGCATATAGCTACTTCCTCTGCAAATTCCTACAAGAGAATTAAGAAAATAAGACATAAGAGAGATTAGAGATTGTTACAACACACCAAATCACTTAATCCTTATCAAAAGTTAGCATGGATTTCCTGAAATCCAATATGAAACCACTTCCAACCCCTATGGTAAGGAATAATAACAGAACATCGGCAAATCTACTCCTTGAAGATCAATGGCTCTATTCTGTATAAAGCACAACCTAGACTCATCAAATATTTCTCACTACAAAATAGATGTTCATATTTGAGCAAAAACAAAAGGTAATAGGTAACGATATTGATTAGCTACCTTAAGAATTATTTGATTTTTCAAATTTCTACACTTCCTCTGCAGAGAGAATTAAGAAAATAAGACATAAGAGAGATTAGAGATTGTTACAACACACCAAATCACTTAATCCTTATCAAAAGTTAGCATGGATTTCCTGAAATCCAATATGAAACCACTTCCAACCCCTATGGTAAGGAATAATAACAGAACATCGGCAAATCTACTCCTTGAAGATCAATGGCTCTATTCTGTATAAAGCACAACCTAGACTCATCAAATATTTCTCACTACAAAATAGATGTTCATATTTGAGCAAAAACAAAAGGTAATAGGTAACGATATTAATTAGCTATTAAAAAACACATTCAACATAACAACATCCTATCAACATAGGGAAGAATCAAGAAAGGCCATAAAATATTAGCAACCTGGTATGCAATAGGTTGAAAAGGATGAAAAATGTTCAACATTTGTTTGCAGGCTGGGTTAACTTCTCGTCCTGCCAATAATTTTGCTCCCTGCCTATAAGAAATAAATCTAGCCTTTGTTAATGTTTAATGAACCAAGAAGCAAAAGATGCACTGATATGGGATTAAAGATTTCACAAGTAGAAATAACAAGGAAAGAGAAGTTTTGTGAGGTAACAAAGGTTGCAATTGATTTTGAAAGATGACCACTAGGTTCAATTAGTTAGATCACAAGAAAAATTAATTGGGATCTAGGTGTAAGGGATAGGGGTAGACAAATGAAACACTAGTTAACATTTTTAAGTGGTTCAATGGATCTAAATTCTAATGATATAGTCTAGCATAGAGAGTTGAAGGATAAGATCCATGTAACCAATTACATAGTTCAATATTAAAATTGGTTGATAAAAAAGTCCATTATAGTATAGGACAAGCAAGCAAACTATTCAGCGCATGCCACAGTGAGTTACAGATCTAATTAAGTGAAATAAGCTTTGCAAATAAACTATGCATAGAGCAATTAGTGAACTTTTCATAGGTAGTTGGATCTCATAAAGTCGTGAGCATAAAAGTGCAAATTCCACCAAACTGAAAGGAAAAACACCAACACAATTTTAAGCTATTGCATTTATAGTATACACTATTCCTAACCCCTGAGCCCTTCAGAAGGCAAGCAAAATTCTTAAGGAACATTCACTAACTAGGATGAGGAATAAGAATGTATGGTGAATAAATAGTAACATTGTGAATATTTGCAATTGACTGTATATATTCAACTTGATCTTTTTTTCTCTAATCATTCAAAATGAAAAGCAAGATCCATGCATTTGGGATGCTACATATGAATCAATAGATTTATATAAGGTCATATTATCAATGTTAAGCAGATCTCTTTTGATGATGTGAATTAGAGACTTCTAAGGGCATCATTTACTCCTTGATACCTTCCAATCTACCTGAATCAGCATTCAATTCTAATTGAATCAGTTAAGGTAACAATGGATAATTCATAGAATTAATCAACAAATTCAAATATTTTGATGCTTTTTTGTGACAACTATTTTTAACCGAAACATTCTCATATCACCTTTACCATATTAATTTGTTCTATGCCTTGCATCTTTACTAACAAACCCATTTAACCTACAAAGAATTTGTTGTTCATACCACCACAGTTTCATAATACAATTAAAATAATCTGAATGCTCAAGTTATATTAGATAATTGTACACAGCAAACAGCAAATATCATATTGTTTGACAAATCATATGATAATGAATAGTTTTATAGAGAGAAAAGTAAACATCCATGTGCCTAAGTATTAAATTCAAGGTTCCACAACCAAGCATAGTCTTTACAACCTGTTGAGTTATTATATGAAACAAAATAAATTCCACAAAAATGCATAAATTTTGAGGACACTTTCCTCGGTTTCTGTTGGCATCAAGAAGGTTGGTGATGATGGATGGCTAGGGCGACAATTAATGGGAGGTTTTATTTTAGATCTAAATATGGCATGGTTATCATTCCTTCTGTTTGTTTGTTTGTTTGAGGTATAGGGACCTTTAACGGCTACACAAGGCCCTTTTACAAAAGACAAGACCTAAAGATTATTTATGTAATTGAAAATTTAGAGCAGACACATCATAGGAGAATTTGGCATCTTAGAGTCACGAGGATTAATCTACCGTTGTTGTACAGTGAGCTCTCTTTTATCATAGGGTCAATTCTAGAGGTTAGAGGTTGAGTTCAGGTGCTAAGACTGTGTTGTGATTACCTATAGTATATAGAGATTTTGGGGATCTTTGGACATAGTTGATGTCTATGCTAACCTTTTTGAAAAAAAAGACTCTTTCACAATGAGTGTTAGTCCCCAAGTTTAAATTTAAGCATATGTGACTGATAACGCATGTAGGGAGGTCTGTTGTAGAAATTTTCTGACATGGTTTGTGTTTCCCTAATTAAATTAGGAGGGGAGGTAAATCGGGAAGCTGTAGTTGGCCATGACGGAGGAGGACATTGTCTCGACTTCACCAAGATTCGACCCTTGCCTATAATATTTTATTCCTTCTCTATGTTATTCTCTTCTATTTGGATGGGATTGAACATAAATAATTAATATGTTCAACTTATATTTATTGGATGTTTAAATTTCACTTTCCTTTAGTTCCGGTGATTTTGGAAAAAAATAAAATAGAGGAATTAGATTAAAATAAATTCCTTTCTCTACTCTATTTTTTTTAAACAATCTCTTCATTTCATTTCTATTTTCTATTTTATTTGAATGATATCTTCATTTCATTTTTCTTCTCTTCTATCTTATATCTATCTAAGTAAACTTAATATTAATCAAAATCTATTAGCTTAATAGTATAGATAAGTTAGTTTTGTCAGACTGTGGATTATAAATCATCATGATCAGTTCTAAGCTCAAATTAGCTAGATTGTATTTGATAGTTGTAGCTAGGCCATTGCAAACTTTGGCTCAAAGAGCATTCAATACTTCACTACAAAAATAATCAGTATTAGCGACGAAATTTTCCATCGCTAACAAGCTTTAGCGACTGATTGGCGATTGATTTTTCTCGTCTCCAAAAATTTGATCGTTGACGCCATTTAGTAACAGAATTTAATTTTCATTATTAATTAGCGACGGAATATATAATGTTCATCGCTAATCTTTAGAGATAAAAATTTTAATCCATCGCTAAAACTGTAAATGGAATGTATTTTTCTGTCTCTGATATAGTGACGGATGTGTCGTCGCTAACTTTAGCGACGATTTAAATTTCCGTTGTTAATTAGCAATGAACATTTAAAAATTCTATCACTAATAGCAAGTAAAATTTTACAACTTCTTTCAATTATCGTAGTTACCTATTTACGTTTTCATAAATAATCATAAACCATCACAAGTGCTGATTTTGACAATACATACAATCCAACAACTTCAATAAACAACACTACAATCACAAATCGATCCAACAACTTACCAAATTCAATATCTTTCTAATCACGATACAAGTTAAACCAATACAACAACTTAACAAATTCAACATCTTAAATCAATCTAATCACAACATATCAAATATAACAAATGAATATATTCAATATATGAAATATCTCATGTTAAACTAATTAAATCATAATACAAACACAAATATCAAATATTTGAATACAATGATAACATATCAAATATAATGATAATATATCAAATATCTCAATACAATTACAACCTATGAAATATCTAAAATATCCAACTAGTAGTATTGAATCTTATAAAAAATATATCCTTGTAAGAACATTATATTTGAAATTTTCATTAGCAAAGATACTATTTAGAAAGGCATTTTATAATTGATATACATTGTTACTTTGTTAATCGCAATATATGATATAACTTCTTGTTAGAACTATGATATCTTATTCCCTTCAACAAAAGGTGGAATCCGCCACCCGAGCAGCCCCACATGATCGGCCCCACGACCATCTATGAGGAGGTAAATCGGGGAAGCTGCAGTTGGCCATGACGGAGGAGGACATTGCCTCGGCTTCGCCAAAATTCGACCCTTGCCTATAATATTTTATTCCTTCTCTATGTTATTCTCTTCTATTTGGATGGGATTGAGCATAAATAATTAATATGTTCAACTTATATTTATTGGATGTTTAAATTTCACTTTCCTTTAGTTCCGGTGATTTTGGAAAAAAATAAAATAGAGGAATTAGATTAAAATAAATTCCTTTCTCTTCTCTATTTTATTTAAACAATCTCTTCATTTCATTTCTATTTTCCATTTTATTTGAATGATATCTTCATTTCATTTTTCTTCTCTTCTATCTTATATCTATCTAAGTAAACTTAATATTAATCAAAATCTATTAGCTTAATAGTATAGATAAGTTAGTTTTGTCAGACTGTGGATTATAAATCATCATGATCAGTTCTAAGCTCAAATTAGCTAGATTGTATTTGATAGTTGTAGCTAGGCCATTGCAAACTTTGGCTCAAAGAGCATTCAATACTTCACTACAAAAATAATCAGTATTAGCGACGAAATTTTCCATCGCTAACAAGCTTTAGCGACTGATTGGCGATTGATTTTTCTCGTCTCCAAAAATTTGATCGTTGACGCCATTTAGTAACGGAATTTAATTTTCATTATTAATTAGCGACGGAATATATAATGTTCATCGCTAATCTTAGAGATAAAAATTTTAATCCATCGCTAAAACTGTAAATGGAATGTATTTTTCTGTCTCTGATATAGTGACGGATGTGTCGTCGCTAACTTTAGCGACGATTTAAATTTCCGTTGTTAATTAGCAATGAACATTTAAAAATTCTATCACTAATAGCAAGTAAAATTTTACAACTTCTTTCAGTTATCGTAGTTACCTATTTACGTTTTCATAAATAATCATAAACCATCACAAGTGCTAATTTTGACAATACATACAATCCAACAACTTCAATAAACAACACTACAATCACAAATTGATCCAACAACTTACCAAATTCAATATCTTTCTAATCACGATACAAGTTAAACCAATACAACAACTTAACAAATTCAATATCTTAAATCAATCTAATCACAACATATCAAATATAACAAATGAATACATTCAATATATGAAATATCTCATGTTAAACTAATTAAATCATAATACAAACACAAATATCAAATATCTGAATACATTGATAACATAGAATATAATGATAATATATCAAATATCTCAATACAATTACAACCTATGAAATATCTAAAATATCCAACTAGCAGTATTGAATCCTATAAAAAATATAATAAGATAAGTTAGTAATAAAACAAGGATATGTATCTATTATGAAAATTAATAAATTTAATTTGCATGTTCATGAGTGATAATTAAATAAAAAAGAAAAGTTAAAAATGTTAGCATATCTCTGATGCAGCTATTGATCAGGATCCTGATGGTTGTGAGGGTTTTGAGTCTCTTGAGAGTCAAAGTCATACGGCGGCTCCGGCATTTGACTCATGCGAACCATGAATCCTCGCATTTCTCACTCAATTTCCTCGTATCTCAACTAGGTTTGGCAAGACTCTTGAAATTCTTGCTCTAATATGGAGAGTCGATTCTTCAATGCAATATTTTCTTGCTCTAGGGCTTCTACCCTAGTAAATTCCGCTGGGATGCCTCCTGACTCTAGGGACCATCACATGATCATAAATGACCCTAGGGGTTCTTTTTTCCTTCCACCGAATATCATAATAGATCTCATTTACCTGTCAATGGAGAGAGTCTGCATTCACCTCCCTCTCTATCAAGCTGAGACACCTGTGCAACTTTAGCAGTCATTTCAGTATATTTTAAAATTAATTTATATAAGATATAAAATTAGAAAAATTAATCATTTTTAACAGTTAAATAAATTTAAAATTTAAAATCTTACATCTAATGCATACGATTAAGGATCGACAAATATATCATCTTTAAACTTATGTGTCTTGGTAAAAATCTCCTAACAAGTAGAAGGTCGCTGTAACTCATGCTCCTGAATATTAAATACTGCAATTAAATCAAAATAAAATCATTGATAATTAAATAATTTTAATATAAATATATTAATTGTAAACTCACTAAGTCCATGACATGCTCGACAATGGAACGGGATTTAACTATATAATTATAGATTCGATACTAGAGCAAGCCAACTTGGTTTTCTGTTGGCTCGAGTTGTGGCTGAATTTGACTGTCATCTTTCTGCAACCCAGATGATTTGTCATGTATCCTAAATATCAACTAGGATAAAAGATGATCTTATACCCTTTCTTCTGTATTTATATGGTAGATCTTTGTAAAGTTTGGCATAGACATTATTCCATATTTCTTTAAATACCTCCTCGTGCCCTGGCTCCTACATATATTTTTCTGTAAAAAAAAATATAAATAGTATAAACAAATATAACTCCTGATAATAAAAATAACTTGCCAAAAACTCCTAATGGTAAAAATCTCGCATGCTCTCGTCTACATACCTCTATATAGTATTAGAAAGACACACACTCAGCTGAGTTGCTTATGACGTAGCAGAGTTGCAGAAGAATAGAAAGACACACATAAATATAAATTAAAAATTACTGCATTACAAAATATATAAATATTGTATATATGTTATAAAAAATATATAAATTAAAAATTACTAATAACACCAATACTTACCAACCCCAACAACTCTTAAGACAATCTATCAACGAGTGCTGTTGCCTGCTCTGATATATCTATATCTGCACATTAACATTATAACACATACACATTCAAAACAATAATATTATAACACATACATGTAACAAAATAAATATTTTTAACTTGTTCTGAATTAATTTATAATAATGTAACATTCAATCATCGTTATGATCTAAATTATCAGCATTAACATTTTCAAGATCCTCCTCGCTACACTCAGTTAGTTCAACAAGTTCCTCACTACTTGACATCTCTCCATCATCTATCTCCTAATAAGGCACAGTAGCATCTATAAATAAGGCAGATGTTGATTGAATCTGGGAATCTACTAAATGTATCTCCACTTCTTCATTTTGAAATGCATCATGGTGTTGGGCCATGATGGAATTCAGTATTTCTATAGTCAAGTGAGCCTTCATATGACAAACTGCTAACCATTTACTAACTCTTCTTGCCTTCGTCAGGTATTCAAGATAGAAAATCTAACCCGCTTGGACCATAAAAATGAAAGATTCAAACTTGCTGAACCTTTTATTTGCATTCACCTCAACTAAATTATAGTTTGAATATATTCTAGTTTATTCTGGAGTTGGATCATATCAAGAACATTTGAATAACACACACCTTTTTATGGGTAAGATAAGATATTTAATCTTAATGATTTCTTCAAATCTCCCGTAATAATCAAACTCTGAATTATTGTTATTGATAGATCCTTTTACATAAATACCAGAATTAAAGGTTATCTTTGTGAATCCTATTATGCCATGTGGAATTTAAAGTCATTAACGAAGTTACTAGAATATATTTGTATCTTATAGAGGGGTCCAGATGCAAGATTGATTATCCTTCCATCTTTCTCATTTGATATTCTATGATTGCTCACCTACAATAGTAAGTATGATATAAATTAGGTTAAAATTTGATACTGATGTATGAAAAATTATTTATTATTTAATTTACATATATTTGAAATCACAATATAAATTTTATCTCTAACTTTTTCTCAACTTCACTTGTACTGATTGATGGATTTTAATACTGAAGTTGTTGTTTGTAAAGACTATAATGGATGAAAAATAAATTTAAGACAATTGGGATACTAAACATAAATAAAAAGAGATTAGTAGTTGATTATATCAATCAACTCACCTTATGTATGATTTGACCTCCTCACATTCAGGAGTATGTATGTTCTTACAGTATGATATTCTTATAAATTCAACCATCTTGAAATAGAAGCACTAATTGACTTATCAGGAAACTTGAAAATAGAAAGTATCATTAAATTAATTAGCTGAGTATCATTAGAATTTTTAGGATTCTTTTGATGTTTGGTTTTGAACTTATTAACAAAATAATATGAGTAGAAAGAAGTTGCTTCTTCAACCAGAGATGTAAAATACTGGAAACTAGGGGTTTATTTGTAAATAAAGTTAACCTTGATTTTATAGGTTAGGGAAAGATTAAGAGGGAGTTTAATTAAAATTAACCTTAAAGATTTATCGGGTTTGATTAATTAAACCTAAACCATCTTAATGGGTTATTGGTATTTAAGGGTAATATGGCTGACTCGTTAAGGGAGGCTTAAGAGATCCGGTTGAGGAGTGCTACAGTAGCTGCAACTCCTCCTCATTCGCGATTCCCTACTATTCCTCCTCAAAACCACGCCTCCGTCTCTTCTTTCCGCCGAAACCGACGCCGACTGAAGGAGTTGTCCAACGCTGGTACCGGACTTGCAGAGGAGCCAATGACCAGAAAGAGGATCGGTGGAGGACTGCTTGCGTCGGGGCTTGGGTTCGTGAGGTGTAGGCGGAGCGGCTGGCGACGGCAGATCGAAGTGAGAAAGGCTGATCGGTAAGGGTTTGAGTTGGATTTCTTTGGAGAACTTCGAGTTCCTTGGATCTTGATTTCTTTCTATTTCCACAGCCACTGAGGAGTGCCGATCTGATTGAGTGTCATTGGATTTCGACTGCGAATCGGAGGAAGAAGAAGCCGAATAGGTAAGGGAGTGAAACTAGGTTTTTCTTGCTTCGGTTTCTTGTGTTAGAACTGGATGGATGACTTAGAACCTTCGTGGATTTGGATTGCCTTCTTTTCACAGCTCAGTGAGATGAGTTGATTTGGTTGAAGCTTTCGGTTGGGGTGTGGCAGCAAGAAGAAAGGTAAGGTTGTTGAGTTAATCAGGGTTGCTAGGTTTCTTGAATTAGAATTGGTTGTGTGGTGAATTGACCGAGAGTTTCAGATCTTAATGGGTTTGTTTTGTTCCTACAGCTTACTGATCTGATTGGAACTTGAGGAAAATTCCAGCAGCAAGCTAAGAAGGAAGAATAGGAGTTTTCTTATTGATTCTAAGGTGAGTATTGTTGATTAGTTATTTTGGATTTAAGGTTGTACTGTGTGTGTAAGGTGGAACATGATAGGTTCCTGTTTGATGGATTTCAGACTTTGGTTTGTTGAATCTGTGTTTGATCAGTAAAATAGGTTAGGTTAGGTTTTGGTATTAAGGTTGCTATTAATTAGTTAAGAATTATTGTTGTTGGATTTTATCCATGTTAGAGTTTATATAGGATCATTGGGTTTGACCTATGTAAGGAAGGGATTTGACCGATTGGTTGGAGTTAATCGGAGTATGAATGATTAAACTAAGTATGATTTTAGTATGGTTCATTAGTTTAAGTGTTGTATTATTGTTGTTGCAGGACCTTGACTTGACTGGTCCTATTATACACCGAGTCTAGTTATTTTCTGGGGTTCAATTGTTGACGATCATCTGATCAAGTGGGTACCCTACACTTGGTCAATACAGATTTTCTATTCTAGTGCATGTATTGTCATTATCTTATTTATCCTGTTGATACCCATGCTGTTTGAGATAGTATCTAGTTGATACCTTTGATAATCATTGTTTGATACCTGTTGTTGACCTTATGATGATCTACTGATGTCATGTTTGATACTCTTGTTATCTGTATCATTTATCATGTTGAGACTTGTATGACTCGTTGCTTGATACCTGTTGTATGATCTTTATTTGATCTATCCATGGTTAGATTAGTCTTCACTATGGTATCATGGACATATATTGACCTCTATTGATTCTGTTGAACATGCTAATTAACTTTAGCTATTATATGTTGGGATGATCATCATACATCCATAATAGTTATAGGTGTTGTTATTGTTGGATCTTACCTGCACCGTGTTATGGTGTCATATAGGTAAGAGGTTGCACTACAGTTGGGTGCGACCAAGACTGGCTACATTGCCCTCCTGCCACACTGCCCCTCCTCACTTATCTTTAGTGGTCAGTTGTCGGAGATATGTACTATGTCCTGTTTGGCCCCTCAGTTCACTGAGCTCTGGGAGAGTGACTGGGGACGATGAATGCGGGCAGTGACAGATATTTTGATTGCGTTGATTGATGCATATTACATGCATTTGTTGGTAGGACTATTACATAGTTTACTTTATTCATATGATTGTGGCTGTTGCACTTGGTTGCTATGATTGTTGCATTGCGTGTCATTACATACATGATTACATGCTATGATTATGATACCTGTTGCACTGCATGATTCTTCCTTAGTGGAATCAGTTATTATACCATGTTGTATACCTTGATACATGATACCTCGTTGATACCTGCTACCATGTATATGTTATTCTTCTATACATGTTTATCCTGGTTACTATATCCTTGTTATTCTTTCTGATATCTCTACATGCACTATTTTCTGTACCCACTGAGCATCTAATGCTCACTACCCAGACCCTGTGGTTACTTTGTTTTCTCCCCAGGTAGTAGATATGTTACTTGGAGCTTGGAGTTTCGGTCGACTGCTGTTGTCTTACATTCGGGATGTCGTTGGTTGGTATAGTGGTATTTCTTTCGGTTATGGATTTGTATTTCTCGTTGGATTTGTAGTGTGGTCATAGACTGTAGTATGTTGGATTTATACTTGTTATCGGATGTTGATTCGGATTTTGATGGTTCCGCTTAGTATGTGTTGCTTTAGTCACATACTTGTTTAGCCATGCATGTGATTATTG
The DNA here is from genome assembly GCF_044706935.1 of Curcuma longa. NCBI lineage: Eukaryota > Viridiplantae > Streptophyta > Magnoliopsida > Zingiberales > Zingiberaceae > Curcuma > Curcuma longa. Next base: position 11,673,064 of record NC_133880.1, on the reverse strand, counting down.
TTGTGTGGCCATGTATGCCTTATCTTGCATGTTTGTGTGTATCTGTGATGTGTATTAGACGTGTAGTCCTATTTCCAGCCGCCTGTGGCTTGTATCATATGCATGTATTCAAGGAAATTATCATAGTTACTGGGGAGATGTTGCCGAAATTTTTCGGACGACCACCCGGGACATGACAAGAGAAGCATTACATATTGGCCCCTCGACTCTTGCTTTATTATTCAAATGGATACATCCATCTATACTTCACAAGACCAGCTAGTTGTGCCTTATAAGGTAGGTAAATGGATAGATGTTTCATTGAATAAAAAAAAACTTGGTAGAAATATGTGCTAAAGCTTACATAGTATAACAACAATATCAGTTTCTAGCTTAAGCATATCAACCATCATAATACACCTGACAAACAAATTCTCTAAAAAATAGGCTCAATTTTGTAAGTGTTTATCAAGCATTATTAGGTAGTATGTCATGAAAAGCTATTGGAATAACTCATTGCATGAACACGTGATAATTACAACTCTTCATTCTAATTTTTTTTAAAACTTTTTATATCCACGCATCGGGTCATATTAGAAGCATATCCATCAGGAAATTTTATTTGTTTCAATCAACTTCATAAATTTTGCATACCTTCTCTGTCTAATGTATAATAAGCCTTTGAAAATTGATTTGTTACTTCATTCTAATGTAACTCAGGTTTGTTAACCAATCCTTTTAATTCCTCTTGTGATTTTACAGTGTCTTTAGTTCTTCTAGGAACATTCATCACTATATTGAAGATATTATCAAAAAAAAATTTCTCAACATGCATCACATCTAAATTATGTCGAATCAATAAATATTTTCAATATGACAGTTCTCAAAAAATGCTTCTTTTCTTTCAACCATATTTGCACATCCTAATAATATATTTATTTATCTCATTAGAATTAGGATCATATACTGGTAGGAATCTATAATTGTCTATTTGGTCAATGATTTTTGCACATGACTTCATTGTTGGCGGCAGTTTTTTGACTATAACATTCTTTAGAAAATTTCTATTATTTCTCCAGAAAGGGTGTTCAACTGGTAAAAATTTACAATGATTATCAAATCAAAATGCCTTCCCACTGCATGATAATGAAAATACATCAGACTTTATCATGCAATGTGGACATGCTTACTTACCAGCTGCGCTTCATCTCGATAATATTGAGTATACTGGAAAATCACTAATTGTCCATAATAAGGTAGCATGTAAGGTAAAATTGGTTTTACTTGCAATATCATAAGTCTCTGATCCTATATTTCATAATTCATTCAACTCGACAATCAAAGGTTGTAAAAAAATATATATCTTCTATTTTGGATTTGTTGGACCTGGAATAAACATAGTCAGAAACATAAATTCATCTTTCATGCATACCCATGGCGGTAAATTATAGGGTGTTAATATAATTGGTCAAGATGAATATTGCTGTCTTGACTGATCAATAGTTGAAATTCATCTGCAGAAAGTTCTAATCTCACATTACGTGGTTTCATTGCAAAAGGTGGAAAATATTGAATCAGGATGTTTCCATGCAGGAGAGTCACAAGGATGACATATTATACCTCCTTCGTGTACATGCTCATGATGCCACCTCATGTGGCCAGCTGTCGTGACAGATGCATACAAGCGTCGAAGCCTAGCAGTTAATAGAAAGTAATACATAACCTTTCATGTAATATTTTTCTTTTTCTTCCTTGCTATGTGACTACGATGCTTATAATGAGGGTGAGTATAGATTCTGCATTTAATCAGTTCACTGTCTTCATTCCAATATATCATGTAGTTGTTTACACAATAATCAATCTTCTTTACGAGCAAACCTAAATCCCTCACAAATTTCTTTATACTATAGAAACTATCAGTCATTTGATGATTAACAGGAAGCAACTCTAACATGAATTGATAAATTTCATTATAACATCATTCTGAGAAATGATAATTTCCTTGATGTTCAATAACCTTGCAGTAGATGATAGTTGGAAATAATCAGATAGAATACCTTCCTACACTTATCTTTCACTAGCTTTTAACATGTCATATAGTTGCTGAACTTCAGGTGTTAGTATTTTATCTACAGTAGAATGATCAACTACATTCATCACATTATAAACCATTGATTGCATCATATTCTCATTAGTTGTTAATTCCCCTAAAGCAGTTGTGCCAAATGAAGAAGCAGTCGAAGTTCTAATTAAATCAAACAGATAAGGCTCTTTGTGATAGTACCAGTTGTAGTAATTTGGAACAAAACCATTTCTACATATATGGACTTTCACGGTATCCTTATTACGGATAGTTTTATTTTTACATTTGTAATGATTGCACGGATAACGTAACTCTATACTATTCATGCATTCTGGATAATTCTTAGCAAAGTTCACAAACTCTTTAACTTCAGCATAATATTCTGTTCGGATAAATCCATTTTCTAATCTTTGTATATCCAAGCTTTATTCATATACATTGTAATATTTTGCAACAATAAATTTCCATTTAATAGAAATAACATCCGACACCGTCGCTGGGTGGCACAACCACTCCGACGCGGTCGTCGGGGGTGCACGACCCCTCCGAGTGATCCCTCCTGTAGCTGGGCTAGGTGTTGAGTCGTGCCGGTGTCGATCGGCAGGTGGAACAAAATATTTCACATGTTTCAACCGGCTTCGCACGAAATTTTAATTCCTACACCTCCTTACACCCAGATCACTTGGACTACAATGAACAAATCTTAACAGAGATAGAAGAGGGAATAGCAATAGAATCCTAGTGTGTGGTTAACAAAGTAGAAGCTAACTAATTGCAACTACAAAATAAACAATAGGAAACTAGTTTGTTTAAGCATGGAAATACTAAGATATCTTATGTTCATTAAATTTTTTGAAAAACACAATAAATGACCATTACATCATTAGTAAGAAGCCCTTCTATATTATAGTTGAGACACAAGCTTCATTAATAGAATCCTAGCCTTTTGAGAAAAAATATAGTCCAAGAATAAAGAACATTTTAAGAAAATAATAATTCAAGAATAAAGTACCTCACTTTGCTATTGAAGGACTGAACTTAGTTTATAATCTCATCCAGCACAGTGCAATATTGTGTTAACTCACCAAATTTGGAGTATTTTTTACGACATATATTACAGCAGCCAAGAATGGTCTTAGAGAAATTTCATCCTATTATCTTTGTTCAAGGAGTCCCTTTCCACCTCCTTGCATCTCGATCGCTTGGACTACAATGAACAAATCTTAAGAGATATAGAAAAGGGAATAACAATCCCAAATAAATAAAAGATAGCCTTGATAATAACATCACGTCTCTTATATTCTACAAGTTAATATGAAAAAGTGGTAGAAATTAACCCAAAAAATCAAAAAGAAAAAAAGAAAAAAAGGTTCAACTCACTTGTATCCATAGGTTAACAAACTTTCTAATTGAATGTGTTGTTTGTGCACACGTGTGTATTTGTGTATGTGTGTGTTTAGGACTACCTACACATGTGACATGTGACATGAGACCCAAACACTTTATTTGTGATCAAATAAATTAACTAGCTTCAAAAAGAGCATTCCGGTGACGTAGTTGTCTTACCTTATATTGCAAAGGCTATTTTCATTACTCGAACTCGTGACCATCAAATCATATGACAATAATTTTACCCTTACGCCAAGGCTCTCCTTTTAAATAAATTAACTAGCTCAACAAATTAACATTATAACTTCTCCATAAAATAGTTTTAAACAACTTACTAAGAATAATAGAACTCTAAACTAGCATGTGCATAAGAGTGAAAAACAAACTGATTGTAAAAAATGCATTGATTCCATCATTGCCAAATTACACAAATAGAATATAACAATAATAAAATATAGAAAACAAGAATGACAAAGATGCTAACCTCAAAAGTATTGCATGTACAAACCAATCCCTGCATGTCTCTATCACTAACGCAACGTAAAGTGGAAAGATTATTGTCTTATGTGCTCCACAACACACTCTAATCAGCATAAAGTAAATTATGTCACCAAGACTCAAAATTTTTGTTTTGAAAATTATATGAAGAAACAAAGTAGTTCACTTAAATTTCACTGGTAACTTGAATTGAACTACAACATAAAAATATTACAATATTTGAAAAGTAGAATCCTCAAATACAGAAGAGACTATATCTAGAACTCATGAAGCAAGAGAAACCCATAACACACCAGCATATGGTTGAAAAGTAATACCCTCAAAACAAAACATTGAAAATAATAAAAAAGCACCCAATGCATGAAGCTCCCCGTCGATACGGGATCTCGGAGAAGGGTCGGACCACATTGAGCTCCCCGTCGTACTTGCCAAGGTTGTATGTCTTTTTTCAACCTACTCAGGTCCAAACCATTCAGACCCCTTAGAGGTTCTAACCAAGGAGCACGAAGATCCCAAAAATGCATAATTTATCCTCTAAAAATAATCTCTCCGATGGGAGAACACATTAGATATTTACCTAAACCCATAGGTCCTTGGGTGGATCCTACATTAGCTCCAAGATGTTGGTCTCTAACTAGAAAGGTAAATGTTTGAGCTTGAGAAGCCTCGAGCCCAGTAGGCCCGTAAAACTCACTAGGATAAGCGATATTATTAAACTAGATGAAACAACAAGCGGTGAAATCAAAGATAAATAAAGCACCTAAACTATAAGACAAGTAAGCTTTTCTAGACCATACAAATGCACGACAAGCTCATGCAAAGGGTTTGGTTAAGATATGCCAAATTCCACCAAGTATACAAATGACATCTAACCATACATGTCCCCCCAATTATATCTTCTAAATCATCTACACTAACAATTCATCCTTCTCCCCCAAAAGGAGATTTCAGTAAATAACCAAATATGACACTTGGACTAAGGGTCAAGTTCATAATTTTTCTTACATCTCCCCCCCCCCCCCCCCCAGGTGCCCAGGTATCATATATGCCCCCAAAATAAAGAACCTTGAGTACTAGAAGAAAAGCACCTAGACCTAACAAAATTAAGTGAATACCCAAAATGGTAGTCATTTTATTTCGATCTTTCCATACATAATCGAAGAATGGAAAAGATTCTTCAAAAGTCTCGGGCCCAAGAACCGCATGATAAATACCTCCAAAGCCTAAGACCGTAGAGGAAATTAAGTGAAGTACTCCAGATACTGATAACATGCATTTTATTAGTTCATTTTGACTCTAATACTTGATGCTTTTATCCACTCATTGTTTAATTATTGAGTTTTAACACATTTTATGAGTAGAAACTTATTATGAACTATATTGCTTATTCTTATAAATTTGGAGGTCTAA
>NC_133880.1:11664579-11667605 GCF_044706935.1 Curcuma longa | reverse complement strand
TTGTGTTCAGAAATCAATAAATCTTATATCATCGACGTAAAATCTCTAAATATATGATCCAATGTTTAAAACCTCAACCTGTGTCGAAGATTAGATCTCGGATTGGAACAATATAGTTTTGATACTGTATTATATCGTACTGATATTGTTTTGATATTTTTAAATATAAAATATATTAACTAAAAATTAAAAAAATAAATCTAAATATTTAAAAATATTTTTAAAAATAAAAAAATAATTTTAAAAAAAATATGGGATAATTTTATTAGATTTTAATTAAGCTTATCTTAATTATCCTAATCTTAACTAGGAGTTGATTAAATTATTAACCTAAGTTATTTAATTAAATCTAAATTAAAACCCTTCGCCCCTACTGCTTGCTCCGCGCGAAGTGTCCATTAATCGTCGAGCTAGTGTGACACATCCGAATGCATCGTCAAGCTCACACGACACATCTAAATGCATCATCAAGCTCGCGTGACAAGTCCGGGTGCGTCGCGCTAGCTCGAGGACCAGTGGACGCTTCGCCTCAAGCGGCGTCGACACTAGAGGCATCCCTATGCAGCGTCGTCGGGCCCACACAACATGTCTGCGGAGCCTTAAAACATGTCGACATCGGAGGGGTGTCGATGCTGGTCTATGCTCTCATAAACTAATTTATTATTTATTTAAACAAAACATCTAAGAACATGATTTTTAAGGAAAGCACCTCAAATTTTTTTTATATCAAAATAATCAAATTGTACAGCAAACAAATCAATAGGATATAACTTCTCCTGATATATTTGATATGAATAAGCAAACTGAAAACCAAAAATCATAAATAAATAGCTTCACGACGTCTCATGACTAATCCAACAAATCAACTTGCAAGTACTCAATTATGAAACACAAATTTTGCCAATCTTGAATGAATCTAAAGGGAACAATCAGTTTCACAATGATACACTAATTTTGTCAATCTTAAATGAATTCAAAGGGAAAACCTTGATCATAATTATAGTTATTTAATATATGAGGCGTCCAAAAGTGCATAGGTCTTGTGGGGCTCAAAACACACGACTCAAGGTGAGGCAAGTGCCTTACGGAAGTAAAACATTGTAGATATAAATTTTTAAAATTCAAACTTATATAGAGAGCTTATGTAAAAATATTTCACTAACAAAAATTATAATATATAAAATATTAAAATTCACTAGCAAATAAATACATTATACATACAATTCAAATTAAAAAAACTTCAAATATCTAAATCATCAAAATCTTCTTCATCTTCCTCAATCATATCAATATCATCATCGCTGGATGTTTCATATTTGTATCCGACTAAATCTTCATCAATTTCCTAAGATCGATTTCTTCCTCCTCTTCATCAATAAGTTGACATGTGGAAGATCTTCTCTTAGTTCCTTTTGATGTAGTTCCCCTTCTTTTGAAGAAGATGAAGTTCGAGATCTAAAACTTTAAGCATCTTTATGAACTCCAAAAGTTCATACAACTTCACTCCAAGTTAAAATTGTCATCTTCAAATACTAAATCATTTTCTTCATCAGTGTCATCATTATTCAATCCCCCCATCAACCATTCATTGCTATCATTTATCTCATCCAAAGAAATAGGATCGACAGAAAAAAAATAAGTGTGCAAGAGAGGTTGATGTTGATTTTTTAAGGGTGAGGAAGAGTCACACAAAAAAATAAGTGTCACATGTATGCTACGTAATTAATTAAAAGGGTAATTAAAGGTATGAGATGGGCTTTAAAAAGTTTTTCTGGAGCCTGATTTGCATCTATACTTCTCGCTTCAATGAGGCAAGAAAAATCACACCTCAAGTGTGTCTGTCGTCTCACAAGGTCTACCCTTAAGCGCACTTCTTTCAAATAGTGCATTTGGGTCACTGCCTGGGTGCAAGAGGATCGTCTGATTGTACCTTACACCTAGGCGCAACTAGGCGAGCACCTTTAATAACAATTATGATCATAATCTAGTTCTCAATGACCTTTTAAAGTAGGGACAAAATGTCAACCTTCAATCTCAAGAAACTAGAAATGATGTTAAAAGGCTTAGAACAAGAAGTTTGAATCGAGATATTAAAACAAAGTTAAAAATAAAAAGATTAAGAAATTTTAAATTTGTTCTATGGACTCTTATTTGATATTGATTACTATTTTTCTCATTTTTAAAAGAGAAACAACTAAAGTATAATTAATTAAAAATTCATGATAAAGAAAATTTATTTAAAGGACAAAAACATATCTTTGATTCTAAACTCAAAAAATTACTAAACTAGTACTCTATTTTAAAAGAGATTCAAATAATCTATATAAATAATTATGATGCAAAATAAATCTAGTAATGATTGTGCAAGAAAATAAAAGGATTCTTATATCCATTTATAGCATAGCTCTATGTTTAATATGAGATTTAATGGACCTAAGTTTTAGATTTTATATTTTCTTTAGTTCTTGGAACATAATTTATTGATATATGAGTTTCATCCATAATTGCAATTTTTTTTACATAGACTATTTATCCAAATCATGGTAATCCGATTCCCTGCCCGGACCCCGCAAGGCGGGAGCCTCGTGCACCGGGCTGCCCTTTTTTGTTGAATTCTTGAAATTTTCAAGGCATTGTTTTAATTTTTCCAACTAATTTTAATCCAATGTGCTCCCCTCACATAAGTTGGTTTTGACAAACCATTTAAAAATATCAAGCTCCCCTTTAACTTCCACAATGTAACTTAACCATTTTCACTCTCCCCCTAAATCCATGTCTATCTCATAGAATCCTCCCCCTTAAATTAGTATGTATAGTCAATACGCTCCCCCTAGATACATGATAACCTCAAATTTTCATAAACATCATTTCAAAAACCAATCAAACAATATCACAAGGAGTCATAACATTCACTAAAAGATAGATAATAATAAAGAGTTCTTCAACCAAAATTAAGTAACATCACGTAATGTTTTAGCATCCAACAACATCACAAGCACACGCAAGAGTTTTAAAAGTTTTACAGA
>NC_133880.1:11637036-11664558 GCF_044706935.1 Curcuma longa | reverse complement strand
TGGATAGGAGAAAAGGAGATTGAATTTAGGGGGAGAAAATGAGATTAAATTCAGGGGGAGAATCAAATTCAAAATTGTTAAGTATGAATTTAGGGGGAGAATCAAATTCAAAATTGTTAAGCATAAATTAGGGGGAGAGTGAAATTAAGGAAATTCACACAATTTCAATTATGCATGTTATTGTGTTATGCATTGCAATTATTGGATTGAAACTTAGATATGGTTTTAACTTAACTTGAAACCTTAAGTTGCCATAATCAAAAGGGGGAGATTGTTGGTGCAGGGAGCACCAACAGATCAAACATCTAGCTGGTGACAACCCTAGATTTGCAATGTGTCACGAGTAGGGTTGCAAATTGTTTAAATTTATCGAAAACCCACGATAAATACAAGCAAGCAAGTATAGGGGCCTCGAGTCGTGTTTTTCCAAGGGCTAGTAGAAATTGAGTTTTCTATGAAAATGGGATTTTTGGGGTTTTCAAATGAAATGTTAAAATTAAGTAATGTGTATGTTGGAGTGATATAATTAATCCCTAAGCAAATCAAATCCTAAGGAAAACTAACTGAATTAAAAACTCCATGTTGTAGGTAATATGAGTTTGACAGTTTGAGAGGTGGAAAAACTAGGCAATTAAACCTAGTTAACTAATCCTAAAATGCAATCAAATTGCTTAAACCTACTGTCACGACCCGAGAGATAGTCGTTCGAAGAATTTCGGTAGCACCTCCCCAGTATCGCTGACAATTCCCTGAATACAAACATGAATATACTCGGCCACATGCGGCCGGACATATGGACTACACGTCCAATCATACCCACACAAGTAAACATAATAGTTAATGAACTCTACCTATAAGGCCCACACGGCCACATGCAATCAACCCAACACATGTAATAAAAACCGGAATGTGTAAGCGGAAATATGACAAGTACAACTTATGAAATCACGAGGAAGTCGAAATCCGTAAACACGAAAATCCACATGAGATGAACATTCATGCAATGGAAGAATACGACTAAACTACATCAGTGTATATAATCTGTCTACAACCATACCGAATGTAATGAATGCTAATACAACCATATCGAACGACCACTAAAATGAATAACTTAAATCTACCAATTCTTCTGATGTGAGATGGCGCAGCTGGCAGATCCCTGGCATCATCTGTAAGCTCCTACTTGGTACCTGGGAAGACAGAAAAATCCTAGGGTCCAAAGGGGTGAGTACAAAATACTCAGTGGGTAATATAGAAAGATAGTACATGACAAATAAATAAAGATGATAAAGATACATACCAAATCTCAGCAAAATATCAGAAATAACTCTGCAAGTAGTAAGCAACTAGAATAGTCTCATGTAATGCATCATATGAATGACATGTCAAACAGAATGCAACAATCAAGAATCAAACAATAAACAACCAAAATGTAGGATCAATGCGGTCCAATACATATATATAATGCACATGATATGCATATGCATGATGCAACTGCCCCACACGCTACAACACTCGTGCAAGCATCTGAGACTGGGTATGGCCGACATCGGGGGATCAGTACTCCGCGCCCTACAACAAAGTAGTCCGGTGATCCAAATCGAGGGATCAGTGCTCCGCGTCCGGTGATCCCATATCCTATGGCCGATATCTGTCCTTCATACTCGTCCTCAAGTATCACTTCCATACGCTCTGAGTATCTCTACGAGTATCACTTCCATACTCTGAGTACCACCACTCTATGGTGACGATGACACAAGATACAGCCATCGACTGCGTATACTGCCATACAGTCGCCATCAATATGATGGAAGTAGGGGTCATAACCACCTATATCAATATACTACTAAAGGCCAGCTATAGACACGATAGACCCACATACATGGGATTTACAATCGTTATCTGACGTCATGATGAGATGTTCATTTCATAGTCATTAACACCTACCAGGCAAATCAATAAGTGTAGGTATAGGTCATAATGATCTCAAGTCTCATAAGGAAAGAACTATAACACTAATGATCACAAACGTCATATCTAGAGTAGAAGCATAGTCAGGAATATTAATCCAAGGTCAACGGAAATAAAGTCAAGCATGATAGGAACATGATTAATAAAAGAAGTAGGCAAATAACAGAATAATTAGTGTCAAGATATCAAAACTACAAGTACTGTAAAAGGAATCATGCATTGAAAAGAGAATAGATCTGTATTGACCAATTACAGAGATTACCCACCTATCGAAAGTAAGCTCTAGGATAAAAAGCTGATTTTTATCACTGGAGTCGATCCAGTTGAGACTAGAGTCGACTCCAGTTGAGTCAGCTGAATCCTAGAAGTCAGCACGATGATTTTCCGCCACTTTGTCTGGAGTCGACTCGAGTGGACTCTGAGTCGACTCAGGGTCAAAAACTATCCGATTGACGCCACGGCGACAGGAGTCGACTCAGGCAGGATAACGAGTGGGAGAATTCTATCTGCCACGTCGACTGGAGTCGACCCAGATAAACAGTTGAGTCGACTCAAGCCAGCTATAAAAGAAGGACGCGAGTAGCAGCCGAACAACACTCATTTTTATGAGTCCAAGCTTCGTTCTCGCTACTCCCAAGTACTACTTGCTCGACATCGGTACCGTACACGATCCAGATCATTCCGAGACCAGCCGATACGCCGAGATCAATTTTGGGGGAGTTCCAGCACGATTCAAAAGTCGATAACGAAGTTTAATTAATTGTATTAAGTTTTTGAGTTGTGCTCTTTTGTACTTCGTTACACTTGCTGCCGTAAGGGGCAAATGCTTTAGTGGATTTGCCTGCAGTAAACGGTCAAGGACCATGGGCCTTGGAGTAGCAGCCTTGGGTTGTGAACCAAGTAAATAAAAGAGTCATTTACTTTTGCGTTTCTTTTCAACTGTTTCTGCAAGTATTTTGTTAAAACGCTTCCGCACGTACTTCGAACTCTAATCTTATTAAAAATCGAAAAGCGTTAAACACGCTATTCATCCTACATGATCATCCTTGTAACTGTCTAAAATCAAATGGCCATTATGCCTAAAAATAATAAATATAAATTATCTGTTGGCAAGAGATATAAAAATTTTGTATAGTGAATAAAATTTGATATATTGAATAAAAAATATCCTACACCATAAATATTTTGAATTAATGACGAGACTTGATGCCCAATTGGAAATTTATAACTAACAAATATCACAATCAAACAAGCATAGCCTAGTGTTAGCATGCCATTAACATCACCCAAAATAGCCATTAACATGCAAGCAAGACCATGTTATGCAATTTCATAACAAACAAACATAGCCTAGTGTTAAGCGTATCATAGGATGGAAAATAAAAATGTGCCACAACTAGGAGTGAACCTTGTAGAAAGTAATGATAATATCTTCTTTGCTGAAACTGTCACGTCCCGAGAGACGACCATCCGAAAAATTTTGATAGCATCTCTCCAGTAACCATGATAATTCCTTGAATATATGTATACATAAAGGCCCACACGGCCTATCCATACTACATAATATAGATTTATGTACAATAAAATAATAAAAATGTGACCCACTCGGCCACTCACACATCTTAATGTAAGTATAACAATGTAAATCTAAATCTACACAACTACTAACGAATAAACTCGAAAAGTAAAGAAAATCTGAAATTACGCATGCGGAAACATAGAGGGTACAACTATAAAATCACGGATAAAAAACATACTAGAGTCTCAAAAACACCGATACGAATCATAAACTCGAAAGTAAAGAAAGTAACACAGAAGATGCACAACTCTATAACAAATACATCCACACACAACAACATAGAGAATATCTTCTGCTGTGAGATGACATGATTGGTAGGATCTCCTCGGCATTAGCTGTAATCTCCTACCTAATATCTGGGAAGATAGAAAAATCCCAAAGTCTAAAGTGTGAGTACAGGATACTCAGTGGAAAATAAGAAAAGACAGTGCATGATCAAAGTATATAATCAAGAGCACATGTATATAAAATAACAAGAATCAACATGTGATCAATAATAATCTACATGTAGTATATATATACCAAAATGGATCTCATAAAATGCATCAATCCATATGAATGATCATGTCATACCGATGTATTAATCAATAAACAATCATGTATACATCCACATTCCAATGCAATATATATATGCACAGTCCGATACATAATATCAAGCACGTAATGCAATGCAAGCATATGCATGATACAGCTGCCTACACTCGCTCTAGTACTCATGAATCTATATGAGACTGAGGGTGTCTGACATCCAAATGGTCATACATCCAGTCCTATAATAAAGTAGTCTGGTGACCCAACAGTAGGTATCCATTAATAGCCACGTACATCCTATAGTCAATGTCTGTCATCTAATACTCGTCCCTGAGTATCACTCCCATACTCTCCGAATACCACCCCTGGCCGGTGTCAAGGTCAGCACATCGACTGGCTGCGTACAGGCCATACAGCCACCATCACCATGATGGAAATAGGGGAATCATAACCACCTATATAAGCATGCCACTACATGCCAAGTATCCATAACGATGGAACCACAACATTGTGGCTTTTAATCATCATCATGCATCATGATGTGATGATCAAACCATAGTTATCAACATCTACCATGCTAACCAACATGTGTAGGTAATAAGCCCTAATGATCACAGGTATCATAGCTAAGATAATAACCTTTAATGATTACAAGTAACATAAGCCAGGATAGAAATAATAATCTCATAGATCAAAGGATTCATACAACAGAATTGATAATCCAAGATCAAAAGAAATAAGGGCAAACATAATATAAACATGAGTAACATAAGTGTCTAATCCACAAACAGGTATAGGAATGTGATCAATAGATTAATCAACAACAATAGAAAAGAAAAACATGCACTAGAAATAGAATAGATCTGTATTGACCAAATACAAAGATTACCCACCTGGTATATCACAAATCAATAATAAAAGAACCCCCAGAAATAAATCCTCGTATAGTATCGAAGTCCTACAACCACTCAGGGTCCTACAAGAAAATAATAACATCCCTAAATGCCATGGTATATCAAAGAAACCCTAATCAAATCAAAGTTAGTTTAACTTTATTCAATTAAACTAACTCAGGTTAGACTAATTTAACCATTTGGTTGCTATTAACCGGAGTTAACTAACTAATTAATTAATCTCATGTTTAATCAACTGGTCCCAACATTTCAAACCAAAACCAACATATCAAATCTAATTGGATCTGATCTAGCTCCTAATTGAAACCAACCGATCCAATTAAATTAACACCTGTTATAGCTCATGTTAAAGACCAATTAAGTTCCATAATTTAATTAACTCAACACGAGTTAATTTCATTAAATCTAATCGGATCTAAACCAACCTAACCTAATTAACCTAAGTTAACAAATCAACCTAACAGCTACAACCAACAGAACAGAACCAAGCAAACCAACCACTCTCACTGCCTTGCAAAACACCGTAACCCCCAGAAATCCATTGAATTCGTGGCTAAACAATAATTAACCGAATCAAGAGTGCTTACCTAAGAGAAAACCCTAGAATTCCAGCTCAGATGCCGACTCTACCTCGATCAAGAATCACCAATGGGTGGTGCATCCGCTCCAAGAATTTCCACCGTCATAAATCTGTTCCAACCGCTGTGATCTCATCAAACTCCAGAAATTCGAAGAGATCTAAACACCAAAACCCATGAAACAAGAATTCTAACCCTACCTCAGATCGGTTAGCCCAATCCTCCCCTATTTGCTGATCGTCGCCGCCAAGATTGATCGCCTTGTTTTAGATTCGTTCGGCAAGGAAGGGGGCGATCAGTGATGAGATAGGAAGGATGACAGTCTCCGGCTCCTCCATCAAGATTGGGAATCGGAGAAGCAAGGTTAGCGATCTTGATTCACTCGTGCCGCTGGTGCAAATAGGAACTGATCGCGATCTCACCAGGAAGAGGAAGAACCGCGGTAGGGGAAGGATTTGTTCGTCGGTCGTGAGCTCGGGTGGAAGAGGAGAAGAGGGAAGATCGACGTCCGGTGTGGAGAGGGGATCGCGGGGAAGAAGGCTTCGGGCGGAGAATGAAGATCGTGCTGTAAAGGGAGAATTCACGATTTTGGTTTTCTTACCGGACGACTTTAATTCATTAACGGCTTTGGTTAACGGTTTAATCCAATAAGCCTTAACCACATTAACCCATTAACCTTAATCAGGCCTAGTTAATTGGGCTGATCTTGGCTAAATCCATTGGTTTTAAATGGGCTAAATGGCTTGATTTAATGAGCCTCTTAACCAAATAACCCCTTAATCTTTATCGATTAGGGTTAATTATTTGCAATTAACCACTTATAATTCTCATATCTTTACATTCTCCCCCATTTACAAAAATTTGATCTCCAAATTTACTTCCTTCATACTATAGTGTAGAAATACTATAGTAATATGCTTTAGCATCTCAAATCCCGATACATCCGAGTACCACCCAGATGTATTGCAAACCTAGAATGGTGTGCCTCATGCAACAATTCATCCTTAATTGAATGCTGCTCTAGAACATAAGTCGTCCTCAAAATTGAAGTATTCCATCTGTGTCACAAGAGAACCCTAACTGCTGTCTGGAGTCCATTATATTGCGGATAAACTGGAGATGCTGGTCGCTAGCCTGTGCCAACTTGATCTTCTCCACTAGAGCTGACTGTGCCATCATAGAGACCAATACTCTTTGCTAAGTCTGACCAAGCTCTGTAGGATCGTGTACGCGCTAGAGGGGGGGGGTGAATAGCGCGTTTCGCTTTTTCTCGGAAATCGTTCGATTAACTAAAAGAAATACTAAGCAGCGGAATTAGACAACAATAAAGAGGACACGCGGGATTTACTTGGTTCCTAACCCCCCAGGGTTAGTACGTCCAAGGCCTAATTCGGGAGGCGCCCGTCCACTAGTGGTCTCCTTTCCGAACGGCGTTCGGAGGCGGAGCAACCCGTCTTACAGTCCAAGCAAAACAGAATAAATGAAAAGCAGGAAGTAATAACAATAAATTAAAAGCAAACTTCTTGTAGTCGATCCGGAAGTCCTGAGCGTCGTGCACCCTTTCTGGATCTTCCCCGGCTGCAAGAACTGGCCTCTTTTGCGTTTCACAGCACCACAGAATGAGTTGGGAGGTTTCTGGCTTGAATTGGGTTGCTTCTGCACGTTCACAGCCTTATATAGACCTCCTGAGTCGACTCCAGCAAGCCCTGAGTCGACTCCAGCCTATGTGGTGGATAAAACTTGCTTCTTTGTCGTTATCAGCTGCCTGAGTCGACTCAAGTGCCATTCTGAGTGGCATTCTGAGACTCCAGCCGGAATCCGAAAAAACTCAAAACACCAATTTTGTAGATCTCTGAAAGAGCTTTCCAACGCATCTGAGTTTCTCTAATCCTAACTCTTAAAACTACCAGATCAGATCAGTAACTGCCACCCACTGAGTAGCCAGAATCCTACTAGATTTCCGGCTAAACGCATCTGCGATCACATTAGCTTTCCCTGGGTGATAGCTAATGGTACAATCATAATCCTTCAGATACTCCATCCATCGTCTCTGTTTGAGGTTCAGTTCCTTCTGAGTGAATAGATACTTCAAACTCTTATGATCGGTGAAGATCTCAAAAGTAACTTCGTAGAGATAGTGTTGCCAAATCTTCAAAGCGAAGATAATAGCAGTAAACTCTAAATCATGAATAGGATAGTTCTTCTCGTGGTCTTTCAATTGATGAGAAGCATACGTAACCACCTGACCATGCTGCATCAACATTGCACCTAATCCCTGGAGTGAGGCATCGGTGTAAAGCGTAAATCCATCTTCACTAGAAGGAATCATTAGAATCGGCACACTCACTAACCGCCGCTTAAGCTCCTGGAAGCTAGTTTCACAAGCCTCTGACCAACTGAACTTTGCCCCTTTTTTGGTCAGACGGGTCAACGGTGTAGCGATACGAGAAAAATTCTCCATAAATCTCCAATAACAACCAGCTAAATCCAGAAAACTACGGACCTCCTGAATTGTCTTCGACTGCTCCCAACTAGTAACAACCTCTATCTTCTGAGGATCAACAAAAATCCCTCTGCTCGATACAACGTGTCCTAGAAATCCCACCGATGACAACCAGAAAGCACACTTGCTGAACTTCACATACAGTTGCTCACGACGTAATATCTTGAGTACAATACAGAGATGCTGCTCATGTTCTGCCTCCGATCGAGAATATATCAGAATATCATCAATACAGACAATGACAAACTGGTCCAAGTACTCCAAGAAAACCTGGTTAATCAGATCCATAAATACGATCGGAGCATTGGCGAGATCGAACGACATTACCAAAAACTCATAGTGTTCGTGCTGAGTGTGAAAAATTATCTTCTGAACATCCTCATCTCGTACTCTGAGCTGATGATAGCTAGATCGTAAGTCAATCTTAGAGTACACACAAGAACCTTTCAGCTGATCGAACAAATCATCAATACGCGGTAAAGGGTATTTGTTCTTGACTGTTACCGCATTCAACTAACGGTAGTTGATACATAATCTCATAGATCCGCCATTCTTCTTCACAAATAGGACTGGGGCTCCCCATGGTGAAATAGTCGGACGAATGAAACTCCGGTCCAATAACTCCTGTAGCTGAATCTTAAGTTTTTCTAACTCCTTCAGTGTCATCCGATACGGAGCCTTAGACACGAGTGTCGTGCCTGGAAATATTTCTAGTTAAAACCTTTCCTGGAAACTCTACGAGTCAAAAGCATCTTGAAAATATTTCCAAAAATACAACATCATTTACCTTTATTTTTATTCTTGTTCTTGGATTGAAACATACAAACTATGTTAACCTATTTAAAGGAGTACACCAATAAAATTGTCTCAGCATGCTAGTTAAAGTAGTTAGATATTCAAGATATAAGGTACTAGCACAACGAATGAAGTTAAAAGGAATAAAAGTGCATTAAAATAATGAGACTAAAGTAACCAAATACCCTCATAAAATTTATTTTATTTTTCATAATTTGAGAATGCATATATCTACTTCCTCTGCAAATTCCGACAAGAGAATCAATAAATAAGACATAAGAGAGATTAGAGATTGTTATAACGCACCAAAACACTTAATCCTTATCAAAAGTTAGCATGGATTTTTTGAAATCCAATATGCAACCACTTCCAACACCTATGGTAAGGAATAATAACAGAACATTGGCAAATCTACTCCTTGAAGATCAACGGCTCTATTCTGTATGAAGCACAACCTAGACTCATCAAATATTTCTCACTACAAAATAGATGTTCATATTTGAGCAAAAACAAAAGGTAAAAGGTAACGATATTAATTAGCTATTAAAAAACACATTCTATCAATATAGGGAAGAATCAAGAAAGGCCATAAAATATTGGCAACCCTGTATGCAACAGGCTGAAAAGGATGAAAAATGTTCAACATTTGTTTGCAAGCTGGGTTAACTTCCCGTCCTGCCAATAATTTTGCTCCCTGCCTATAAGAAATAAATCTAGCCCTTGTTAATGTCACGACCCGGGAGACGGCCGTCCGAAAAATTTCGGCAACATCTCCACTTATTTTTTAATAAAAATTAAAATAGAATATCTTTTAATAATTTAAAAATAAAAAGACATTCTTCTCATTTTTACCTAAAATTATATATATATATATATATATATATATATATATATATATATATATATATATATATATATATATATATATATATATATATTAATTTTACGATAAAATATAATAGTTTACATAAATTATATGAATGTATAATTATTATTAAATGCTTATCATTCCTCTTATTTCTCACTTTATATTAAGTTGCTTTGCACCCACCTTGCTATCCAATCCTCAAAATTATCATAGTCAATTGTCACTCATGTCGTGCGAGGTCATGTATCCTCTAAGACTCCTTTTCGTATTTTATGTCACAGTTCTCAAAGTTGAAAACAATGGATAATATTATTAGTACAATCATACTTCAAGTGATTCAAAATCATTTTAGATATTACCTTATAATTAATATGTATTTGAGTGTAAAAAATTACAAAAACATGCATAAAATTTGAATAGCTCATGATTCAGTGTTGTCAAAATGACACACTCAATGACTCTAAAGAGAATGAAAATGATGTAATGAGACATTCATTGAGCATATAAAAATAAAAAATTGCATGTATGTTCATGAATAAAGATAATATTCAGCTCAATAAATTCATTTATCTTTGTTCATTGGTAAAAGATTATATAAAATAAATAAACTTAAATACATCTCGCCGGACCAGCCTCGCCGGCCGTGCAGAAGACAAGAAAAAACTTCCCGCATCAGAGCCTCAAACGGATCAAGGTTCTGTCGTGCGAAGATGCCATCAAGACCTTGCTCGCCGCCGATGCCGACCAGCCGTCTTCAAGCCAACCTCGTCGGCATCACGGGAATATGTCACTGACCGTGGACAGTGCCTATGCGCTGCCATGGGCAACGCGTGCGGCTGATATCGCCTCTGTTGTCCAAGAACAGAGATGGGCCAAACGGGAAAAACACGGGCAGCGCTTGTGCACTGCCGCTTGGGACGTCGGCCGGAACAGAACAGGTAAACAAAATCCTACTTTACGCTCTGATACCAATGTAGGAATACCTGTTGTAGCGTGATTCCGATTGGGATTGTTCGGCAGAGAAGCTCGCGTCGAAGGAACGATCACTTGAGGGA
This sequence comes from Curcuma longa, assembly GCF_044706935.1. Taxonomy (NCBI): domain Eukaryota; kingdom Viridiplantae; phylum Streptophyta; class Magnoliopsida; order Zingiberales; family Zingiberaceae; genus Curcuma; species Curcuma longa. The sequence goes on along the minus strand of NC_133880.1, from coordinate 11,653,764 downwards.
AAATTCCTCAAATTCCACAAACCAAATCCTCCGTTGGTGTTCTTTCTCTTCTCCCAGGCGCAGCCCCTTTGGAACAGATCCACAGCTTCTCCTCTTCTTCTTGCCGGCTTCAAAACTTGGACGCAACCGATCAGATCCGTCCCCCATCTCAGTGCCTTCCTCTCCCTTTAATAGGGAGAGGATGTCCGTTGTGGGAAGGCGAGGAGGTGGTGGGCGGCAGTTACAAAAACTGCCAACACCTGGCATGTGTGATGGCATGTGCTAATACCCAAGGTGATGGTACTCTACAGGAAACCGTCAAGCTCGACCCTTTTAACAATTTTTTTGTGTGTTTCTCTTGTAAAACTTGTCGTGCTTCAATTACTCTACAAGAAGAATTATCCTGGAAGCATTGATCTTGACCTCAACTGTAGTAGCAAATATTCTTTCTGGACTTCAAGGAAGGGGAAGGACTTTAGCTTCCTTGGACCAATTTTGTTTGTGTGTCTCATTGTGCTTCTCCTGACTACTTTTATCCAGGTATGTCGAAATTAAGTTGATTCCAACTGCATGAAAAATAGAATTCACTGATAAGTCATCAATAGAACTGTATAATTTTTATAACTGGAAGTTTATTTGATTGTAGTTTTTCAAATACTGCTAGTCTAATGTTTTATGACCATAAGGATTAACCAATGCATGAAGCTAAGATGATATACATAAAAGGCTAGTTACTAATTGCAACATGAAGAAATCTTTTGTTACTCCTCTTTCAAATATAAGTTTATTACCGAACTTCAACAAATTAGCACGTAGTCAAAATCACTTTTCTAAGACACTGAATCTTTATTTTGGAACTGAAACTAGAATTGAATCTATAACACTAAAATTTGTCGGATGGGCAATTTGTCATGACAATAGTAGAACTTAGAGACAATGGAAGTCAAACTCAGAAAAGATATGATTTCGTAAAATACCTACCTCTTGTAGGGATCTTTATGCGAAAAACAATCGCAAACGCAGCGGAAATTAAAATAAAATTTTGATCCCTCCAAGGATCCATGTGTATACATAAAGAAAGTGTTTCTATTAACTACATCTCAGTCAATAAATTACCCTTGTAGCGTAGTCCTTCACAATCTCGACAACGATTCTTTGATGGCGGATCTTAGCATAATCAGAATGGCCACGCCTCTACGGTATCCACACGAACACTATCTTGGAGAAGGAGATAACACCTTTGGTTGTGCTAGCAACTACTCTAAGGCACTCCCCTAAGGACTAGCTTTCTTTTTGGCCAAGAGCAAAAAATGAAAAACTCATCCACGCAAGGGAGAGGAAAAAGAAGATAACCTCCTTCACATTAAGAGGAAATTAAATCCCACTTGCATGTATTAATCATATTAAATGCATTATTGAGAAAACTCCCCAACTTCATGCAACGTTGAGGAGGTTTCATGAAATCATATTTTTAATGTGATTAATTCCTATTTACATGTATTGCATGCAATATTGAGAACACTTCTCAACATCATGCAACGTTGAGAGTATTACATGCATGAAATCATATTTAATGCATTAATTCCTAATTACATGCATTTGACTTCTTAAATTGGTTTCATTTGAGTCTAACTCAAATTAAACCAATTTGAGTACAACTCAAGTTTGGCCAAGTAATGAGTCTAACTCATTTTAGTCCTGATTCATTTAGTCAAACTAAGATGATCATGCCTCCAAAAATAACGTGTTCTTTGTGTGTGACCCAATAGGTTCTTGCAACGTTGGTAATGTTTCTAAAACCCTTTTAGAAATATAAACAATGAGTGGCATCTAGCAATGCATCATTGCTACCCAAGTGACAAGAATGTCGAGATCCGACATAACCTTACGGTGGCTACTATAATGTATGATCATGTCCTTCTATCCTCGATATCTAGATTGATCAATGAGGCATAGACCATGTCATCCTCTTATCAATCTTTATGTTTCTTGATCCCCAAGTAGACTCACTCAAGTAAATGAACTCAATATCTCATATTGACTCATTTGAGCATGATCATGCATTTCGTGGTCCTACTCTATCAAGAGGTCGTAAGATATCACTCCCATTATATGGGAGGGATAGATCTCATCTACATCACTCACATCCCTCCGCATAATTTGTTACATACCCAGTGATCGCCTTTATAGTTCACCCTGTTATGGGTGACATTTGACGATACCAAAGTACATAACTCCTTATGTAGGGAATCATAGTGACTTCAGGTCTAAGGACTATTCATACCAATAGTCACATGAGAAAGTTTATGACACTCATATAACGATCTATGAAACTTTCTCATGGCAGGGTCAATTCAGTATACATTCTCTAATGTATACCCATGTGTCAACTTGATATCTCATATTCATAACTTGTGAGATCAAGTCATCCAGCTGACCTACATGCTAGTCTCAACGCATTAACATCGCCCCTGAATATTAATGCTTGACTAGGAATGATTAAGAGTAGTGTTCTCTACATCATCTCACTATCGATTCAAACAATCGATATGATGTAGATAAGAACTAGCTACCCAAGGACATCATTATACTTAGTTATTTGGCACAACAAATACAAAGTAAGTATAATAACCAAAAACCCTTGCCTTTATTAATAATAGAATATGATACAAAAGTCCTAGTCAATCATCACATAATTGGCTCTAGGGCTTCTACTAACACCTCTTCCTTTTACCTTTAACAAATTAGTAGAATTGGAAGTGAGGGATAAAAGATCATCAAGGAAAAATTACGTCTCATAGTGAAAACATCTAACATATCTAGATGCTAGTGTGATACCAAAGCAGAACCTATGAATAGAACAGATCTTTTTTTTACATCAAATATCAATAGTAAATAATTATCTACTATTTAGAATGATCTTTCAATACTTTTGTTTCTCTACTATTATTTTTTTAAAAAAATGGTTCACTATATATATATTTTTAAATTTTGTAGGCAAATATATTTTGATTTTTAATTGAATTGAAAATATTGATCAAATATACAATGGCTAATCAAATATATAATCATCAATTAGGTTAATATTAACTATGATTTGTTAGACTTACAAATTAAACACAAATAGGATAACATTAACCTTGTCATAAAAATACATATTAAAGTTCTATTGATTTAATTAAACTTTACATATCTTGGCCACTCAGTAGCTTGGTCGGTCGTGACCTCGCAGTTGATGGCTTGGCTGACTGCAAGATTATTGTTCAAACTCAAACTCTATGTTTAGTTTAAGTTTAAATGTTATTGATAGTATTAAGCCTAAGTGTGAATTAGTTTAAACTATCTGCGTATTTAGGTTTACATATTTAATCGCAATGGGAATTTACTGTTGTAGAGTATTACAATGTATATGAATAAAGTTTAAATGTATAATAGATTAGAAAATAAATTTATCCGAGATGAATATTTTGCTGGAGTTGAAAAGTTTGTGAACTTTACTAAGAGTCATCTAAATTGCATGAATGGTGCAGAGTTACGTTGTCTATGTAATCATTACAAATGTAGAAATAAAGCTTTCTGCGATGAGGATACCGTGAAAGTGCATATATATGTAGAAATGATTTTATTCCAAATTACTACAACTGTACTGTCACGAAAAGCCTTATTTGCTTGATTCAATTGGAACTTTGACTGCTCTTCATCTGGCATAACTACTTTAGAGGAATTATCATCTAATGAGAATGTTATTCAATTAATCGTTTATGACACGTCGAATGCAGTCGATCATTCCAATGTAAATGAAATACCAACACCTGAAGTTTAGTAACTATATGACATGTTAAAAGCTGTGAAAGAGAAATATGGAAAAGTATTCTATCTGGTCATTCCCAACTATCAGCTACTGCAAGGTTATTGAACATCAAGGCATATCATCATTTCTCAGAATGATATTACAATAACATTTACCAATTGATGTAAGAGTTACTTCCTGCTAATCATAGTTTTTGATGTGCTCCTGCAAGAGTATGGGTGTCGTCAAGTAATAAAAGATATCGAACTACAGGGACCGTAGAATTTAATCACTAAACTTTACACAAAAAGAGTTGCGAAATCACGATTCAAGTTTTAGGTGATGGGGGAAGAGAGAGAAAAGTCAAGTACCTAAACCTCAATCGAAGAGAAAATCAACTAAATGACAGGATTTGGGAAACAATCCTAGGATTTCAGATTTCTTGAGATTATGGTTGATTGATCATGGATTCCTTACCATTCCTCAATGATCATACCAATGCAGAGATTCTAACCAAGATATCCAATCAAACCTCGTCAGGACCTTTCAGAATAATCATGACTCCTCTAATGTTACGATTGCTAGTTCGAGATGATACCTATATAGCCTGATTTTATAGCTCTCCCGCAGTTACCGGGCGCTCCAGCAATACTACTGGTATCCTACTCTCTGTCATCGAGTGCCCAATCAAGGACCTCTTCCTAGCAATCAATAACCGTTAGTTATCTCTCATGAGAATTTATTACAGTCTAAGAATCTCCTCGGAAAGTCCGGTTAAAAGTTCACCTTCTGTCGCAAGACACCCCAGTCATACGATCCTAAGATTTCCATTAAATCATAGTTCACTCTCAGAAAAAACACGACAAAACCACATCAGTGTATATAATCTATCTACAACCATATCGAATGTGATAAATTTTAATACAACCAAATTGAACTATGACTAACAATTAAATTAACCTACTAAATTCTCTGATGTGAGATGGAAGCATCCGACAGATCCCTGGTATCATCTGTAAGCTCCTACCTGGTATCTAGGAAGACAGAAAAATCTTAGGGTCCAAAAAGGTGAGTACAAAATACTCAGTGGGTAATATAGAAAGATAGTGCATGACAAATAAATAAAGATAATAAAGATACATACCAAAACTCAGCAAGGTATCAAACATATATCTGCAGGTAGTAAGCAACTAGAATAGTCTCATGTAATGCACCATATGAATGACATGTCAAACAGAGTGTAACAATCAAGAATCAAACAATAAACAATCAAATGCAGGATCAGTGCGGTCCAATACGTATATATAACATGCACATGATGCGTGTATGCATGATGCAACTGCCCCACTCGCTACAGCACTCGTGCAAGCATCTGAGACTGAGAATGACCGGCATCGGGGGATCAGTACTCTGCGTCCTATAATCAAGTAGTCTGGTGATCTAGTAGCTATGATAAGCTACGTATCCTATGGCCGATATCTGTCCTCTAATACTCTCTAAGTACCACCCATATCCGGTGTCAGGATCAGATTATCGACTCGGCTGCGTACACTGCCATACAGCCATCAACTGCGTACACTGCCATACAGTCGCCATCAATGTGATGGAAGTAGGGTATAAAAACCACCTATATAAGTATACTACTAAAGGCCAACTATAATCATGATAGACTCACATCATTGGGATTTACAATCATTATCATGCATCATGCTTGTTGTGTTCTTGGCGCCATCAAGCCCCTTTTATAGTTTTGTGCCCAAGACCAAGCACCCCTGCCATTAAGAAATAATTTAATTTAGATTTCATAGTCATTAGCACCTACCAGGATAATCAATAGACGTAGGTATAAGTCCTTTTAAAATTAATCTCAGGTATCATAAGAAAATAAAATCGAGCCGTAACAAATATTGATCGCAAATGTCATATCAAAGATGGAAACAACATCAAGAACTTAATCTCATCCAACGGTAATCTATTCTCATTCCTCTTTATTTATTTCGGAACGAATATAGGGTCAAGCATATATGAACATGATTAATAAAAGAAGTATTAGATCTGGCAGATAATAGTACACACCTACATCCATCAATAACGATCCATTCCACTAGAGGATCATTATTGCACTGCCAATAATCTACAAAGATATCGTGTCCGTCAATCAATAATTGACATCTAGGACCTTGAATAGTACCACTCAACCTCATTGTCAGTATCATAGCTATCCAAGGGGACATCATCAAAAATGACACACCGTACCTGAATAATTGACGAATCGTCGCAATAAATATACCAGGTTCTTTGTCCAATTTGTGAGTCAGGGTCAATGGTCTATCGCAAATGTCATATCACTAAGATGGGTTGTCCAAACAACATCAAGAACAGTAAACCAAGGTCAACGAATATAGGGTCAAGCATGATATGAACATGATTAATAAAAGAAGTAGGCAGATAATAGGATAATCAATAGACGTAGGTATAAGTCAAGGTATCAAAAACTACAAATACTGTAAAAGGAATCATGCACATGATATGAGAGAGTAGATCTGTATTGACCAGATATTGTAGTAAATCACCCACCTGAATGACGAATCGTCGCAATAAAATCTCCCTATACCAATCAGGGTCCTACAAAATAAAGCATCCTCTAAATATCAAGATATAACCAAGAAACCTTAGGTTAACCTAATCACTGATCTAATCCAATCAACTTTTTTTTTAACTCTACTGGATCCCTCCTTGAGATCAACCCGAATTAAAACCATCCACCAGAGTTCAACGGGGTTCGAAGGTCCATGATCCGATCAAATCCTAACCAAAACCCTAACAAAATTCTTCCCTAACCTCACTAAATCCACTGAACAGAAAACTTACCTTGCTCTTGATGGCGATGGCACTCAAGACCAGCCGGCGTCGATAGCAAGGGTTCTGGCCTTCTCGGGTTCTCGGGGAGGAAGACGAACAGGGGAGGTCGGGAGGAAGAAACCACGCGGAGGTGGCTAGGATAGTGGCGTTCTCATAGATGAGGGCTCTGCCTTGCAGAGGGGCAAGCGGCGGGGGCTTCTTCTCCATGCGACAGCCGATGGCGACAGGAGATGGCGGCAGCAAGGACAGGCGGCGGCTCGGATTGTTGCTAATCTTCTCCACGCGACGGCGGCGACTCGTGATCGGCAGCAGTGAGGAGGAAGAAGAGGAGAATTCGGTAGGCGGCGGCCCTGGACGACAAGGGCAGGGTGCGCTGGCGGCCGGCGGCTTCGGCGTTCGGCGGTGTGCGGCTGGCCAGGCTACGTCGGGCGGAAGAAGGAGATTGCGACCCCGCTCCAAGGAGAACAGTGATGGCGGCGGCAAGCAATGAAGAAGGAGGAAGGCCGGCGTCGGGAAAGGGAAGAAGCAGGGCTCGGGTTCGTGAGGGAATAAGACGCAGCGCTGTTTTAATAGGGAATGCACAGTAACTAGCCCGATTAAATCTAAACCACCGCCGTTAACTAAGTTTTTTACCAGCTAAACCCAATTAAAACCTAGGGTTTATTAAAACAATTGAATCGGTTACTATAGCGAACCGGGTTCAACTTTGATTCGCTTGGTTCACTAACCAAACGACCTCTGATTTGATCCAAACTAGTTTTGTTGGATTCGTCTTCGCGAGACGAACCTTTTTATCCATTTTATTTTATCAAAACCTCTTTCATTACAAACTAAACCAAGTTGGTTCAGTTTAGTTCAATCTCGGTTCGTTTGGTTCACTAACCAAACGATCTCGGATTTACCCTAATTTGGTTTTGTTGATTTCGTCTTTGCAAGACGAGTCTGTAACTTATATTTACTAAGCTAATGGATTTCTATTTTATGATTTACGAGTTTAACCTAATAGTTTTATTAAATAAGTTATGGTTTAATTAATTTAACCTAATCCACTTTATTTTTATTTTATTTAACCTCCTCATCTTTCCTTAAACCCTTGAAATTATGGTTAATTTAATTTATAAATTACCCTCTAATTTCTGGTATTTTACACCTTGTGTATATGATAGTGGTAGAGATTAGAAAATGAGCAAGCTTATGGTAGTGCATGACCCATAAGTAACTTGAGAGAGATCTACTATTCACATAATCATGAAGATGAGCGACCACACTATTTATCCTGTGAGGTTTTTTCTAGTCATCATTCTCAATTTATTTAGGGTGGATTGAAATTGCTATTTTATTTATCCATGTAAGAATTGAATTCTGGATTGCATGAGTTTCTAAGATTTAACACTCTTATTTAACTAGTTATTGTAATTTTCTTGATTTGATTAATATTGTTAAGGTGGAAAATAATATATAATGAGATTACTTTCACGAGACGTGAAAGAATAAGTGTAGGAGATTTGATAACTAGCTAGTTGACCAGCTAAATTAGAGTTAGATTGAGCTATTTTGATCCTAATTATTGTCAATAAATTATAGTTTTGGATTGATAATTATCTTGGATGAAATTTATTCCATCATTCTATTTTTCATGATTTTTAGATAATTATGGATATTAATTTTGTGGTCTTTGATTTTTTGTAGGAATTAGAACGAAGATAATGGTAATTAGAGGGCTCAATTGTAAGCTTAATCAATTTGGTTCGAGTTGGATTCGAATTAAAAATCAAATTGGCTCAACCAAGTTAAAATGGGTTAAAATTCAAATTGATTTCAATGACTTCAGCCCAATACAATCCAAATCCAACAAGCCTAAATAAAGCCCGACCCATTTGAAGTCATCCGGTTCAAATAAGAATTGGTTCGGTTCATTGCCAATAAAGCCGATTCAATTACAATCAGTTCAGCACAGCGAGGTTAAAAGGGTTTCAGCCGGCTCATGCGAAAAGGAGGCTCCGTCGCAATTCAGAAGCATTATAGCTTCCCAATCGCAACGTGACTACTGTTCACCGTCTTCTCTTCACCGATCTGCCGCCGCGATCCGAACCCCGTCGCATGTTCCACCACTACCATTCCACCACCGTCTTCCTTCCCGATCAACCACAGCAGGGCGACTTAAGCCCGATCGACGAGCACCGACGCCTCGCAAGGTTTTCGCCGATGTGGTTTGGAGGTGAAACCCTACTCACCGTCACCGCAGAACGGAGCTGTGGGTGGTTCTCTAGTTCCGATGCACGACAGCCTTTTGCATAAGGATATTAGCTGTGAGTGGTTCTTCAGTGAGACCTCTGTCACGCTCGCATCCACTGAAGTCCGAGCACCATCGTCTTCGTCGACATGGTTCGAAGGCGGGGGTCGATCCTGTTCTGAGCTCCGATCATCTCCTCCATCGATGAAGCAAGGTAAGGATTTCAATCTCCCTCTGTCTAATGCTCTGTTCATGGATGGCAGGTGTTGGGCAGAGGACTTGAGCATCCGGATCTTCGTTTTCTCCGATCGCTTCTCGCCGGTGTAGTCCAGCTCCGGCAAGATCCGTTCTGTTGGTGTGAAATCCACCAACTCAAGCTGTTGTTCTGTGCTAATTCGAGCCATCGATCCACCTTCAGCAATTTCCTCGGCTCTCCTCAATTTGGTACCGGTATCGATTGAGGGAGAAACCTAACCCTAACCCTAACCCTAGCTTAATTTTGTTGTTCTTTTGGTTAGTTGTTAGCTGATTTGAATCAAAACCCCCCTTAATTGTTTGTTTGACTTGATTGTTGATTCATTACATGTTGAATTAGAGGTTTGTTCTTGTCATGTGGAATTAGGAAGTAACATCCCTCTTGTGGTTAGGATTTGAAATGTTTTGATCTGAATACAATGTTTGTCATAAACAGATTGTATACATTCATGTGTTGTGAATTGATTCATGCTTGTGAATAAACTACTTTGTATTGGATGTGGCATGATGTGGAACCTAGGTTGTGTGATAAATTTGTGCTTATGAGTGGAACTCATGGTGAATATTGGACTTGCATTATGAGTAATTGATTGATGTTCAATTGAGATAATGATGTGATGAACATATTTCATGTGTTGTGTAGTGAACCGGTTATTTATGATTGACAAAGTGGAACTTGAATTTATGTCATTAATGGAATGGAATCGTTGTGAATGGGATTAATGTTCATGAACAAATCATGTTATATGTATTGTATGATGTATATAGTTGTGTGAAATTGTACATGTTGTATGACTTAGAATTCATGTTGTATCGTTATGTAGGATGAATGATGTGTATTGTTGTATGATACTTAATACTGTGTGTATAGATTGTATAATGTTGTATGTGATAATTGTTGTATATTGTTTTAATTTGGAATTTATGTTGTATGTTAATGTAAATAGGGATGTATCATAGGTTGTAAGATTTAATTATGATTAATATTCTTTTGGGTTAATAAATGGATTGTGTAGATAGGAATGAATAAAGTCAACAAATAATAAAATCTCGCACCAAATGTCTAGGACAGCTTCCATCATTGAGTCCAAGAGAGACGACCTAGACCTCTCTATATTTCTTTAACGATAATAAGGTGTTTAGAAAATAAATAATTAATTTTGATAGGTGTAAGTGACAACAAATAAGGGAATAAATATATAAATAAAACAATCCCACAAAAACACCCACATCACACGGCCCTAAGTTAGTCTCCATCTAGAAGATGGGCACGGCCGTGCCTTTTAGCATAGCCTAGAAATGGAACTAGCCAAAACACCCTAAACTAAAGTTATAGATCTTGAAGTTGACTCCATTTTGATAGGTGGCACGGCGCGTGGTTCAATCGAAGCTTAAAGTTATGTCCATTTTACTTTTAGTCTGCAGAGCAGTCCGAATAGGAGACACGGATGTGACTCTTGCACGGCCTGGCCGTGTCTGGACCCTAGAAAGGTGAGACACGGATGTGCCTAGCTTGGCACAGCCGTGTTGGACCTGGCATGGTCGTGCCTCACCCCGAGACACTCTTTGGAAGCCTAAAAACTGGTCCAGATGATGAGATACGGCCGTAGCACCTTTAGCATGGTTATGTGAGTCTCTGAAGCACTTCAAATGACTTCCAAACTAATCAAAATGTTCTTCAATCTCCACTCCTTGCTCCATCATCAATAATGCATCATTTTAGCTTCAAATCACATCCTATCAATCAAAAATATACAAAGAGCAGATCTCCAAGTAAGAGTAGAAATAAATAATAATAAATGAACAAGGTGTGATAAAGTAGATCATTTGCAATGAATTACAAGTAGATGAGCATTAAATAATGCTTAAAAACTATATATGACCTACGCTCATTAGCACCAGAAGTCCAAAATATTAATGAGCAAGAATAAAACAAATAACAAGAGCTTTTTCCCATGTCATATTAAGGACCTTTTAACAAAAGTGAGAGATCCAATAAATTATGACATTGCATATAATCGAATGTCTTACTTTTGTCATCTCTCTTCTTAATTGTAGTGTTACAAACTCCAAACATTGTCCAATAAAGAAGCTTCATGATTAAAATCTAAACTTGGATATCGACTCGCCACTTCAAACGCCCATGAAGCTAAGGATAATAAAAGTGCTTGGCAAAAATAAAAACCACTGATACAGATTATGACTGCATTTATCAAGAAATCCAAAATTGGAGATAGAAAATCACGTTTCAAAGGATTCTTTATAATTACTAACTATGCAATAAAAAATTTCAACAAGATAATAAATTGTCAATTGAAAATAGTATCAAGAATTTTATTATCCGTAGGACCAGCAATGCTTCTGATGGAACTCGCAAGACCACAGATATGTTCATACCAAGCAGGAAAAAATAATCCATCCAGTAAATAGAAAAACCACTAGATGATATAGGAATTTATTAAATTATAAAAGAGAATAAGACTAAAATAGATGAATATGATAATGAGAAGTAGAGACTTATCTTGCCGATGAACATTCCATGAGATTATAAGTTGATCCTCATTATGTGAATCAGGTCATATTGAGTTCATCCGAAATTCTAGAGTAACGACAATGAAGTATAATACTGGATGATAGATCCTTAAGTAATGGAAAGCCCAATAAGCTAAAGTCAATGACTTCTTGAACCATCAGACATATGAGGTGACTAATACAATGGCGCAGCCTATGCCAATTTGGTTCAGACATTACATCGAACATCTTCTCCACATCAATCTCTGTATAGGGAACATGAATGGACTTAGAGAATACCTCGGGGCCTGACTCAGGTTTATCCTCAAGTTGGGTGCAGTAACCTTCTTTTATTGTGTCTTTGGATCTAATCTTCTTATTGAGGCTGATGGCGACTCTTGAGAATCTCTCAAAGACGGTGGCTCATCCTAGCTTTTCTCTCCGATGAAGTCGTGATTGTCATTAATTTTTCTGGTGTTAACTATCGTAGCATCTCGGCTCAGTTTTTTCATAGATGACGCTAATTTGTTCTGGCCAATACACCATGGATGGTTTAGCCACTAGTTCAAAACTACTGATATGCACGCTCCTCGAAGAGAATCACCCCAGAAAAGATGAGAGGATCTGAAAAGCACTCAAAAAGAGGGTCAGAATGGCACCAGGAGTGGATCCCGGCAAGTCATTCCGACGCTCAAGTTAGGGTTTGGCGTGAGAAAGGAGTTTCATGACTTGGGAAAATTAAGGTTGATTTGTGCGTACCTGTACCCATAGGCATGAGTTACTTTTTTATAGTAGTTGATCTCCGAAATATTAGCATCCGTTTAGGAAATATTCTAAGATATTCATTCCAATTGTTTAGGAAGATTCCAAAATATTTATTTAAGAAATATTTCAAGATATTTTCCTTATGCTTTGGGTGAAACAGTTTTAGAGTTTCCTAATCTTAAAGATGAACCAATTTTATGACTTTATCCTTAATGAGATGTGATTGTCCCGCCGAATCACGCCCATTATACTATTTAACCACATCCTTCACTAAGCATTTCTTGTAGCAAGTGATATTTAAACTTTGCCGTGGTGTCTGAGTTTGTCTAGTTACCCTTTGCTATGTTAACGGATCGTGAAGTAATCAAGTCGCGTCGGCATATTGATGCACAATTAAAGCAAAGCATTGACTTCGTACTAATGACCCATTTTTCGGATCTTTCATTTAGCAACCATGACAAGCACTATATAATGGATCACTGACTTTACAGTTATTCGCTAACTAGATATATTTAGTGAGATTTTATGAAACAAAATCACTTGATTGATTGAGTAAATTAACTAATGCTTCGCGTAATGGCCTCTAGATAAGCACGTTCATGAGTGCACACTTGGCTAAAACGTTGAAAATTAATTTCTCCCGTCGTCGTGGATAAGTTAAATATTTCCATCAGATTGAAATCTGTCCTGACTAGAATATAAGGCCACTTTATTGTGGGGCAAATGTGGGTAGAAAATGTGATAAAATATATCTCTATTATACTAATAGGTCAACCTTTGTTCTTATCAACTATCATATGTATCATGTTCCCGAAAGATTCAATATTGAGAAAAAATATCCAAGAACTCACTTGTTCATGCAGCTAATTAATCTGCATTGTTTAACATATATTTAATACCATCATCAATGCCAAGATTTCGTAGTGCGTGTAGAATTGCAGCATGGAGTTCGAGTCTTGAGCACGTAGGGAGCTTAATGCACATGGTTCGAGGCATCGTTAAGGAACTGTTCTCTCAGTCGTGCCTATGGCCAAGCACGCACAAAATTACTATTTGCAACTCTTCTTGTTGATTATTAATTTAACGCCGAACTTGTTCACTCTTTAATTTTTGCGCAAAACTAAGCAGCTTATTGTAATATTCTGAATTTATTTGGGTTCGCTCTATGTGATCGTGCCACTGGTTACTCGAGAAAATTAATGATGGTGCACACACGTTGCAGTTGAAATGTTTACTGACCAGCCACCAATTAATTTCCTGGGCTAATTACTTGTAGTTCATCATTTATTAACATTTTGGCTCTAATTTATTTTCCCTATATAAAGACGTAGATTGGAAGCCGGGAAAGCTACCAGATCATTTCTTTTTCAATTCTATCCTTAGAAATTATAAGATGAGCCGTAAGTTGGACCTGAAGCTGAACCTGTCGCTGCCGGCGGCATCGAGGAAGGAAGAGGAAGAGGTGGACTCTCCGTCGCGTAGTAGCGCAGCGGCGTCGTCGTCTCCGAGCTCTTGGTTGTCGGAGGAGGAGGCAGCAGCAACTTCGATGGTGGTCACTGGCTGCCCGCGATGCCTGATGTACGTCATGCTAGCAGAGGACGCCCTAAAGTGCCCCAAGTGCGGCAGCACCGTAATCATCGACTTCTTCCGAGGCGGCAGCGGCCGTGCTACCTCCGAGAAGAAGAACAAAGGCCAGAACAAGAAAAAGATGGGTGTTTAATCAAATAAGCCAGATTGCTCTAAACAAACGTTAGCATCAGCCTCATTGCTTCAAGAGACTGAATTAATTTTCGACGATACTTACATTTTGCGGATAAACCAGTAAAAATTCTGTTTTGTTTGTAGCTTTTGGATCGGAAAAATTTTCTTTCGATCATGAGTATTAAATAGTGTTTTTTAAGTATGCTAAATGTACGAGTGTGGCTCACTGGGCAATCCGCATGTCACCTTGTTGAACGTTCAGAAGATGAAGGGCTTCATCTTCTGAAACGGAACAAGACGAAGGGGCAAAACCACCCCTTCGTCTACCTCGTCTTCCTTATATAAAAGTGCAGTGTATCTGTGTAAAGGGACAGAGGTTGCGTCCAAATCGAAGCATCAGAGAGAAGCAGCGCTGTGGTGGATCCGTTCCAGAGGCACTGTGCTGGAAAAAAGAGGAAGAACATCAGGGAGGATTTGGTGTGTGGAATCTGAGAGACTTTCCATCTACGTGATTGTTCCTTCGACGCAAGCAATGCCAGTTGGATTTTTCCCTACAACAGGTACACAGATCTACATTGGTATCAGAGCAGTAGATTAAATTCTATTTTTACCTGTTGGGAAAATCGTCCCTACAATAGCGATTCTGTCTCTGTTTTGGCCGGCAATGCATATAACAACGAGCGTCGACGTGGCTGGAATTGGTATCAGAGCAGTAGATTAAATTCTATTTTTACCTGTTGGGAAAATCGTCCCTACAACAGCGATTCCGTCTCTGTTTTGGTCGGCAACGCATATAACAGCGAGCGCTGACGTGGCTTCCAGCCACGCGTGACGCCGGCGAAGGTTGGCGTAGGTGGTGAGGCCGGTGCAGGCAGCAAGGCCGGCGCCGGCAAGGCAGGCACGATTAGGGGCGATTTGGGTGGCAGAAGAGGGAAGCCGGCAAGTCCAGAGAATCTTCGGTGGTCGCCTATTCGCTCTCGTCGTCGCTGCTGCCGCCTTTCATCGAAGGCAACGTGCTAGGTGGTTGGCGGAAGAAAAACAATGGGGCAGCGTTCTTTTAGGGCACGAGAAAAAAAAGGAGGATTTTTTTAGAGTGTTCTAGGCTGCATATGGGCTGAAAATTTTTTTTGGCTATAATAGATTTAGGCCACAAAAAAAAAAAGTTAATTTGGTGCAACTGCTGAGATTTGAACACAAGCACACACCACCTCAAACTGTAAAACTAACCAACAGCCCATAACGATGATATGTAAATAAATTTGGTTCATTTACTTATTGATCTAATTAGTTGAGTCATTTACAACACTACAAAAAAATAACCATTCTGCAACGAAATCTGCAACGAATTTTAACAAAAAATTCGTCCCAAAAAATTTGGCGACGAATTTTGCAACGAAACGCAATTAGTCGCAACAAAATCGTCGCCAAAAATCTGCGTCGAAAAATCCACATTTGTTGCCATTTTTTGCGACGAAAATAAAAATTCGTCGCCAAATTCGTTGCCAATTGGCGACGAATACATTTTCGTCGCCAATTGGCGACGAAACAAATTCGTCGCCAATTGGCAACGAATCGTCGCCAATTGGCGACGAATTTTCAATTCGTCGCCAATTGGCGACGAAAATTCGTTGCTAATTGGCGACGAATTGACAATTCGTCGCCAATTGGCAACGAATTTTTGGCAACGAATTTTTTAATTCGTTGCCAATTGGCGACGAATTGACAATTCGTCGCCAATTGGCAACGAATACATTTTCGTCGCCAATTGGCGACGAATAAATTTTCGTCGCCAATTGGCGACGAATTTTGGATTTCGTCGCCAATTGGCAACGAATTTTGGATTCGTTGCCAATTGGCGACGAAAATTTATTCGTTGCCAATTGGCGACGAATTATCAATTCGTCGCCAATTGGCGACGAATTTTGTATTTCGTCGCCAATTGGCGACGAATTTGGCAACGAATCATCAATTCGTTGCAAATTACGATAAATAGTAAACTTACGATATATTTGTGACGAACTGATATTCGTTGCTAATTTCGTCGCAAATTGGCGACGAATCCTAAATTCGTTGCAGATTTCGTTGCAAAAAAAAAAAAATTCTCAATGCGATATTCATTTTGGTTATTATCCTGTGTATACAAACAATATCAATCCAATCGGATTGATTCATAAATACATGTTACCTGTAACAAACAAGCATATCAAATCTAATACAAATAAAACAATAACATCCATTCATTTCATCCAAATATCCATAACAAACATAAATCCATAACAACCAAATATCCATAACATCCATAACATGCATAATATACAATCACATTCAGAATCCAACAAATATGGACTGTCTACAATAGACATGGACATACAAAGTCCTGATACTAGATAAACAAGTCTGAGTATATATGAAGAAAAGATAGAAGAAGAAGATATCATCGAGGTCCGCCGGAAACTCTGCTTGATTCATCGTCACTATCTTGTCTTCGCCTGCATAGAAAAAATAAGATAAAGAGAAATTATCATTCTTAAAATTAAAACTAATACTAAAACCTATAAATTAAATATGTAAAGACTAACCTTTTTTTTTTGATTTGTTTATAAAAACCTGTGTAACAAAAAAACAAACAGTA
>NC_133880.1:11609894-11636936 GCF_044706935.1 Curcuma longa | reverse complement strand
AATCTGACTCTGAGGGGTTGGAAACTGAGGCTGCTGAGAAGGTAACATATATGACTGAGGCACCGCTGGTATATACTGCTATGTAGGATAGCGAGTCTCTGAACCAGTGGGGTACTAAAATGATGTCAGTAAAGCTAGATGATCTCTCTCCTGTAGCATATATATCTGTGGCTGAGACGGCAGGGATCGCTGCTGCTGTGGGCCTCTGGTCCTCTGTGTCCTCTATAATTGCTACTGTATAGATCGTTCTCTAGAAGATGCAGCATCAGTAAACTCCAGCTGAGCCTTCAGAGTACACTCTCTGACCGTATGACCCGAAAGTTTACAATAGTAACAGATAGACTGATCTAGTGGATAATCAACTATCATATGACTATGCGACCCAACCAATTACACTTCTTATTCTTATCTTTCTAACTCGGCTGTAAGGTGCTACGAAACTTCCCTCCTAACGACTGCCTAGTCTTCTATCTCTTTTGACCAGTCGGTTGAGAGTTTTGACTCTTCATCTTACCGCGAGTACTTTGCTTCTCAGTCTCTTTCTCTCGAGCTATCTACTGATGGGTCAACTCGATAGAAAGTGCTCGTCTAAGGCCTCTCTGTACGAGTGGATAGAAGACCCAAACATCCGAGTGTATATATGCAGAAAGGCCCTACATAAACTGAATCATTCGATCCTCGTCCTGTACCACTAGTTGTGGACAAAACTCTGCGAGTTTAGTGAATTTCGTATTATATTCCATAAAAGACCTCTATCCCTGCTTCAGACTCAAGAACTTCTTACGGCGTGCCATACGAAAAGTAGCTGGGAAAAATTATCTCTCGAAGGCCTCTCTGAAAAATATCCAAGTCACCTCCTGAGCTCCGAAAATGATCTTCTGAGTCTTCCGCCAGGTAAGAGCCTGGTCTCGAAGATGGTATGCAACTAATCTGACCTTCTCTGCATCCGTACAAGGCATATAATTAAATGTGTCTGTAAGATTCTCCAACCACGATCGAACTATCCACGGATCGGATCCTCTGTGGTATAAAGTAAAACGGTCCTTGGCCGACTTGGTCTACGTCAAGATACGACCTCTATCAACCGGAGCAGATGTAAGCATAGCCAGCGGACTCTCTGGAGCCCGAGAACTCTGCTCTCCGATAGGAATATTATGGGCCTGATCCCATATATCCCTCTCCTCCTCGATAATATCTGACTCCTTCGTACCAATAGGTCATCTCAGTGGTCGACCTCGTCCTCGGTTTGCAGGAGCCATACAATAAGGTGGTACCTGATATAACAACCAGTATTAATTTTCTAACAAATATAGGAATATATCAGAAATACTTATAAATTACTGGCTGGAGATATTTTGCCATGCCAATTCCATCTCACAACCTGGATCGAGTAAATTAAAATCCGATAAACCTGATACTACGATAAATCCGAAATAACTAAGAAACAAGTACGGACCTAAAGCTTTGATACCACTAAATTGGTATCAGATAGATCAAAAATATGACAAACTCTGAAAGAACCTGACCTGCTCTGATACCACTTAATTGTCACGACCATAGAGACGGTCATCTAAAAAATTTTAGCAGCATCTCCCCAGCAACCGTGACAATTCTCTGAATATATGTATACATAAAGGCCCACACGACCTATCCATACTACATAATATGGATTTATGTACAATAA
Source organism: Curcuma longa (assembly GCF_044706935.1). Classification (NCBI taxonomy): domain Eukaryota; kingdom Viridiplantae; phylum Streptophyta; class Magnoliopsida; order Zingiberales; family Zingiberaceae; genus Curcuma; species Curcuma longa. The sequence continues at coordinate 11,635,252 of NC_133880.1, read as the reverse complement.
AATAATAAAAATGTGACCCACTTGGCCACTCACATATCCTAATATAAGCATAACAATGTAAATCTAAATCTACACAACTACTAACGAATAAACTCGAAAAGTAAAGAAAATCCAAAATTACGCATGCGAAAACATAGAGGGTACAACTATAAAATCAATAAGAAATATACTAGAGTCTTAAAAACACCGATACGAATCATAAACTCGAAAGTAAAGAAAGTAACACAGAAGATGCACAACTCTATAACAAATACATCCACACACAACAATATAGAGAGTATCTTCTGCTGTGAGATGACATGATTGGCAGGATCTCCTTGGTATTTGCTGTAATCTTCTACTTGATATCTGGGAAGACAGAAAAATCCCAGGGTCTAAAGGGTGAGTACATGATACTCAGTGGATAATAAGAAAAGACAGTGCATGATCAAAGTATATAATCAAGAGCATAGGCGTATAATAATAACAGGAATCAACATGTGATTAATAATAATCTGCAGGTAGTATATATATACCAAAATGGATATCATAAAATGCATCAATCTATATGAATGATCATGTCATACCGATGTATCAATCAATAAACAATCATGTATACATCCACATTCCAATGCAATATATATATGCACAGCCCGATACATAATATCAAGCACGCAATGCAATGCAAGTATATGCATGATACATCTGCCTACACTCGCTCTAGTACTCATGTGTCTATATGAGACTGAGGGTGTCCGACATCCAAATGGTCATACATCCAGCCCTATAATAAAGTAGCCTAGTGACCCAATAGTAGGTAGCCATCAATAGCTACGTACATCCTATAGTCAATGTCTGTCCTCTAATACTCGTCCCTGAGTATCACTCCCATACTCTCCGAGTACCACCCCTGGCCGGTGTCAAGGTCAGCACATCGACTAGCTACGTATAGGCCATACAACCACCATCACCATGATAGAAATAGGGGAATCATAACCACCTATATAAGCATGCCACTACAGACCAACTATCCATAACGATGGAACCACAACATTGTGGCTTTCAATCGTCATCATGCATCATGATGTGATAATCAAACCACGGTAATCAACATCTACCATGCTAATCAACATATGTAGGTAATAAGCCCTAATGATCACAGGTATCATAGTAAAGATAATAACCTCTAATAATCACAAGTAACATAAGCCAGGATAGAAACAATAATCCCATAGATCAAAGGATTCATACAACAGAATTGATAATCCAAGATCAAAAGAAATAAGGGCAAGCATGGTATAAACATGAATAACATAAGTGTCTAATCCACAAACAGGTATAGGAATGTGATCAATAGACTAATCAACAATAATAGAAAAGGAAAACATGCACTGGAAATAAAATAGATCTATATTGACTAAATACAGAGATTACCCACCTAGTATATCGCAAGTCAACAATAAAAGAACCCCTAGAAATAAATCCTCTTATAGTATCGAAGTCCTACAACCATTCAGGATCCTGCAAGAAAATAATAACATCCCTAAATGCCATGGTATATCAAAGAAACCCTAATCAAACCAAAGTTAGTTTAATTCTATTCAATAAACCTAACTCAGGTTAGACTAATTTAACCATTTGGTTACTATTAACACGAGTTAACCAATTAATTAAATAATCTCATGTTTAATCAACTGGTCCCAACATTTCAAACCAAAACCAACAGATCAAATCTAATTGGATTTGATCTAGCTCCTAATTGAAACCAACCGATCTAATTAAATTAACACCTATTAATTTGGCTCATGTTAAGGACCAATTAAGTTCCATAATTTAATTAACTCAACACGAGTTAATTTCATTAACTCTAATCAGATCTAAACCAACCTAACCTAATTAACATAAGTTAACAAATCAACCTAACAGCTATAACTAATAGACCAGAACCAAGCAAACCAACCACTCTCACTGCTGATAAGTTAGGGTTTTATACATTTTTTATCGATTCATTTTGGGTTTTTGCATGAAAATAAATTATGAAATGAATTAATTTGATCTTAATTGTCCTATATTGCATAATCTGAAGCTTTATTATAATTTTCATAATTTAATGGCAATTTTTGTATTAATTAGATTTTAATTGATTTTAGGGTTCAAAGCGGATCAAGCTCGAGCTCAATCGCGATCAAATCAAGCCAAATCGAGTCAATTTGCCCAAATTGATCAAGCCAACATGGAGGACATGACCTAGATCAAGCCCGATCAAGATCCCTCAAAATTTTGGAAGCCCTAGACTGCCCTAAACCCCAGATTAAGCCTGCATAGTCAGATCAAGAATCAACGGCTGAGATTAATGGTTTAATCAGCAGTATAAAACCACGGTTTTAATCGGATGAACAGTGGCCGCTACTGTGCATCGTCCCCGCGTCTCCTCCTCTGTTGAGGAGCGTAACTCCACAGCCGGTCCCATCCAAATCTTCCACTTCGAGCATCTTCCTTGATCCTTGAGGAGGCTGGAACCGGTCTCTTGGGCACAAATCGGCGGTTGGAAGCTAGCGACGACGAGGGTTTCTCCGCCGCTGGAATCCTCTGTTCGCGGCAATTCCGGCGAGTCACGACATCCTCAGCACCCGTAATCGGAAGAGGGGTTCTCTGAAGGTCTCGTAGCAAGCTTGAGGGGGTCAGTGCCTTCACCGGCGCGAAGAGAGGAGCACCATTCAGTTTGCAACATTGAAGGTGACTCAAACCCCGGTTTCTGTTGAATTGAGGAGGGTTTCTTCGATTTTCAGAGCTGTGGACGCGAGCAAACGATCCAGGGATCGTAGTCCAGCTTCTTAAGGGATTATCGGTGCCTATATTGGGTTAACGGCGGCTGATTGACAACCAGCTGAGGATGATACGAAGAAGAGGAAGTCGCGGATGTGTTCTTTAGTTTCTGATAGTCTGATTACTGCATTTTTTTCTGTTCAACTTCATTACTGATCTATGGTCGATTCAAACTTTGTGAATTCGATTGTTAGTTTAATACTTAGATTTCGTTTTGATTTTGATTTGTTTTAGAGCTTCATTAGATTGGTTTTAACCCTTTCGAATGTGTTACTGAAATTCTGAAATTCTAGGTTACTGTTCCGTATCAGCTCCGTATCAGCCGGGTTCGATTACACCATTGTTAAAAACCTTTGAATACCATTTTCTTAGTCAATGCATGATGTTAGTATAGAAGTTTAGTTTTGTGCAAATTTGGTTCTTTACCAAGCCACTGTTCTGTGCCATTTACTGTGCCGTGCCAACTTGCATTTTTAGTTTAGCTAGGTTAAGAGCCCTCAATGCATTTTAGGATTTAGCCATCAAGTTCCACTAAATTGAATTGAATTGTTTCATTTTGCTTGCATCAATAGCATTTAAATCCATTTAAATTGCATTTAGGTTTAGAGACTGATAGTTTTATTTTATTTTCGCATTCCTAGATTAGCAAGCTTGCATTTTGCTTCATTTGCTAAATTTTCATTTACATTTGATTTCAAAATCACCAAAACCCCAATTTTTATAGAAAACCCCAAAAAGAACGACACTCAAGCTCGAATTAAACAAGTTTCTACTAGTCCTTGGAAAAACACGGCTCGAGGCCTCTATACTTGCTTGCTTGTATTTATCGTGGGTTTTTGATTAAAAAAAATATAAATTCTAATTTGCAACCCTACTCGTGACACATTGCAAATCTAGGGTTGTCAACTGCCTTGCAAAACACCGTAACCCCTAGCAATCCATTGAATTCATGGCTAAACAATAATTAACTGAATCAAGAGTGCTTACCTCAGAGGAAACCCTAGAATTCCAACTCAGATGTCGGCTCTACCTCGATCAAGAATCACCCATGGGTGGTGCATCACTCCAAGAATTTCCACCGTCATAAATTTGTTCCAACCGTTGTGATCTCATCAAACTCCAGAAATTTGAAGAGATCCGAACACTAAAACCCATGAAACAAGAATTCTAACCCTACCTCAGATCAGTCAGCCCAATCCTCCCCTTTTGCTGATCACCGCTGCCAAGATTGATCACCTTATTTTAGATTCGTTCGGCAAGGAAGGGGGCGATCAGTGAAGAGACAGGAAGGATGACAGTCTCCCGCTCCTCCATCAAGATTGGGAATCGGAGAAGCAAGGTTAGCGATCTTGATTCACTTGTGCCGGCGGTGCAAATAGGAACTGATCGTGATCTCACCAGGAAGAGGAAGAACCGCGGTAGGGGAAGGATTTGTTCGGCGATCGTGAGCTCGGGTGGAAGAGGAGAAGAGGGAAGATCGGCGTCCGGTGTGGAGAGGGGATCGCGGGGAAGAAGGCTTCGGGCGGAGAATGAAGATCCCGCTGTAAAGGGAGAATTCACGATTTTGGTTTTCTCACCGGGCGGCTTTAATTCTTTAATGGGTTTGATTAATGGTTTAATCCAATAAGCCTTAACCACATTAAGAAATTATTTGCAATTAACATGCATGCAGCACCTTGTTGATGAAGCACAAGCCTACAACAACACACATAAACCATATAAGATCAATGCATATCATACAACACTTTACAAAGATTCACATTCTAGATATTGATTTATCATCAGGAATAACAAAACATAAAATATCATTGTTGGAGGGATTTTAGGCAAGGGCATGAGATGTGGGTAAATAGTAAGCCAAAGATGTAAAAAAAAAATATTAATTGATTTCCTTTTAGTGTACAACATCTATAAAAATAAAGAATACAATGTTTTTGCACTGCTGCAAAAAGTACTACACATCTTGTCCAAGTTCAAGCATAAAAGTAACTAGAAGATAAAATTCTTTCTAGTTATGCACATGTAATTTTATAGAAATAATTTTCTTATGCACATAATGGTAAAAGGAAGAACTTAGTAAGCAAAGAAAGCAAGGACAAAGATGATCAATTTTTCCTAATTTCATAAACCATATACGACACATGTAATAGAAAAATTCTTGAAAGAAGTATTGTTGATGAATTTAGTGAAAAAATAGATTCTTTCTTCAGCAAATAGGGAAAGGGAGCCAACAACACAACAATCTCAATGCGCAATAACTTCATTATTACCATACTACTAATTATATGATACCTTGCATAATTGAAGGACATACACTGTAAAAAGTTTCCTCTTATCTAATAGTTGTAACTTTCCAACCATCTATTTTCTAGCTCCCAAGACCTGTAAAAAGAGAGTGCTAGAAGCAACTTTAAAGGTGCAATCCAAAAAATGTTAGATTAACTTTTATTAAAATGCAACACTAATTATATCCATAGCTCATGCAATCATGATGTTCTTATGATAAAGTTGTTATTTTATTTTTGTAAAATTGCACGCAAACTTCTATTATCAAACAAGGTACACACATCAAGGTAACCTTGGCCATATCTCAAAGAAAAAACACTATAAAAGAAACTTTACAAAAGTATAAAAGGGAAAAGTATAGATATAAGAAAGCACATATCTCTACTTGATGATACTTATGAATAAAAACAACTCGATGCCCAGACAATAACCAATGTAGTTTCATAAATTCAACAGATATATTAAGTCTTCCATAAGAATTCAACAACATTAGAAACAGATTCCACTCATCAAAACACCAGCAAATCTAACTTTATTCACAAGAAACAAGCTAGTCCACCTAAAATAGGATTTAACAAAATTGTCAGAAATTGCAATGGACATATCCTGCTCTAAAATAATACATGTCAATTTCAAAAATGGCACACAAATTTCCACAAGCCAAACAGTGATTCATGCATTTCGGAAACACAAAAATCACAATAGTCTTTCTGAAACAGAAAACTAAACTTAGCACTATAACAGTATAGTATAGTTTTATTAAATTGAAAATTTCAGCACCTTAACAGTTCACTATAGTAGATTGAGTTACATATCGGTGAATCAAAATTTCAACTCCAGTGTAGGAAATCCATTGCTATTCATAGAGAATCCCCAACAAAGTAGGTTTTAACAGTACCATCAATCACCAGATGTCCTATTTCTGGAGCCAAAAGAAAGATTATATTAACAGCAATAGATTATGTAACCATCCCCGGGGCAATGGTGCAGGACATCCAGGTTGTCACCCAGGCACCTGCAGTTATCCCCAACTACGGCGTATTTGCAGGAATTTTCCTCCAAATGGGGAGCGCAATCAAAGGATGTTGGGCGTCTGGGCTGGCCGATTGCACTTCCCGATTTACCCTGGTGGCCGGTGAGAAACTTCACCCCCATAGTCAATGGGGCTATGTAATCATCAACCATCATTAAAGCAAGACTAACAAAACTCTATCTTTAAATCAAATCTCTAATTGCATATCTAGTATAATACAATAAAAACAAATACATCACAATATTTCACCCAAAAGGAAACTTGATAGTATGTAGTAGTGGCGACTAAATAAGCATCTTTAATATATATATTTGCTTCCAAAAACTTAACAATAAAATTTATAATAAACAATAATAATTTTAATCTCGAACAAATAATGATTGTTGAGTTTCAAAGTACTTTGTTTAGGGCTATGGATCGTGAATATTCAACGTCCACTTGAAGTTATAATCCCTAAAAACCTAATAAAATTATGGACCCAAATGGTTAATTCATCAAACTCCAAATGAAATCAACGATCCACAAACCCTAAGAAGGGCTAGGGGTGTCACACTAATGCAAAAAATGATCCACCTAAATTCATAGGATTGAAAAGGGAGAAAGAAACATCGTTGATGATAATTATGGGGTGGATTCTAAGGGATAGGTTATTGAAGCGTACCGATTTATGGTACTTTTAAAAAGCATCCTAAAAAGATGCAATTACCTTTTGCTGTGCATTGAAAAGTCATATTGCAGCCATTGATTTAATTGAAAACTCTTAAATATATTATACTGTAAGTAATTATAATAGCTTTTCTAGGTTGACAACTTAAACCTTTCTAGAATGTGCAATCTTAGAAAGGTTTGGTTCTATCTCTAGAAACAATGACATTCAATTTTCTCATCATGAAACAGATCATAAAAACAATCATTATAGATTACAATCTCAGGTCTTTCTAAACACCAAATCCAGGAAGCTTGAATGACAAGCTTATTATAGTGTGAGTCAAGGAAACTAGGAGAATACCATCAATAGATGTTGAAACTTAAAATTCTGTGTCAATGGGTTAGCAGATGTTACATGCTTCCAAACTATCATGCGCTAAAGAGCGGATGAGCAAGAAGCATATAAAAACCTCCAAATTGAAGGACAAGGTTGTTACGCATAAATACAAAAATGTATCAACTATCTTTATTTTAAATAGGTTAATACCAAACCTCCAAATGAGGACAAAAAGAGATCTTCTTTAACTACATTGTTGTAGAGTTAAACCGGTTCTTAAAGAGAAGTGAAAATAGATTTCTTCCTTCCATGAGCTCTATATAAAATTAGTTAAAGTGCAACATCCTTAGATAATGCCATGTGAGAAATAACATATGTATGCTCATAAGTAAACAAAAGAGAAGAAATTTGGGACCTAAGTAACTGAATCATCAACAACATTCACAACAGCCTTGAATCCCCATATATACTACTCCCTAATTACATTACCATTAGCCTCCTAACTTTCTAATTGTGCACTACTAAAACTTCAGCAGGAAATAAATTTAGTTGCAAATTAATTAGATGATAATGTTTATTAATCATAACACGCAAGAGATTTAATGGATAAAAAAGTTGAAACCACAAGCATGGTAATCTCAAAATTTTAAGACAATAATCTTAACAAATCACAAATAAATCACATATAAAATCTATAAGGTTCAGCTAATTCATTGTAGAACATAGTATACTAGCATTGATATAAAACTTATATTTTTAACCTCCTTAATTGAAGAAATTTGCTCAATTCTAATTCACACATCTGAAAATTGTAACCACATAAGCACTACTTTTTAAAGCATAAAAAACAACAAAACTTGTTGGTTGTGGCAATGCTTACTGAAGTACTTGTTAAAGCAGTTGTGGAACTTAGAATATTATAGAGTGCAGATAAGGCATGTGCACAAGACATTGGCAAGCAATCCGATGGAAACAGAGTGGTAGTAAGTGGAGGATGTGTGGCTCATCGAGCTACATGAGATTGAAAGAATTTGTAAATCCTAAATCGTATAAGTTTTATAAATCGAATAAGAACTTGGATAATTGAAAATACAAAAAATAAGGATCTAATTTCAATGAAACATGACTTAACATATTAAAATATATAAATAATGACAAGGAACCTGATTGGAGAGCCATTGTCATTGTCCTGCAGCGTTAACTGCTCGATCCCTGTGGAGGAAGATGAAGCGGAAGTAAGAGGATGGTCTTCCAAGGGAATTAGAGTAACGACGTGGTAAAATCGAGATCGTGATGATACTCGTAGGGGTTCCTCATCATGCGCTTCATGGCGATATTATAGTCCTCGACTTGAAGCAGGCGTCGTCGATCCTCCTCCACTGTGCCACTCTTAGAGATTCGAGAGAGCAGAGCGAGGCGAAGTGATGGGAACCATCACTAATGGAGGCTTCTATTTGGTGCTTCCTTCTTCGCAAATATCTTTCCTACGCATTTCCTTCCTCCACAGAGGTCGATTCTTGAGCTTCAAAGGAAACCATGGGAGGGTGACCACAAAATATGGAAAAGGGAGTGAGGGCAAAATTATGAGAGGGAACACTGTCATATTGGAGTGGGGTAAAGAGAGAATGTGTTTGTGTTTTCTTCATCTTAAGGTTTAGGAGTAAAGAGTGTATTGAATGTTTTTTTCCATTTTCTTGCAAATAGAGAATCAAATTTCTTCCACACATCACCATTGGACTATACCACACATGTAGTATATCAAGTGACAAAATTTAAAGGTAAAGATTGAATCAGATAGATACACCAAAGTTTCTTTTTCCTTTTAAGGTATCAAGCAAATGCACCTTTATTTTTTTGTGTGCATTTAGCTTGTCTCATTCAGTGTAAGAGGTGCAATTAGGATATAAATAAAGAAATTATATAAGAGATGATTGTACTTTGACTTTCTTAGATCTATATGTAAATTCTATCAGTTTGAGTACCTAATATTGTCCTACAGAATGATAATTCAACGTCTACAAAAATTAGAGATCAAACCAGTGGTTTTCATTATTCATAACTTTTAAAAATAGCCTTATCTTCAACTGTTGCATCTAAAAATAGAAAAAAATTGTATGTCTTAAATAGTAAAGCAATGTTTTGGATGAGTTACGAGTTCATAGTTTAGTTGCACATGAGATTCTAGTGTTCGTTTTATCAAAGTTTATTTCTCAATTAATTGAAAGGTTGCTAGGATAAAAAAATCAAAACAATTCAATTCACATGACAATAGATAAAAAAAGAAAAATTCTTTATGAAATTAAAAAAAATTAAAAGTTAATTTAATATATAATTAATAAAAGGAAATCCCAATTCAAAAATGAGCACCTCCTTCCATAGCGATTGAGTCTATGAGTAATTTATCATAAGTAATTGATCTGTCAGCCACAATTGAAGCAACCCTACCAGATGGAGTGAAGTGGATTTTACAGCTGCATTTTGAATCTACATTGAAGCTTTGCACTAGCTGTCGGCAACTGGGACACCATGTGGCACACTACAATGCCTCTTGGAATCCACAAATGAACACAATTGGTGAGAACCATGAAGACCTGGATAGTGCTGTTGATGAGGCCAGTGAAAGAGACAACACGAGTCCTGCGATAGTGGGAACAACCAGACAGAATAGTCAACCATTTGTAGATCAGCAAATTGACAATGACTACAACATCAATGTTTCTCTACCATTGGTAGAAGATCTTGGGGAGAATGACCTACTGGGGTGCGCAGATGGTCGGAACCAGAAGAACATGTGCCCACCTAGGGACAGCAACAATTTCAAACTATCCCAATCTCTAATAGTCTTAGATGACTTCTCTAAGTCATGTGTCATGTCTCCATTGTGATACTAGTTGAAGGGAGGAGATAAGCGATCCGAGAGAGGCCCTACGGTTCGATTCCGTATCTGGTGGCTCAAAGCAACCTGTCGATATGAATTGGATTGAACGGAGGGAATCACGCCTCCGTTCGAAGGCCGTATGGTTCGCTGTCAAGAAGGGGCAGTGAACCAATATGGTGTGGATGTTCCAGCGGCAACAATTATCCTGAAATAAAAATCAAATTGAAAGGAAGCAGTGATACCTTTCAGTAGAGAAACAACCATTGATTCTCCTTGTGCTCCTTTCTTCCACTGCCTGTTTGCAACTTCCTTTGGCTCGAAAATGGATGGCCCGTGGAAGGTACTGATCCTAGGTGGATTAATAACCGTAGGTAAGCTTTGTAATAAGTTCCTTGGTCAGCAGCAACAAAAATCCCTAGCTTATTGACGGCGATAACAAAAAGAGAACTCCTTGTTTTGGGCGGTGGCAAGAGGAGAAGAGGAGAATTTGTTTTAGATTTTTAAAACCTAACAATTAGCTTTTTAATCTTTGTAAATAACTCTTCATAAAAGATACATTTATAGGTGTTTAACAGAAAAATTTTGTTAAGAAATATTAATAGAATCTATTAAACCAAACTCCTATCTTTATCCTCAAATTTGGTTCAAAACCAAACTAGGTTGCTTAGGCTGCAAGGAAGAAGAGGGCTGTGGTTTTAAACCAAAAATTAAATTTTAAACCTTATAAATAACTCTTCATAAGAGTTATATTTGTTAGTCTGAATGGAATTAAAATATCTCCACAATGACATGATATTGTCCACTTTGGGCCTAAGCCCTCAAGGCTTTGTTCTTGGGCTCTCTCCAAAAGGCCTCATGCCAATGGAGATACTTTCCATCCTTTTAACCCCATGATCTTTTCCATGTGCTTTAGATGTGGGACTATGTTTGCACCCTTGTAACTGATGAATTAGGGTTTTATTAATTTTTAATCGATTTATTTTTGGGTTTTTGCATGAAAATGATTATTTATTGAATCGATTTCATCATGTTTGTGCTATATTGCATGATTTAAGGCTTGATATAATTTTCGTGATTTAATGATGGATTTTTGGCATTAATTGGACTTTAATTGATTTTAGGGCTAAATCGGACCCAACTCGAGCTCAACCGCGGTCAAATCAAGTCAAATTTGCCAAATTGATCAAGCCAACATGGAGGACATGATCTAGATCGAGCCCGATCAAAATTTTTGAATTTTTCACAAACCCTAAACTGCCCTAAACCCCAGATCAAGCCTGCATCGTCAGATCTCAGATGAACGGCCAGGATGCGTTGATTAATCAAGCCTATTTAAGCTCGAACTTAGGAAGTGAACAGGCTGGCCGCCACTGTTCATCGTCGTCCCCCGCGCGACAACTCTGTTAAGGAGCGTAACTCCACGGTCAGCCACTTCTACCCAAATTGACTCCATCGTGTCCCTGATCCCTAAGGAGGTGGAAACCGGCCGATTGGGTGTTTTCCGGCAGCTGGAGTTGAGCGACGGAGAGGGTTTCTGCGCCGGCCACAACCTCTGTTTTCCGCGTGTTCCGACCCATCACAGCACAATCCGACTTCGCGCGTCCTTTGAGGGGTTCTCCTAGGATCGTGAAGTTTCCCTCTATCACCATCAATCTGATCGGAGCACGAAGAATACAGAAAATCCAGTTTGCATCTTCAATCTCGCTGTGCGGCAATCTGTTCTTGGCTGGGAAGGGTTTTTTCGGCCGATTTCGTGTTGCTGGCAACGAGCAACCCACAGAACGACCGATTTCAAGCTCAAATTGGATTCAAAGGCTGATTGACAACCAGCTGAAGGGGATTTGAAGGAAGATAAGGGAGAAGGATGAATTAACTGCTTTTAGTGTTTTCTGATACTGTCTGATACTGCTTGTTTCTGCATTTTCGATTTTGAAACTTCTGATTCAGATTGTAGTTAACGAAATTACCTATCTTTGAATGCATTTCATGTAGTTAATGCTGGTTTAGTTGTTTGGATTCAATCTAGTGATTAGCCTCAAATCCTTGCATGACAACTGCTGAATTCCTGTCACTGTGCCGTGCCAATTGGCACAGTTGAATGTGTTTTTGCTAGATAGAATGCATGGTTATTTTGCTAATAATGATGTGTCTTGCAAGAGAAATTTAGTCTTTAGGGATTCAAGTTTTGTTGTTTATTGATTTTTGAGTTGTGTTAAGCTTTAGAGCCCTGCATTAGGTCCCGTAGTTCTTGTTTATAATCTCCTACAACCTGAAGGTTTTAACTCTTGCATTTGGTAACTAGAGTAGATAGATTTTAATGTTAGCCATTTAGGTTTCATTGCTTGAAGTCAATTTGAATTGCATTCTTAGGTTAGATTAATACTTAGGTTTTCTTTCTTACCTTCATGCATTTTTCATTTATATCTTGAATTTTAATTTACATTACATTTGAAAACCCCAAAACCCCCATTTTCATAGAAAACCCCAAAAAGAACGACACACGTAAGCTCAAATTAAACGATTCTCTACTAGTCCTTGGAAAAACACGACTCGAGGCCCCTATACTTGCTTGTTTGTATTTATCGTGGAGATCATTGACTACGTTAAGTTCCTCCAACTTCAAGTCAAGGCAATTTCTCATCCTACTTATCTCCTCTTAGTACACCTGCAATTTCCGACGATAAAAGTAGAAGAAACTGAACAAATCCAACCATGTTAATTAAACGCATGGCATTCGCAACAAATTAGAAAGTATTGTGTAGATTATTTATTCTTCAATACTTTTTTACGATGAATGATCAGATATAAAGTAAAATGATGTTGAAAACTTGAACTTGATTAGCTTGCAAATTGAACAGGTTCTGAGCATGAGCAGGTTAGGTGGGGCGGCGTTGTTGCACCACTCGTGGCTGATATGTCTTCTGAGGTGGGCATTCTAATGCCCTTGTGTACTCCCTGGTTCTACTTTTTTCCCCTTCTTTCTTCGAGCTTCATTGCTTACTTAATTGATTGTTACGTCAAAATTATTAACCTTGTGATGGCGACAACCGTGGAACGGAAAAAAAAGAAGCAAGCACTAGCTTTGGCACGCATGCTGTCTTCTGAATTCTCCAAATTACCCTATTGGCTTTCTTTGTTTTTAATTCAAAGAAAAAAAGGAGAATATCTTTAGCTTCATTTGAATGTTGTGATTTCATAAGCGTGATCAACGGAGAAACTGACGGTGTGATGGGAAAACAATAATGAACAGGGGCAGAGTAGCGCGGGGAGAGCAGTCGGCGCCACCGGTGGCAGCAGCGACAGCTTGACGGTGACGGAGCACCAAGTGGCGAAGATGATGGAGGAAGATATGGGCTCGGCCATGCAGTACCTCCAAGGGAAGGGCCTCTGCCTCATGCCCATCTCCCTTGCCTCTGCCATCTCCTCCGCTACTTCTTCCTTCCACCGCCCCCTCTCCTCGTCCTCCGCCACGCACAGCCATCTCCACCCCCTACCTAACGCCAGCTCATGTGACCCCCCTTCCTCCCCCGCTGCCTCCGCCCTTTCTGCCCACTCCGCCATGGCCAATGGCGGCGCCGCGGACGCTGCCAAGGACACCGTTGTCGTTTCCAAAGCCTGACCACCATTTCCATCAAAACTAAAGAACAAGGGATGAAAAAGATGGCGACTCAACAAAAAAGAAAGTCAACTTTAGAAAATGCATTTGACTTTTCCGTCCTCTCTTTCCTTCGTAGTCTCCTCATCAGTGCGTCAAACAGAAGCCTCTCTGTTTTTTTTTCTTTCATCAGCCTTTTTTCTTACGACTGTTGTATCCTCTTTTGCTTCTTGACCTGTATCTGTATCAAACTTTACTCTTGTATGACTTAAATTATAGTTTGCTTTAATCTGCAGCTTATAGTGTGGTCAATCAATGTTGATTAAACTAAGCAAAGAATTATAGCACTACTGATAAAGTCGGATAGGGGATCACTTTAAGAAACAGAAATGTTATACGGGACAAAATTAGTGTGAGATCTCTTTATGCTAGATGAAGGTCTCTTTCTGCTGTTATCTTAAAATAATTTAATCAAAATAATATTCACATATTAAATTTTTAAAAGTTACAGATGCTATCATTTAATTTGCATTTATTTTGTTTTATTAAATATTTTTATTTGCTTTGAGTAAGTGTTGCCATTTTGCTATCTAATTTTTTACAGTTGGGATTCTTATTTAATTCAAATAAGTATCTTTATTTAATGTATAGCTTTTTTAGTTGTTTTTATTTAATTTACAATTTCATAAATGTTTTTATTTTGATTCAATAAAATATCTTTATTTAATTTATAGTGTCTTTATTTTATTAATTATATATTATTCTTTTTTATATATTATATATATATATAGAAAGATATTTTCATTACTTGTTGAATCCTCGTTCTCTAATAATATCTTAAGGGTAAAAAATGTTCAGTGGGTACTGAGTAAGATTGACACTTATTGTGCAGGAATAATCTGATTCACGAATAATTACCGCAAAAGACAAAGAGGGAGGCGTCTAACCGTTAAGTAATTATAAACGATAATTTATTGAACCACGTCGCTACCAGAAATTCATAATTAGCTATTGAAATTTCGATGGCTAATCTATTGCTAATTGGACTTAGTGATCGTTTAGTTTAGTAATTGAATTATTCGGTGGTCATAATTTTAGTCGTCAATCGAATCTAGCGATGTAATTTTATTTTCACAGTTAATTAATAACGGAAAAAAATTTCGTCATTAGTGTTGATGATGGAAAATTATTGCTATTGCTAACTTTAGCGATAGAAATTTTAGTCCTGTTGTTAACTCTAATAACAACTCTAATGGCGGATATTAATTTTGTTGCTAAATTAGTGACGAAAATAAAAAACTCTATCACTAAATTTATGATGGATATAAAATATCCACCGTTAATTTAACGATGAATATAAAATATCCCTTACTAACTCTAGTGAATGATTTTTTATTTTCGTCGCTAAATTAGGATAAAATTTTGATAGCAACCCTTTAATTCTGTGATTTAAATCATGTTTGCTTTTGACACCGGATGAGATAATGATTATTCTGCGGGTAATATTAAATCTGTTGGTTTAATTGCGAACATCGAAAATAATCTTTTAAAACTGTTGATTTGAAAAAAATAGTAGGAGTTATATAGGAAAAAACATCAACTAACAAGATGCTTAAATAGATCTAAAATCCTAACTTGTAAAAAAAAAAAAAAGAAATCCTAATAAAAAGAAAAAATTCTTAACAAATTCAAAATCCTAAAAAACCTAAATAGACTTAAAATCCTCAAATATAAAAAAATAAATTTTTTGTAACTAATCTAAATATCAAAAACTCTAAAAAGTATTAAAAATAAAAATTAAAAAGAATAGTAATAAAAACTCGTTTTGCATTCTTGCAAAACCTTCTGCATTTATAAAAATAAAAAGTATTATAAATGCATTCTTGCACTTTTGATCAAATGGTACTCCACAACCTTCTGCAGCAAGCTCGAAAGAGGAAGGGTTATCTTGCTAAAGTCTCATATGAACTGCCTATAGAATCTTGTGTCGCCAAGACAAGAACAAACATCCTACATGCATGCGGGATAAGGTAGAGAAAAAAATGATATCAATCTCATGATCTACTTCAATATCCTTCCTAAAGATTATATGACCTAATATTATGCCCTGCTTAAATATGAAATGATATTTCTTAAAATTTAATACTAGGTCAGTCTTTACATGATGCAGAACTCATGATAAGCTACCTAAATATGCACAAATGACGAAAAATAGTAAAATATTTATAAATACCTCCATGCAATTCTCTTAGAGATCTGCAAAGATGCATATCATGCACTACTAGAAAGTACCTAGAGCATTACATAGTCCAAATGATATCCGTCGATATGTAAATGTTCCGAAGGAGCACATAAAAGTAATCTTCCCTTGATTCTCTAGAACGATGTGAATCTGGAAGTACCCTGTATAACCATCCAAGAAAGAATGTAATCTACCCATGAGCCTCTTTAACATCCAATCCTGATATAAGTTCTACTCAACACTCATGTGGGTATATGAACTTCCTATATGGTATAAGTTTTACAAATACAAATAAATAAGGGATCGTGTTTCAACATAACATGGTTTAACATATAAAAATATAAAATAATGACAAGGAACCTGTTTGGAGAGCCATTGTCCTTGTCCTGCAACACCAACTGCTTGATCCTTGTGGAAGAAAATAGAGCAGAAGTGAAAGGAAGGTCTTCCAAGGGAATTAGGATGACGGTGCCGTAAAACCTTTGTCAATGGGAAACGAATGCGATGTCAAATCACCTAAACCCTCAAGGACCAAATCCTTATATAGAAATCCGATCTATTATCAGCCCATAGATAATAACGGAACAGATTAACTTATTCTATATATTTAATCCCTATCTGATAATCCTGGAATGGATTAATAAATTCAATAAATCTAATCTATATCCAATAATACCGGAACGGACTAACAGATTCTACATATTTTAATCCACATCCAATAATCCGAAATCCGATAAACTTTAAATAGATCACTTAAATGAGTTCGGTTCGTATCTGCATATATAAATTATAATTAAGCCCACTTTTAAGAAATTAAATCCAACATATCAATCTATTCTTCTTGTTTGCTACCACCATGACACTAGACTTTTTTGGAACCACGTGCACCGAGCTCACTCACTTTCTATCTGAGATAGGGTATATAATGTTGTCCTATAGATAGCCCTCTGATATTGTCGCAGAAGATCAAGTAGTCGCTTCTCTTGATTTGACTTAAGATTCTAGGCAATGCTAATTGGTAATTGCTCATCTTCCCCCAAGTAGGCATACTTCAAGTACCCGGGTAGGGGCTTCAGCTCAAGCTTTGGTGGTTTCATAACTAAAGAAAGTAATTTTTCAGGACCTGCTTCCACTGTAATCCATGTGCACTCATCAAAAATAGCATCACAGATAAGATCTAATCCACTGCTACCATCATCCATGATAGAGTCACTATCAGAGTCACTTGATGAAGTATCCAAACGATCAAATATAGACAACCCAAATATGAATATAAATCATCTGATTCTTCAAAATCTAACTCATCTAATACGTCTATGGCAAGGAGTGAATGATCCTCGACTGGGTATCTCATCGCATTGAGAATGTTGAACTGCACCACTTGTCTCCAAACTTCATGGTAAGTATCCCTGCATGCACATCAATTTTCATTCTTATAGTTTTGAGAAATGGTCATTCAAGAATAAGTGGAGTCTAGTTTGAAGATGCATCACCCCCCATGTCCAAAATATAGAAGTCCATTGGAAAGATCAAGTCCTTCACTTTAACTAAGACGTTCTCGATTCCATCAACTGGATGAGCAAAACTACGATTAGCCAACTGAATAACTACCCCGGTAAGCTGTAAGGGTCTGATACCAAGCGCTATGAGGATTGATTTTGGCATAACGTTGATTGAGGCCCCAAGGTCCAACATAGCATCCTCAAAGCTACTATCTCCAATGACACATGGTATAGTAAAAACTCTAGGATCCTTGCATTTTGAGGGCATCAGCTGAATAAGCGCTGATACATTCTTCCCCATGCTTACCAAATCATTACCTTTCAGCTTTCTCTTATGGACACACAAATCTTTCAAAAACTAGGCATACATAAGAATGTGTTTGATCACCTTCAATAATGGGATATTCACCTCCACTTTACTAAAATTGTCTATAAGCTCCTAGGTCCTCCTAGGATGAACCAATCTCTAAGGAAAAGGCAAGGGCACTAGTGACTGGCTACAACTGTACAACTTTGGCTTAGAACTCTGATCTAAATGACTTGAATCTTTCAACTTTCTCTTGTGGACACACAAATCCATTAAAAGCTTGGCATACTTAGAAATGTGTTTAATCACCTTCAAAAATAGGATATCCACCTCTACTTTGTTGACAATATCTACAAGCTCTTGGAGCTCCTTTGCCTTCTTTGCATCGATAGTCTTCCCGAGATGAACCAGTCTCTGAGGAAAAGGTAAGGGCACTGGTGACTCTAATTTAGGTTGTGGCTGTAACTGTAGCATAGAGCTCTGATATGCACTTCCAGAATCTGGAACTATAATAAAAGGTGCAAGGTCTGAAGTAGATCTACCACTCTGAAGTGTGATGGCACTGACATTTCTCTTAGAATTTGGAATGGTCTAAGAAGGTAACTAACTCAACCCTTGTGACTATAATTCGGGAAGATGTCATATGGCTAATCTACCTCACTAAATTTTAAATAATCACATCATTCCTCTATTGATACTACAGTAGGCCAGCTTGTTGTAAGTTAAACTACTGCATAAACTCCTAAAGTTCGTACGTATATTGAAGTATCTAGTTGAGTAGGAGCAAGAACTGGTTTGGACTGCTGAAATTGATGTGATCTATCTAGGTGATTGGAGAATTTGGGTGACTTCTGGAAAGCTGGTGGTGGTTGATAAGATTATTGCGATGCATTTCCATACCTCAAATTTGGGCGAACTCTCCACACTGTGTTGTAGGTAGTTGGGGTCATAATGCTGCTTATACCCTTTTTGATGATACTGATAGTACTAGGACTTCATTGGAAACATGTTTGCCATTGCTACTTGATCTACAAAAGAGGAACTTTCATCTAGTTGCAACATCAAACAAATGTTGATCAAATGAGATGAGCTAGAATAGATCCCACAAGCTCAAGGTCTGAACTAATTGTCCAGAGGCCCGTTGAGATTGACTAAGAGTTATTTGTCTAACCATAGAAGTCAACACCTGTAGATTGTTTCTGGTTTCCTAATGCTCAGTACTAGGTAGTTGAGCTTCGTTGACTGCTCTGATGATTAATTATCGACTCCCTAACTATTGTGAATTAGCGTCTATATTTGAAATCAATTCCCTTGCTTCATTTGGTGTCTTGTTCACTAAAGCTCCTCCACTAGCGGCATCTATCATATTTCTATCCATGGGAAGAACTCCCTCATAGAAATACTGGATGAGAAGTTGATCGCTGATCTAGTGGTGGGGGCAACTGGAGCACAACTTCTTGAACCACTCCTAATACTCATATAATATTTCTCCTAAAATTTATTAAATCCTACATATGCTTTTATTAATAGCTGCAATCCTCGAGGCCGAAAAGAACTTCTCCAAAAATAACCTCTTCATCTCTGCCCAACAAGTGATAGAACTAAGAGGAAGAGAATATGCTATATCTGCTAATGAAAATGGAAAAGCCCCTCTTCTATGTTGCCATGTGGTTTCATAGTAGAACAAACTACATGGAACTCCCGCAAGTGTCGATTGGAGTCTTCTCCAACTAATCTATAAAATTTAGGTAGAAGATAAATAATATCATATCTCAATTTGAAGTCCACATCCAACTCGGGATATTGGATACATGATGAGTTAGGGTTTTATTGTATTTTGTTGATTCAATTTGGGTTTTTACATGAAAATAAAATGCTTAATGGATATGATTTTATTGCAATTATGATATGTTGTATATTTGAATGATTGATTCTAATTTCTATGATTTGATGGGTAATTTTGTATTAATTAAAGTTGATTCTTTGTAGGACTCAAATTAAACCAAGGTTGAGCTAATTCATTGACCCAAATCTCATGATTGACCTAGACTTCATGATCAACCAAGTTGATTTGGAGTTGAACCCATGTGAATTTGAGTCAAATCAGAGTTGAACCAGGGTTAACCAGGCCTAATTGGAGTTGAATCGACTTGATTTGAGTTGAACCAATATTAAACCGCAGCCAACCTGGTTCAGCACAGTGCATCGTTTAAACCCAGTCCAAATGAGAAGCTATAGTACCGAGAAATCGCGGTCACTCTAGATCTTTCTTCTTCACGATTTTTTCCCCTGTTTCTTCGTTCTCGCATGGAAATCTTTAGTTCTTATTCTTCCAAATTAATTTCCAGACTCCAGAGAGCACCCACAAGAAGGCTTAGCATAAATTGGGAACGATATGATTTCGCTGGTGAGGGTTTCACCAGAGCTCGATTCCGCCGTTTGGATGTCGGCTGAGTTCTTCGGATACAACCTAATCGGAGCGTTCGGGTTCATTCAGAGGGGTTCTTTGAAGGTTCTTGAGGGTTTCATAGCATTTAATTGATTGCGATTTGAAGAATATCAGTTGAATTATCAAGTCTTGATTTGGCTCTATTTGACGTATCAAGGAGGATTTCCGAAGTTGCATTGGATCGAGTTGATTCAGATTAAATCAAGCTTGGATTGATAGGAGCTCTTCTGGGATTTCTGATGATCTTCTCAGATCTTGTGTGACGGCAAGATGTTGATTGATTTTGAAGGGAAGATCTAAAGTTTCTTTTATGTTCTTTTAAATTGTATTTCTGCATTTCTTGTTCTGTTAAACCCTGTTTCTGAACATTTGATATTCTTGTCTGTTCTCAAATTCATCAATTGATTTTGTTTGGCTGATTCATCATGTTAGTTAAGTTTGTCCTGGTTTGTTTGGTATGTTCATGAATTTTTGTTTTGTATTTCTTCTCGTTTCAGAATTGTGCTACTGTTCTGTATCAGATTCCTATTTTGTATCAGAATGTAGCTTTGTTAGCTCATGCATTAGTTATCTTGCAATTGAGATGGGATCTTTTGATTTTCTGTTCCTTGCAATTCTATTCCTTGCATTTAGTTTCAGTTCTTTGCTTTTCTAATATCTTGTTTCATGTTTTGGTGTTTAGATAAGTTTAGAATCTGTTGAAAACCTAATTTCATGCATGATTAGATCAAGTTAGTATAATAATCGCATCTCCAATTGTTAGAATTTTAATGATATTGTTTTTGAAATATTTTACAGTTAGTTTTAATTCTGTAATGTTGCATCATACATTTGGTTCAATTTCTAAGTTTACTGAATTTTGTATCCAAACCTAAGTTTGTTAGTAATACATGTTCTTGGATTTTTGTATTAGTGTTTGCTAGGCTTTTAGTATCAAGCTCTTATTCTTGCATTAGTTTCTTTCATTTACATTTCGTTGAAAAACATCAAAACCCATTTACATTTGAAAAACTCAAAAAGAACGATATTTTAGCTTGACTCACACAACTTTCTACTAGTCCTTGAAAAAATACGACTCGTGGCCTCTATACTTCATTTATTTTGTGAGCTAAGAGTTTTCAATTATAAATTTTAATTTGAGGTTCACTCATGACACTAGCTGTGGACTCTATCAAATTTTGGTGCCATTGCCGGAGAATCACTAATAGAAATTGTTTGATTTGAGCTTGTGCATATTCTCAATTTTTCTTCATTGTTGCTTTGATCATTGTTGGTTTACAAAATGTATGGAAACTTATTTTATCAACAACCACCTTCTCAACAATTTCAATGGCAAAATTTTTATTTGCAGCAACCTTATCAAGGTTTTCAACAACAATTTCAAAGTGGACAACCTCAATATCAATTCTAACAGCCTTATCAAGGTTTTCAGCAAGTTAATCAACAATTTCAACATCAAAATTAGAATTTTCAGCACTCTTATCAGCTACTATAGCAATTTCAACAAAATTACAACAATTTTCAACAACAAATTCAAAATTCACAACCTCAAGTCCATCAACTCCAATAACAGTTTAAGCAACCATTTCAAAATTTCTAGCAGCCAATTTAAAGCTTCCAATATCAGAATTTTTAAAGAAATAATTTTCAGTATTCTACATCAAGTTTTAAAGAAAATTTTTAGTATCAAAATCAACCAATTCAACCCCCAAATCAATTTCAAGATCAACAATTCCAAAGTTCACAATTTCCACAGAATTTTCAGCAGCCCATCTCATTTCAAGATCAACAAAACTCAAATTTAGACCAAGGCAATTATAAGAGTTCTAGTGGGTTTATTCAACAATAACAATAGCTTGAGGAGATAATGCAACAAATTTTACAACAATAACAAATCTTGCTACTACAACAACAACAAATCTTGCTACTACTACAACAACAAAAGGATGATTTTACTTTACAAAATATTGAAAGATAATTTGAACAACTTGCAAGTAGTATGAATCAAATGCAAGCTCGAGAATCAAGTCAATTACCTTCTTAAACAATTCCAAATCTTGAAGAAGATTTTAGTGCAATAACTTTGAGGAGTGGGGAGTCTATTTCAAGTCCAAGCAATCAAAAATCAGATTTTTATGAAAAAATTTCAGCAACTCAATTTTCAGACCAAATCAACCCTGAAATGGACTTTACAATAGTTAATTATGGACCAAATTCAAGCCCAATTTCCTCATCAATTGATCCTACAAATTTGGTTGAAGAACAAGAGAAAAACAACAATTTTGGGGACCTCACAGGAGATACAGTGGCACAGGTTAATTTTAGTTTGGATGATGGAGAGGATGCATTGGCTATTGAAGAAGTTGATATAGAGCCTAGTTCTGATTTATTTTCAGCAAGAGATGGACAAGTGAGTGTAGGGGATGGTACTAAGCCCCAGGGACCACCACTTTTGATTGATATATCAGAGAATTCAGAGGATAGGTATGTGAGTGTAGGGGATTACACTGAGCTCCAGGAATCACCCATATCTATTGAGCATTCAAAGTTGGAGTTGAAACCTTTACCAGATCATTTGAAATATGCTTGTTTGAAAGAAAATCAGAGTCTACCAATTATTATTGCCCAAAATTCAGAGTCAGAGCAAGAGGAAAAATTATTTCAAGTTTTGAGGCAGCAAAGGAAAGCTATAAGGTGGACATTGTATGATATACATGAGATCAATCCTACCATTTGCATGTATAGAATTTATTTGGAGGAAAAATATGAATTCAGTGAGAAAACCACAAAAGAGGCTCAAACCATTGGATCTGAGTGTCGTGAAGAAAGATGAGTTGGTGCTTACAAGAATGAAAAATGCATGGATATACAAGATTCTTCTATACAAAGTAAGGCTTAAATTGATCAAAAGTTAATGGCCACCGGTTCAATTTTTTTTTTGAAGAACTAAAGGAGC
The DNA here is from genome assembly GCF_044706935.1 of Curcuma longa. NCBI lineage: Eukaryota > Viridiplantae > Streptophyta > Magnoliopsida > Zingiberales > Zingiberaceae > Curcuma > Curcuma longa. The sequence continues at coordinate 11,612,214 of NC_133880.1, read as the reverse complement.
TAGAGATGGATGATTTGGACATCATGGATGCTATCTACCCAACCTAAAGGGGAGTTTGTTCCATCTTACACTTACTTTTCATTATTAATACCATCCTTTATTTTATTTTATTTTTTCTTTTCTTTTTCAGTTTTATATCAGTGATAACATCTCATTTTTCATGAGCATTTTTGTTTGAAAACTTCATTGTGAATACCACTTCATGCATGGTTTGGTTTAAGGAATAAGTGTACCCTCCTAGTAATTCTTTACATCATTTTAGAAGCCTTTGAAAGTGAGTTAAATTTGATTGTTTATTCTTGGGATTTAAGTTCATGGTTTTTTGAACACTTGAGTTACCCTTAGTGATGGAGTCTAGAGTGATGAAATTGAGATGGTGTAATTTTTCTACCTAGTAAGGTTTATACCCATTGTTACTCTAGAACTTGCTTGTGTTCTTTCAAGGCTATATTTTCTATAATGGGTCCACATTTATAAAGGTTAATAATCTTTCCCATGACCCATAAACTTTTATGTTTCACTCATTCTTCACCCATTTTTCTTTAAATCTTTTTCATCCCATTTTTGGTTCATCTTTTATTTTCTCTTGGATATGGGTATTTTTGATTGTTATTGATGTTCCTTTACCCAAGACGGTCAAAGATTTAAGTGTGAGGGAGATTTTCATTATTGTGGAAATTTTTGATGATACAAGTAAATGTGGAGCTAATATTCATGGAATTAATTCTATAAGGTTTTGGATGTTTCATTGTTTTGATTGAACTTACTATTGGAAATGAAATTTAGAGTGTTTCAAGCTGAGATAAGTTGAGATCATATTAGATTAGTGAAGATGGCAGTTGATGGTGTTTGATCAGTAGAAAAAGAAAAAAAAAGAAGAAAGGAAAAAACTATGTACTAAATGGGAATTGCTTGTGCCAAAACGAGTTGAAACTAGGATTGAGTTACAATTTAGACTTGATTTTAATTCTAAATTTATGAGGTGAAATTCTGGAATCTAAAGTAGAGGAATATGTTCAGGAAAAATTTCAAAGACAATTTTAGCAAAGGGCACAAAAATCTGGAATAGGAAGTAATTGAAGATTGATACCATTTTGCATTTGATTCATAATTGGTGCTGGAAATTTTGTTAGGTTGGGAGAGTTTTTGAATCAATAACAAGCTGAATACAGCCTTCTATTAATTCAGTGCTTAAAGAGAGTCCTTATTGAGTTGAGTTTTTGATAACACAAGCTAAAACCATTTCAAAACTCAATTTAGGAATTTGAACGCTAAAATTCACCCAATTTGAAACTATAAGGAGATGGCACAAAATTTTTATATCAATTTTGAAGTTTAAATCTGATACTCTGAATTCAGGAACTAGAGCTGTAGGTTGGGATTCAAAGGAGATATTGAAAGCAAAATAATTCTAGAACTAAACTGGATTTGAAAAAAAAAATTTGGTGAACCTAAGTTTGTGCCAAAGTATCAAGTCTATTGTGCAAGGAATTCAGTAGAATTTAAATGCCTATAAATACATAGTTAAATGATACTTTGTTCAAGGCCGGAAACTTGATGAATAAGGTTAAAATTTCCACTCATTCCTGATTCTGAAAAAGCTGTTCAGTGTAATCAAAATTCTGTTTAGACAAGCTTGAATTTTAGAGCTTGGTGGACTTGTTGTAATACAATTTTTGAAGCTACTATGCTGTGAAGCTATAAAGGTTTTAAAGAAATGCTAATGCTATGTTTATGATCAAGAATCAAAGTTGAAAGAAGGTTGAAAATAATGCTGAACTTAGAAAGAAAAAAAATAGTAAGGAAAGAAAAAAAACTGTGTGATGAGTGTGATTTTCCTAATTTAGCTTGGATTGTTTTCAACAAATCAATTGAAATTCATGTGAAGAAGTAGGATTGATATGTGAGAAACTATGGGTATAACTCAGATTCAATCAGATTAGATTAGAAAAAAAAGAAAGAAACAGAATATAGAAAGAAAAAAAAATAGAATGTATCAAGTTGTACAAGTTAGAGTATCAAAATCTTGGGAAGCTGATGAATTCTAGTAAAGACAATTCAATTCAAGCATTTACTAAACAACAAATTGAGAATCTACTTCAAATGTTGATGGCAGCAAGAAAAAAAAGAAGAGAGCAGAATGAGACAAGAGAAAAACAAAATATGCAATTTTATGTTCTGTCCAGCTGAGTTGTAATTTTTTTAGGTACTGATATGAATTTGAATTGCAGGAAAATTGTAGATTTATGAGCAATAGTAATCAAGCTACAAGATGGAAAATAAATGGATGAAAAACAGTAAGAAAAAGGAGAGAAAAAGA
>NC_133880.1:11598379-11609794 GCF_044706935.1 Curcuma longa | reverse complement strand
AAAGAGCCTATCATTTAGATTCTAAATCCCTACAATCGGTTTACTCTGAAATTGACTTGAATTGCCTCCTTAGGCTGGTTTGATACCTTGGTTCATTAGCTTCAATTTTTAGATTAGTGAATTGCATTTTTCATTTATTTGCTAATTTTCGTTTACATTTCACTTCAAAACACCAAAACCCCATTTTATATGTGAAAACCCAAAAAAGAACGACACCTAAGCTCAAGTTAAGCAATTATCTACTAGTCCTTGGAAAAATATGACTCGAGGCCCCTATACTTTGTTTATTTTGTATTCGTTGTGGGTTTTCAATAAAAATATAAATTCTAATTTACAACCCTACTCGTGACACATTGCAAATTTAGGGTTGTCAATCACGTAATTTAGATTGAGATGGGGAAAGTGAGAGTGTAGTCGAGGTCCTAAACCTCAATCAAAGAAAAATCAATTAGTGACAGGATTGAGAAAACGATCCTAGGACTTCAGATTCCTCGAGATTATGTTTGATTGACTATGGACTCCTTACCATTCCTCAATGTTTACACATTTACAGAGATTCTAACCAAAATATCCAATTAGACCTCGTTAGATTTCTCAGAATAAGATCAATAATCTTTTAACGTTATGATTGCTAGTTTGAGATGACCCCAGATAGCTTGATTATAGCTCTCCCACTATCACCGGACACTCCAGCATACTACTAGTATCCTACCCTTTGTCACCAGGTATCCAATTAAGGACCTCTCTCTAACAATCAATAACCATTAGCTATCTCTCATAAAGATTCATTGTAGCTTAAGAATTTTCTCAGAAAGTCTGGTTAAAGGTTCACCTTCTGTCACAAGGCACTCCGGTCATACGATCCTAAGATTTCCTTAAACGACAACTCAACCTCATCCTTATATATTCATATACCATTCACATTCATATCATCAAATAAGCACAAGGCACAAATCCATAAAGCAAATGCATAAATATATCATAGAACATGGAAACACAAATCCATAGTTACAATCATCCATAATACACCTCGATTCCTCCTACGTACTAGAATCTAAGGTTCTACTCTATGACAGAGGGGATACAACACAAAGAAGATTTTAAAAAATACATTTTAGATCCTAATCTGAGATAGAAAAAGGAAATAAAATTTATCAATGGATGTCTTCTTCTTCGCTTTGCAATCTCCTCGTCGACGGTGGATGGATGCGACAAAGTAGGCCCTAAAGGATGGATGGATGGTCGATTTTTACTCCGGATGGCGTCTACGGTGACTCACTATCACTCCCAAGGTCTCTCCCCTCTTTTTAGGGCAAATAATGTTAATTTGAGGGGTGTTCTAAGGCAATCGCCTTACGGTTATACTATTTATTGGATAAATAGCAATTCATTATTTGAGTGCACATTTCATATGTGTTTGATTGGATTTTAAACTCAAATGCTGAATGTCCGTAATACAATTTATAGCGTGAGAGAATTTATGATTGGATCACATGTAAAATACCGGAAGTTAAGGGGTAATTTGCAAATAAATTTATCCTAATTATTAAGGTTTAAAAGGGAATTGACGAAGTCATTTAAGGGGTTAATTAATTATTAAAAGCTAGACACTTAATGGATTAAATTTCATTTGGGTTTACGATTAAACCCACATAGCTAACCTAATTGAGAGTCTATTTAACCCTTTAAATCAACCCTATTAAACCTAATCGGGCTAGGCCTAAAGCTTCATTTAAATGAGCCCAATTAGAAAAGCCCATATGCTATATTAAAACCCAATTGATAACTTAAGGAGGTATAAGGGTTAATGTGGTTAGGGTTATTGGATCCTAACCATTTGATCCGTTAGTAGAAGAACTCGTTAAGAGTTCTTCTCAATCGCGAACAGTGCCATTCTTCCCAAATCGCGAAACTGCGATCTCTCTTCCCACTTCGCCGACGAAGCTTCTCCAGCCACGGTTCTCGATCTTCTGCCGGTGCCAGCTACAAGAGGGCGTCATCCAAGGCTTTGAATCGAGCCATTCTCTTCCTCTCCGTTCCTGATCTTCTGTCGGGGCTTGGCTGGACGCAGGTCAGGGACGACGGCAATCGACGCGGGTAAGAGAGATTGAGCTTGAAAGATCAACCGGTAAGCTGAAATGGTTTTAGATCTGTGGTTTCTCCTTGGGATTCCTTCGGATTTCAGATTTCTTGGGTTCCCAGGTTGTGGAATTGGATCTGTAGAGTTGGTGGCGATTCTGATCGGTGGCGATAGATACAACGTAGAGTTTGGAAGGAGCTTTGAATTGGAGAGTTTAATCCCTAGTTGAATTCCTAATTAGGGCGTTCGTTGAGTTTTTTCAGATTCGTGAGCTTGCTGATTCATTAGGAAATAGGTTTATCGATTAGGTGTTGACAGCAACCTTGATTTAAGAACAGAGCAAAGATTTCTAGGGCAAGCGATTCAAATCTGAGGTGAGTTTCTCCTTGTTGATCTGATTGAATTTGGTATTGGTTAGAGATAGGGAGTTTTGGTTACTGTTGATTGGAATCGAGCAGGATTTGTTTTGTTCAAGCTGACTTTGGAACGGAGCTTGGATCTGGAATTTGCTAGGGCAGAGGCTCTATTGGAGGTAAGCTTCCTATCGGAACTATAGATTGATTTGATTTATGGAATTTCATCTGAATTGCGGATTGAATTAGATCTGGTCGCTGTTAGGCTAATCCAGGGGGATTTGGATTTCTGGCAGCAAGGAAGAAGGAGAATTGGAGTTCTTGGCTGAGCTAGGGTTGCTGAGCTTGAGGATTGGGCTCAGATCTGAGATCGGGGCTTGGATTAGGGATTTGATCAGATTTAAGGTAAGTGATTGAATTTTTAGGGATGATGTTGAATCAATTATGGATCTGTTTGGTTGGGTTATTTATTTATTTATTAGAGTTATGTAACTAGGTTAGTTAGGTTAGTTTAAATCAATTAGAATGTGGTTAACTTAAATTAAGATCTAATCTATTGTTATTAGGTTTTGATTGAGTTAAATTGGGTTTATTAATCTAATGTGGTTAGCTTGGATTTAATTAAACATGAGATTAGTTGTATTAATTATTTAATACAACTAATTAGTGGATTAGTTAAACCCTATTAATGGCTATCCTACGGTTAGATTAGTCTAACCCAAGTTAGGTTAATTGAATAGAATCAAACTGACTATGGTTTGATTAGGATTTCTTTGATATATCATGGCATTTAGGATAGTTTTATTCTTCTTGCAGGACCTTGAGCGATTTGTGGACTTCGATACTATACGAGGATATTTTTGGAGACTCTAGGATTTGACTTGTGATACATCAGGTGGGTAATTTACTGTATTTGGTCGATATAGTTCATTTCTTTTCTTCCAGTGCATGATTCTTTTACTATTGATGTAGTTTGATACTTTGATTCTATTTCGGTTTGATACTTGTATACCTTTGATGTTATTCACATTTATACCATGCTTGCCCTTGTACGATTGAACTTGGATTACCATTCTGATTATTATTCTATCCATTCTTATGTCTTTGATGATCACTATTTGATATAGTTCCTTTCTTATGATACTGATGACCTGTAGAGCTTATTACCTACGCTTACTGACTAGTTTGGTACGTATGATTACCCCGATTTGAGCATCTCGTCATGATGCATGATAACGATTGTAGATTCCATAATGTGGGTTTATCGTGATGATAGATGACCTTTAGTGGCATTGTTATATAGGTGGTTATTATACTCTATTTCCATCTTGGTGATGGCGACTGTATGGCAGTGTACGCAGTCGATGGCTGTAAGGCAGTGTACGCAGCCGAGTCGATGATCTGCCTCGACACGTGGTAGGGCATGGAGAGTACATGGTTGGTATGTTGAAGATGAGTATTAGAGGATAGATATCGGCCATAGTATACGTAGCTCATCATAGCTACTGGATCACCGGACTACTTTGTTGTAGAGCGCGGAGTACTGATCCCCGATGCCGGACATTCCCAGACTCAGATGCTTGCACGAGTTTTGTAGTGAGTGTGGCAGTTGCATCATGCATATGCGCATCATGTGCTTGATATATATATGTTGGTGCAATCGTGCCCCAAGTGATTGGATTTTAATGTTTGGCTAAAATGGGTTTAAGTTAGGCAATGTTGGTGATCTAACATGTGTAATTTAAGTATACAAGAAAGTCCAGGTTTGAAGACTTGGCAAGTGATGAAGTTCCGGAGGCGCGGCCTCTTGGCACATGGAAAAGTCCCGGAGGCGCGGCCTCTTGGCAAAGGATGAAGTCCCGGAGGCGCGACCTCTTGGCAAGGATGACTTAGCATGATGAAACCGAGGAAAACGTCTCAAGCTAGTGCAAGGATGAGCACGAGGCTTGTGGAAGGCGTTTGAAGGTTTGCGTCAAGGCTAAGGGTTAAAGAAAGAGCTGAAAGGGGGAGTTTTCAGCTGGAGCAGTCGACTGGCCCTGCCAGCAGTCGACTGAGGTTGATCCGAGACACACAGAAAGATCAGTCGAGTGGAGTCGACTAATCAGTCGACTGGGAGTAGTCGACTGGAGATTCTTGTAGTCGACTGCTAGTCGACTGTTTGGCTGACAACTGCGCAAATCTGATTTAATTAATGAGCCATTAATGCTAATTAATGAGCCATTAATGTCATCAGTCGACTGGCCTTATGAGCAGTCGACTGATGTATGGAAATACATAAAAATGGTGTTCGACGCGAAGAATAACAACAACTCTGATTCTCTTCTTCTTTGCTGAACATTCACACTGTGTTTTTGTGTTCTCTTCCTCTAAACTTCAATCTTCATTATTGTAAGGAAGAGATCAAGATTGTGAGGGTTTTCTCCACCTTCGAAGGGTTCTTCGAAAAGGAGAAATTTCATAGTGGAAAGATCGTGTGGTGTGTGTGGATCATTGGATTAGTCACCTCGTTGAGGTGGATACCAAGTAAATCGAACGGGTTAGCGATTGATCTCTTTCTTTCTTGTTTATTTTGCTTCCGCTAACACTTTTGCAGACAAAGATCGAAAATCGCTATTCACCCCCCCTCTAGCGAACGCACCGATCCCAACAATATATATATATATATATATATATGTATGTATTGGACCGCACTGATACTGCATTTTAATGGTCTACTTGTTTGACTCTTGACTGTTGCACTATGTTTGACATGTTATTCATATGGTGCATTACATGAGATCTATGTTAGTTGCTATTTATCTGCAGAGATATTCTTGATACCTTGTTGACCTTTGGTATGTATCTATCCTTTTGCTATTTCTTTTATTCATGCACTATCTTTCTATATTACCCACTGAGTATTTGTACTCACATCTTTGGACCCTGGGATTTTTCTGTCTTCCCAGATATCAAGTAGGAGCTTACAGAGGATGCCAGAGATTTGCCACCGATGTCATCTCACGACGACGGGATTTTATGTGTGTGATGTATTGTGGTATACTTATGATACTTGTCATGTTGTTGTTTATGATTCATAGTTTTGGATTTCCGACTTCGTCTTGATGATTATGATGGTTTTCACATGTAGTATTTCTTGGACTTGTATCCATTATATTGGACTTTATTGGATTTATGTTTCCACTCCTATGATTTTGAGTTTTTTTTCATATTTGACGAGTTTTCTCGCTAGTAATTGTGTAGGATGTGTATGTGGCCGTATGGGTCACCTTTATTTCTGTTTAGTATATAAATCCATATTTTGTAGTATGGATAGGCCATGTTGGCCTTTATATATGTGTGTATACAGGGAGTTGTCAGGGATACTGGGGAGGTGCTGTCGAAATTTTTTGGACGGCTATCTCCTAGGTCGTGACATCACAACTAGTGAGCATCTCTACACGTGTAATTATGAATGTATTAGAATTATCCCTAATCGAGGAATTGATGAGCTCAGACGTCATTGATTCTGTTGAGACTAGCACGTTTTGAACTCCTTGGTTAGCTAAGTAGTTGATCTCACTACTGGAGACATTAGATGTTGAGAGTTAAACATGGATGCTAGTTAAAGGTAGCCAGTTCATTGGAGTGACCTTCCTTGAGACTTCATATGGTTCTATTCGTATGTCAATGAAGATCTCAGTGCAGCTTAAGTGCGAGTTTCCTTTGACTTGCAATATTCAAGCCACCTTGGTCACAAAGGCTTATACTTTGACATCTTAAGCAAGCATCTCTGAGGAGATGTGGACCCAAGATGATTGGGTATAAGATGAAGTGCCCGAAGGTGTTTGAATAGCCCACAGAGGATTCACTGCTCCTTTGAAAAGGAGACATATACCTTGCGGCTTTTGTCAGGATTATTACTAAAAGTCTTTGGCCAAAACATTACATGTCAAGAGTACGGTACTCTTGGATACGTGTACAAATAACTTGAATCTATAGAACAAGAAAGCAGCTTGGGCTAGGTGTGACATAGTCAGCCTAGTGGGGACTGACACATAGACCATGTCCTGAACCAAGCGGGTATAAGATGTTGAAAGGAACAAGGCAAGGCACGATTCAGTAGAGCTGCTGAAAGGTTTAGAAATGTTCTGGAATCAATTATTGATTTTTTGATCAATTGGGGATCATGATATACTACTAGGTGTCATTCATGATCGTTCCATAATTAATGGTTAATTACGGATGGCCAACATAACCGAGAACCTATTGGGTCACATGCACTATATGTTCTCCGAAGGATTTAAAACGAGTTTGATAATTGGATTCTCAGAATGAGAGAAATAAAATCTGGTTGGACCAGACAAAGGACAATATGATAGAATTCGTCTTGCGAAGATGAAATGAATGAAACTAATTTCGTTCAAATCAGAAGTCATTTGGTCAGTAAACCAAATGATTTAGTTTTGAACCAAAATTGAATCAATTTGATTTGGTTCATGATGGAAGAGATTTTGGAAAAACGAATGCGATGAGAAGTTTCCTCTTGTGAAGATAAATTGAAAAAAACTGGTTTGGATCAAATTGGAGGTTGTTTAGCTGTTGAACCAAGCAAACCAAGAATGAACCCGATTCGATTCGCACAGTAGCTAAACCTGATTTAGGGTTTCTTCGTTTTTTTCTTTAAGTTTCGTCTTCTCACCGGTTCACCTGGGTTGCACGAAGCCGCTCCTGTGCTCCTTCTTCAGCGCGATAAAAACCAGAGCAAGGGGTGCTGTGTTTCTAGCTTGTGCGAAGGCTGCTGTTCCCTGGCAAGCGACGGTGAAGAACGGGAAAAGGCGGAACCCTAGATGCTTCCCGGTGGTTTCCTCCTCCCCAATTGCTTGATCTCCTCTGTTCTTCTTCATCCGTGAGAATGCCGGAATCCTTCACCGGAGAATCAAGGTGGAAAAGGATTGCTCTAGCGGCGCCCCTCGTTGTGTTGCTGCCCGCCGCCGCCGGAGGAACAAGATGGAGATTGTTCTTCTCCCTTCCAGTATTCTGCGCCGCCACTGTGGTTTCTTTCTCGAGCGAACACAGCTGGCCCGAGCTCCTCCTCCACGTAGCACCATCCCTCACCTCTCGTTCGCGTGAGGGAGGCACCGGAGAAGCCTGTTGAGTCGCCGGCCGTAAGGAAGGTGAAGGGAATAGGACAACGCCACTGTCTCCTCTCTAGCGATTTCCTCCTCGCGTTACCGACCGGCAGAGCACTGGTGCTTCTCTATTTTCTCGAGTGCCATCGGCTGTAGCTAGAGCCATGTTTACCCGGCAGCAAAGTAGAGCAGAAGAAATTCCTCTTTTGGCAGTGTGGGAGGGAAGAAGAAGTTGTTTCTCGTGCCATTATTATTTTGGTTGTATGAGAGAAGAATAAGATTGTATTAGGTTTATTATCAAAATTCTATGTAATCATCAGAAATTGTTTTTGGTTATTAGATAGACTATTTGGACATTCCTAATCAATCTTGGTTATTTGATGACCATCCGCCATCTGCCCGAGAGCTTATGAAGCAATCGGAAGATTATTCCATCATCTACGGGAAAGAGTTTCGACTATTTATCCGTTATTGGCAGTCAAAGGTTGACCACTGAAAACTACACCGAGAATATTATTCTCGGTGATAGTCTTAAAGTCCCGGAACGATCGCGACAAATGTTGTTGCGCGATTTCCGAAATAAGGGTTCTCTCGAATTGATTGTTATCGATCATCGACTAGTACCGAAGACGATGATGAGACTCATGACTTTTGAAGTCATCCAGACGAGAGCTTGGCATGGATTACCAGTAGAGGCGGGACTCGAACGAGGACCGCTCGATTGATTCAACACCATTCAAATGTCATCCGAGAGGTACGGTTTAGAATAATTTATTATTATACAAATTTTAATTTCTTGTCATGCCTTGTACTTGTTTAATTCCTGCTTATGCATGTGTGTGTTGTTTAATAATTAATTTTAATTATTATTTTATTTCCGCTGCGCACGTTTCTGAAACATGAGAACACGCTCATTGCACCAGGACGATCCCAACAAATAAGAGGGGTATTTATATGCCCCCGCAATCAAGTTCTCGCCACACGACCGTGTCTAGTCACACGACCTAGGGCGCAACGCTAGCACGCTCCGTCACACGGCTGTGCCTGGTAGGCACGGCCATATGCTGCTGACTGATAGGAAACACTAGAAAATCCGTTCCGGTGAATTCTTGCAGAACAAAAATTTTTTGGAAACGATTTCAAGTTGCCCTCATAGTTAATCAAACCAAAGTTTGATCAACGCATTTAGATCATTGGGCTCTTGTGTTTGGTTTACAGGATCCAAGATAAAAAGGATAATTTAATTAACGCGGAAACATTAAATTGTACCTTTTCTTCGGACTGTTGTGAAGGATGTGATCTTCTGTTGTATTCCTCTCCTCTTCTTGAACGTTGTGTGGGCAACGATCCTTCGAGAATTTCTCCACCAGAATTCTACTCTCCGATAGCTAACAAACTTTCCTTCCTTCTCTTTATCTTCTCCACCTTCCTTGTCGTTGTCCCTTGGAAAAGGGTGAGCTGGGAACGCCGACCACAAAGCCACAAAAGGAAATCTTGGAAGGCCCCGGCCCTTTGAGAAGAAGGGGGGAGGTGGGAGCCAACCCTAGGAGAAAAGAGAAGAGGAAGAGGAGGTGGTGGCTACCGACCAAAGAGGAGTTCCGGCCACCAAAAAGTTTTTGTTTCATGTGTCTCAAACCCTTTGCAAGCCTCCTCTTTTATAGCTTAGCCATCTCATAAACTTGGTATGATTTGAATCATAAACTTAGTGTGATTTGAATCATAAACTTGGTATGATTTGAATCATAAACTTGGAATGATTTCAATCAATCAGATTGATAGGCTCCCCCAAGTATACGGTTGTCGTCAAGTAATAAAAAGATATCGAACCACAGGGACTGTGTATTAACTATAGTGATGTCACTAAGATAGTTATCTAGACTCAGAGGGAAACGGATTGGTTGAGGATTTGGTTGTGTGTGTGAGAGAAAGAGAGATTAGCTTGGGGTTTATGGGTGAGATGAGTAAGTTTAGGATTTCGGTTTCACATTCATCCTAGGTGATATCCCTAATTCATGTTTGTTCCCTTATTCTCAATGTCTATCACCTTGTAGGGATTCTAACCAAAATACCAACTCGACCTCGTCAGGCTTTGTTGGCATAAATCAATGGTGTCCTAATGTTACTAAGGTTGGTTTGAGATGATTCTAGATAGTCTGGTTCAAGACTCTCCTCCTGTCACGAGGCGTCCTAGAATACTACTAGATTCCTACTCCCTATCACAGGGTATCCCTTTTAGAGACCTCTCCCAACACTAAGCAACCATTAGATATCCCTTATGGGAGTTTACTACTGTGTAAAAGTAATTTCGGACTCGCCCGGTTGGTAGCTCTCCCGTCTGTCACCCGGTCACTCCGGCAGTTACGGCCTAGGAAACCCTCACACAACAATAAATTCCACATAATCATGCATATGCGCTCACACAAACATTTCATCAAACACAATCAAGGCACATGATACATGAAACAAAGGTAAACATCTCATTGAATAGGGAAAATGACATAAACTAGTTCATACATCACCATCATTACATAGATGTTCATCCTACATCCTAAACTCAAGGATCTACTCCATTACAAGAAGATTACCACAAGTATGCATAATAAACATCATCCACCAAAGAGGGGAAGACTTATCTTTGAAGCGTGAGCATCCTCTTGAAGATCTTCTTGCTCCGGTGTAGGATGAATCGGTGGAGATGAATGGCGAGGTGGACCGGCGAAGGATGGAGCATCTAGGGCCTCCCCTAGAGAGGAGGAGATGCCGCCGCCAAGCCAAGATCAAGGGTTTTGGAGAATGACCCAAGATTGGGTTTGTTTCCACCTTTTATACTCACCCAAAACTGCCCAGATTGTCCCTGGTTTACAAGGCTTCGCCTCAATGGGTTTGTCACCTAGTAAACCTAGTTTTCTTCAATTGGAACCTGAATCAAAGTTGTAGAGCATTGAATTATCTTCAATTTGGGTGGTGGACCGACCCATAACTTCATCTGAGCCGAAAGTTATGTTAGTTCGAAGTTTGGTTTGCAGTTTGGGCAGAGCACCCAGCGCGGCCGCGGTTAGGAGGCACGGCCGTGCCATTTAGCACGGCCTAGAGTAGTCATCGTTCTGTACACCCTGAAGAAAAGTTGTAGACCTTAAAGTTAACTCCATTTTGAGGGGTGGCACGGCCCATGGTTCAATCGGAGCTGAAAGTTATGCCCATTTTACTTTAAGTCTGCAGAACTGTCCAGATTGATAGGTAGACACGCCCGTGTGCTTTCCGTCACACGGCCGTGCCTAGGAGGCACGGCCATGTGCAGCCGCTGCTCTGTTGCCAGACACGCCCGTGCCTATGAGGCACGGTCTCACAAGGTCGCATCTCTATTGGGAGGCACGGCCGTGCCTGGGAGGCACGGCCAAAGCTGGATCAGGCTGAAGAAGTGGGCACGGCCGTGCCTGACAGGCACGACCCCTGCTGTCGTCGCTCTGTTGGAGGACACGGCCGTGTCTCCTGGTGCTACACGGTCGTGTCTAAGACTGGATATGTGAGGCACGGCCGTGTTCTGCCTTGTTTCTTCTTCTCCTCCGTTTCTTCGTGTTTGCTACATAAGAGACTCACCCGTGACAGCGAGCACGGCCAGTGTGAGCCTCTTTTCTCTACTATTTGCTCCACCATCAATAATGCATCGTTTTGGCTCAAAATCGCATCCTGTCATACAAAAAATACAAAAAGCAGATCTCCGAGCAAAAGAGTAGAAATATGCAATATAAAAGAATAAGGTGTGACAAAGTGTAGCATATGCAATGAATCACAAGTAGATGAGCGTTAAAACAAGGCTAGAAATACTATATGATCTATGCTCAATACAGATTTGAGAATTTGGTATGATTTTGGA
>NC_133880.1:11411555-11598279 GCF_044706935.1 Curcuma longa | reverse complement strand
AATAAAGCATAAATACATGTATATATCCTATGCACATCAACCCTATTGTTTATTTGTTCTTTTCGGTTCTGTGTTTACAATTCAAATCCCCCCTGATTTGTTGTTGATTCCTCTGTTCGGTTATCTTGTTGGGCAGAGCATAGAAAATTAGGTTATCTTTGTGCATAGGTTGATGAATTCCATGTGCATAGGTTGATGAAGTTCATCTACATAGGTTGATTAAGTTTGTGTGCATTGTTTGTTTGAACTTGTGTGCTTGATTGAGGATATTCATGGGTCGTGATCTTTGTTAATAGCCAATAAACATTGTGTTTGAACTTGATTTTAATAAATGATTTGTTTATTGATAATGCATGTTGTATTAGTGTTTGATGTTTTTAATTATGTGTTGTATGCCTTGTAAAATGATTGTATAGGATGATTGTGTTGTATAACCCATTTGTGATTAGTGTAAAGTTTGTAGGGGTTATTTTGTAATGTATCTTAGAGTTTGTTTTGTATTCATTTGTAAAATTATTGTATATAGGATGTGTATTCCATGTTGTATGACGGTTTGTATTGATTAACTAATTCATTAAACCTGTAATAAATTGTACAATCCATTCGTGTAAATATTGCTTGATTTGTATAATATGTATGTTATGGTGATTTGTTTAAGTTGTGTTGTATCTGTTTATTCATTTGTAATGATCTTGTATTAGGATGGTATCATGTTGTTAGGTTATACATAGATTCTTCATTGTACATGGTTAGTGTATAGGTTGTATCATAGTGTGTGTTACGATTCATATTGTAAATTGACTCATGCTAATAAATGCAATTTGTATAATAAACTATTGGATTTGTGATTTATGTGTTGTTGTAATGTGATAGATCATTCTTTAAGTTGTAAGCTTATGTAAATATGATTGTTAAGTTGTTATTTGTTATTGTAAATAGTTAGGACTGAATAAAACACAATAAAATCCCGCACCAAATGTCTAGGACATCTTTCATCATTGAGTCCAAGAGAGATGACCCGGACCTCTCTATGCTATTTAAGACGATAGTTAGGGGTTTGATTAATAATTAAATAATTAATTTTGATGGGTGTGAGTGACAACGAATAAGGGAATAAAATTATATAAATAAAACAATTCCCATCCAAACACACCCACATCAGAAGGTCGATGGCACACCGAAAAGTTGAAATCATGAATGTCCTTTCTACACTCGTTGTCGGTGACACCCAGTAGAGGAGTTAAAACTGCCGTTGCCGAAAGAAGGCAGAGATCGCTCACGAGGATAGGGGCGGAGGTCAGAGACAATGCGCGATTGGGAGACGACATGCGATTGGGGATTCCGATCATCCCCTTTCGCCCCCACCCTGATTGCTGGAGACGTTGGCGCTTGACGCACCGGTGACCTCCTTCACACGACCGGGAGAAACAGGGGACAGCGCCATGACCCGGAGGAAGAAGCAGCGCTCAACTAGGGTTTTGACGTCTTCTCCTCCTCTCCCATGCGGGCGAGCAAAGGTGGCTAGGGGTTGGCTTGCCCTTATACCAGTTCCTTCGACCTTCTTGCCGACGGAATCGGGTCGCTGCAAGAAGAAGCCTCTCGAGCGAGAGAAGCGAGCGAGTGTGCATGCGGCTGGCGCACGAGAGTGAACCAAAGAAAAGAAATAAATCAAATCAGACTGGAGAAAAAAAACTGATTTTTAGGGTTTACTGTAGCGAATTGGGATAAATTTAGTTCAAAATTATTTTTCTCTCGAATTGAGAATCAAATTCTCAAACTCATTTTAAGTTTTTCAGAGAACTTGTAGTGTGTGTGATCCAATAGGTTCCCAGTTATGTTGGTCATCCGTAATTAACCATTAATTATGAAACAATCATGAATGATACCTAGTAGTATATCATGATCCCCAATTGATCAAAAAATCAACGATTGATTCCAGAATAATTTCTAAACTCTTCAACAGCTATAATAACACGTGTCTCATTCCTTTCACCATCTTATACTTGTTTATTAAGAACATGGTATATATGTGTTAGTCCCCACTAGATTGACTACATCACACCTAACCTAAACTTGCTTTCTTATCCTATAGAGTCAAGTTATTTGTACATTTATACAAGAGTGTCATACTTTTGACATGTGATGCTTTGGCCAAAGACCTTCGGGCACTTTGACTTATACCCAATTATCCTAGGTCCATACCTCCTTATAGATGTTCAATGTATAAGTCTCCATGACCAAGATGACTTGAATACCGCAAGTTAAAGGAAACTTGTACTTAAGTTACACTGAGATCTTCATTGACATATGTATAGAACCATATGCAATCTCAAAGTAGGTCACTCCAATGAATTAGTTACCTTTAACTAGCATCCACATTTAACTCTCAACATCCAATGTCTCTAGTTAGTGAGAACAGCTGCTTGGCAAACCAAAGAGTTTAAAATATTCTAGTCTCAATATAATCGATGACGTCCATGCTCATCGATTCATCAAATATGAATAATTTCAATACATTCATAATTGCACATGTAGAGGTGCTCACTAGTTGTGATCCAATCACAAATTCTCTCATACCATAAATCGTATTGCAGACATTTAGTAAATGAGTTTAAGATTCAATCGAACACACAAAAAATGTACACTCAAATAGTGAATTGCTATTTATCCAATAAATAGTATAACCATAAAGTGATTGCCTTAAGACACCTCTCAAATATAACACTTTTCTCAGTAGAATGGGAAATGAAGCGCGAGAGAGTTGTAATGTGTCAGACTAGGCTCTATACTTCTTTGAGACTTTGTGTAGATGCTATATTTTGTAAACCTATATCTTCTCAGGATTAGCTTCTATATCTCACTCTATGACAATGTATCCGAGGAATTACCCGCTCTTAACACCAAACACACACTTGTTTGGATTCAATTTGAGACCATGCTGCCTCAGAGTGGAACACGTCTCGTTGATATCCTCAATTAGGGTCTCAGCTCATGCGGACTTAATCAAGATGTCATCTACATATACTTCGACATTGCACCCAATTTGATATCTAAAAACTCGATCCATGAGTTATTAGTAGGTGGTTCTTTAGTCCGAAAGGCATAACCTTATAGCAAAATGTTCCATTAGAAGTGATGAAGCTAACCTTTTCTTGATCCTCGACGGCCAGAGGTATCTGATGGTAACCCTGGTAAGCGTCGAGCATGCAGATAAGTTCGCAACCAGTTGTGGAATCAACCAACTGATTTATTCGGGGCAATGGGTAGCAATCCTTGGGGTAGGCACTTATTGAGATCTCGAAAATCAATGCAAACCCTTCATTTGTTTCTCGACTTTGGCACCAACACCACATTGGCCAACCATGATGGAAACTGTACTTCCTTGATATGTCTGGCTCCTCACAATTTGACTAACTCTTCGCGGATGACTCGGTCTTGCGCTGGTGAGAAACTTTGCTTCTTCTGCCGCACTAGTCGAGATCCTGGGAGGATGTTGAGATGGTGCTCCATGATGTTTGAGGCTATCTCAGTGACTTCTTGAGGTGACCAAGCGAAGACATTGTTATTCCTGATAAGGCAGGTGATCAATTGCTTCTTGAGTTTAGAGACCAAGTCAAATGCGATCTGCGTGACTTGATCAGGCTGGCCTAATATGACCTGCACTTCTTCTTTCTTGTAGGCTATTGATGAAGTGGGTGCTTCTTGAAGAGATTGCACTTCTCCGTTTGGAACGGTTTGGGCTTTCTTGAGGTCGATCTACACCACATCCACATAACATCAACGTGCTAGACTCTGATCTCCACTAACTATTCCAACTTGATCAGTGACATGGAATTTGATCTTTTGATAGAAAGTGGATACCACAGCTCAGAATGAACTAAGACCCGGTCTCCCTGTTATTAGTAGCCCTAGACCCAATTATGTGATGATTGACTAGGAACTTTTATATTATATTCTATTGTTAATAAATACAAAGTTTAGTTATTATATTTACTTCATGTTTGTGTCAAATGACTAAATATAATAATGTACTTGAGTAGTAGATTCTAATCTACATCATATCAATTAATTAAATTGATAGTGAGATGATGTAGAGAACACTAGGGCTGAGTATTCGGTGAAAATCGAACTGAATCGAATTAACCAAAATCGAATCGAACTAAATTTTTTTGAACTAAATGAACCAATTGAATTTTCAAATAAAAACTGAACAAACCGAACTAATAAAATATTGGTTAATTCAATTTTCGACCAAAATAACTATATTTTTTAAATATTATAAAAAATTTATCAATTAGTTAAAGATTTATAAATTTACTTACTTAGGAATTTATAAATTATTTTTTTTTAAATTTTGATTCATTCAGTTTAACCGAATAAGAAATTATAAAACTGAAACTGAACTAAATTAACTGATTTTTTTAGGAAAAAATAATCAAAATTTTGAAATAACTAAATCAAATTTTTAAATTCGATCGGTTTATTTGATTTAATTAAATTTTTGCTCACCCCTAGAGAATACTACTCTTAACTATTCCTAGTCAAGCATTAATATTCAAGGACAATATTAATGTATTGAGACTAGCATGTAGGTCAATTGATGACTTGATCTCACAAGTTATGGATATGTGATATCACGTTGACATATGAGTATATATTAAAAAATATATATTGAATTGATCCGCCATGAGAGAGTTTCATAGATCGTTATATGAGTGTCATAAACTTTCTCATATGACTATTAGTATAAATAATCCTTAGACTTGAAGTCACTACGATTTTCTATATAAGGAGTTGTGTACTTTGGTATCGTCAAACGTCACTTGTAACAGGGTGAACTATAAAGACGATCACTAGGTATGCAACGAATTATGCAGAGGGATGTGAGTGATGTAGATGAAATCTATCCCTCTCATATGACGAGAGTGATATCTCTGGGCCCCTTAATCAAGTAGGACTACTAAATGCATGGTCATGCTCAAATGGGTCAATATGAGATATTGAGCTCATTTGCTTGAATGAGTCTATTTGAGGATCAAGAAACACAAAGATTAATATAAAAAATGACACGGTCTATGCCTTATTGATCAATCTAGATATCAAGGATAGAAGGACATCATCATACATTATAGTAGTCATGGAAAGGTTAGGTCGGATCTCGACTTTCTCATCACTTGGATAGCAATGATGCATTGTTAGATGCTGCTCATTGCTTATGTGTCTAAAGTGGTTTAAACACATTACCAACGTTACAAGAACCTATTGGGTCGCACAAAAAAAAATGATGCTTCAAAAATTGATTGATTTTAATTTGACTAAAATATGATCCGAATTGAATTAATTGAGTTAGACTTAACTGAATCCAATTAGATTATGGTATTGATTGTAATTTGAGTTAGACTCATTTAGATTAGACTCAACTAAATTTGAATGAGATATTGATTTATTAAAATATTTAATAAATTAATAATAGAGGAATGCCAAAGATTTTTTTCTTCATTGGATGAAGAGAAGATGAAGAGCCAACATGAGAAACATATGCTCTATTTGGGTTTTAATTGGCTTTAATGTGGGGAAGCTAAAGAGGCAAAAACCCTTCATATTCATGAGAGGAATATAAAAGATTTTTCTTGTATTTTTCAAAGGTGCAAAAGGTATTTTGAGCCATCTTCTCCCTCTTGACCGAGCACCCCTTTTCTTTCTCCTCCTTGTTTTGGATGAATCTCCTTGTGTGGCTAGCACCATAAAGGTGATTCTTCTTCGAAGCTTGAGATTGTGTTCATGTGAATACGCATAGAGGCACAAACGCTTGAATGTGCAAGAGATCCGGCGAACCGAGGATGAGCGGGATAAGCGAAGGGCACGCTTCAAAGGTATGGATCTATTAGATAGATAAATCAAATTTCATACAAGTTTTCTTTTGCATGGATCACTAGTTGGGATCCTATTTCCGCTGCCAATTTTGTTGCTTGTCGTATAGGATTCCCTTCACTCCCTAATATAACATTATAGGAAGAAGGGACGTCCACCACTACAAAGATGACGCTTTGAGTTCGTCGGAGGGGTTCTTCGCCTAAGGACAAGGGCAAACTGATTTGCTCTAACGGTTGCACCTTGTGCCCTGAGAATCTGAATAGGGCGGTGGGCATGGGTCGTAGTTCTTGTTAATCGATCTGCATTCGATCAAAAGCATCTTTGCATAACACATTGACTAAACTACTGTTAGGATCGGTTGAATAGCTAGAGGGGGGGTGAATAGCGTTTCTCGATTTTTCTTGTTCTTTCTCTGCACAGAGATTAGCGGAAGCAAAAATATAAAAGAGAAAGAAAGAGATCAACGCTAACCCGGTTTGTTTACTTGGTCTCCACCTCCGCAGAGGTGACTAATCCAAGGATCCACACGCACGCACACACCCGATGCACTATGAATCTTCTCCTTCTCGAAAACCTCGAAGGCGGAGAAACCTTTACAACTCTTTAGATCTCCTCAAATATGATATGAAATATTGTTTAGGAGGAGAGGAAGAAAGCAGAGAATGGAGAACAAACAAGTTCTCAGAAGAAGCACAAAAGAATGAAAGAATAGCGAAAAAGATTGAGTTGTTCTCGTGCAGGCTTCTTTTATAATCTCTGCAACATCAGTCGACTGCTGGCAGGGCCAGTCGACTGATGCCTTCAATCGGCAACAAAATCTCGCATTAAAGCGCATTAAATGCTTGCCAATTTTCTGCAACGTTCAAATAGCAGTCGACTGTCCAAGACCAGTCGACTGGCAACAGTCGACTCACCATAACACCAGTCGACTGACCAGTCGACTCCTGTCTTCCTCTGGCTCGACTGATCTTTCTGTGTGCGTCTGATTTATGAGCAGTCGACTGCTGGCAGGGCCAGTCGACTGGTGAAGCTGAAAAATCCCATTTCAGCTTCTCTTGACCTAGACCTCGGCCTTCAAACACCTCCCACAGCCTCATGCCTCCCTGCACTAGCCTGAGATGCTTCCATCAGCTTTGTCATGTCAAGTCTTTGCCAAGACCACCCTTGGACTTCTCCTTGCCAAGACCACCCTTGGACTTTTCCTTGCCAAGACCACCCTTGGACTTCTCCTTGCCAAGACCACCCTTGCCACCCTTGGACTTTTCCTTTGCCAAGACCACCCTTGGACTTTTCCTTGCCAAGACTTTTGGACTTTTCCTTTGCCAAGACCACCCTTGGACTTTTCCTTTGCCAAGACCACCCTTGGACTTTTCCTTTGCCAAGACTACCCTTGGACTTTTCCTTTGCCAAGACTACGCTTGGACTTTCCTGCAAACTTGCATCACACATGTTAGATCAACAAGAATTGCCTAACTTCAAACATAGTTTAGCCAAACATTGAAACTCAATGCACTTGGGGCAACTATTGCACCAACAATCTCCCCCTTTTTGATGTTTGGCAAAACTTTGTTTAAGTTAGGTCTTTAAATCATGTAAAGCATAGCATGTGATTAAAACATGATAAGTAAAGCATAAATCACATGATATCAGAGTATTAACAGAGAGTATTAACATGAATAGCATGAATAGCATGATCAAATATGAATAGGCATGAAAAACTTTATTTTTCTCTCTAACTTAAACATTCATATTTCTCCCCCTTTTTGTCAAAGATCAAAAAGTGATTACATAGACAAAGTAGGGTTAAATTTTCCTTAAAAAATGTTTATCCCCCTTTAATGTTGCACCAACAATTGTTTCGGAGGGAAAAACAATTTAAATTCTCAAAATATGCTGAAAACAGTAGTATCAGTCGACTTCTAGTATATCAGTCGACTCAGCAGTCGACTGCAGTCTGACACAGTCGACTGATAAACTGAATTTCAGTTATCAGAGACGAACTTGAGAAATGCATAAGTAATTGTACGATATTCAAAAATTCGTGAAATTTCACACGTACAATACTTATGACTAACCTTATTTGAGAAAAATATTTTGAAAATTATTTGGTCTCAAATATGGTAGTTTGATACAAAATTCAAAAGTGATTGATTAAAATCAATATATGTCCAAGTTTGTATCAACTTTCCTAATGAATAGAGATTTCCTGATTTGGAGACTATCCTTAAATTACTGAGGGATTTTAAAATGTGTTTGATTATGTTAATTTAGGAATTAACCCCAAGGCTCCCCCTAAATATCATTAACCTCTTTCAAACACCTTTTTAAATCATATGCTCCCCCTTAATCATAACTCCATAAAATTTTAAAATCACACATAAAATTTTCTTCCTTAAGGATCAAATCATAACTCCTTGAGCAAAATTTAACTCCCCTTAAGGTTTGATCACTTAGCTCCTTAAAAATAAACTCTCCCCCTTAAAAATATAATTTTGATTTCTTTTAAATATGTCAATCCTTTCTCTCCCCCTTAAGATTTGAAATAATGCATCAACCAATTAAACATATCAAACATCATGATTTTGAAATCAAGCAACAATAATTTATCAATAGAATCATCAAACATGAATAATAATCAACACATAGCAATATAGATAAAGATCATTAAAAGTAAACCATAAAGATTAGCAGTTATATACAAGTCATAGTTTTGAGACAACCAAAACTCAAAGTTATCAACACATAACACACAATCAAACAAAACTAGATGTTCAAGATTTAAATGATAACATTAATTACATCTTGACATCTAACACTCAAAATCTAATCTTCAGCAGCTGGAGGAGGAGGAGGATCCTGAGGATCCACAGATGGTGAAGCCTGAGGTGCCTGCTGGCCTCTCAGTGACATCGAGAATCTCCTGCCTCATGCTCTGGAGCTCAACACGAATGTCTTGTCTGAAAGACAAGAACTCTCCATATAGATCCTCAAAGCGCTGCTCCATGCGTGTGAGGCGATCCTCAGATGGTCCTGGTGCAGATGCAGAAGCTGGAGCAGGGATCTCAGGTGCTGCAACTCCCTCAGGAGCAGCAAGATCATCAGCAATGACAGGTGCATCCTCCTCACCAGCAGCAGCAGGAGCAGCAGGAGCCTGTATGTCTCGTGCCCATCTCATGGCCCCATCATGATACTCAATCTTTGCTAACTTAAGCTGGAGGGATCCTATACAGTCATAATTCTTTCTAAGCTTCTTGACTTGACCCCTAGTGACATCTATGCCCTTGGATGCAAAGAATGCAGTCAAAATGTGGCAGAAGGGCATGTATAGTTTTCCTTGATGAGGAGCAGAATAATAAATGATAGAAGCAAAGACATTTAAAGCGATGTTGATGTCAAGGTGGTGCTCGAGGGCGTACATCATGATGAGATGTGGCCAGCGAATAACAGATCGCCCTCGAGTGACTAATGGAAGAATGCAGTCTAAGATCATGTGGTACCAAACATAGTGAATGCAGACATGCGAGATGATCAAAAATATTTTGAAGTGGTTTCTAGGAGTCCCAAAGTAATATTGATGAATGGTATCACGTGAGATATGACTAAAAGATCCAGAGATGATACCATGTGAATTTGGATAAGTGATAAAAGGATTTTGTAGATTGACGGCATTGTAGAAAAGCTTGAAGAATGTCAGGATTGAACTCTATGATTGTTCCCCCTACAGTGGACTCATACCTAAGGTTGTCCCCTCCTATCTTGGCGAAGGTTTACAAAGAATTCTTTGCAAAGATCAAGATTAATATCATGAGTGCAAGTCATAAGGATTCCTAGGTTGTAGTAAGTTATGAACTCCATGAGTTGTGGGGTCCTTGTAGTGAAATAGGCATTGTTTAGGTAACGACACCCCATCATTTGAAAATCAAGAGTATTGAAAAGGTTTTCGGCTTCATTTGAGTGGAATCTTGGTACTATAGGTGCAGGAGGAGGTGGTGTGTGCTCCCTAGGTGGTGAGGGTTCCTATTTGAAGGTCCCTCACTCCTAGGACGCTTAACAACAGCCCGTTTTATTCTAGGTCCACTATATGCACCAAAAATGAAGGAAATGACATGTATATGATGCATGCAATGGAATGCAATGATACAAACACAAAAACAAGATAAGAAACAAGTTAGTTAACGAGTAAGATCATGAATTTTGAAAGGAAATGAATGTTGGAAAAGGATTTTACCTCCTTTGTTGCTCCATTGATGAAATGAGGCTTCTAGGGTTTGCAAACGAGTGAGGAGAGTGGAGTAGAACCCTAGGGCTAGGCTTAGGAAGAGATTGGAGGCTTCAAAGTGGCCGGAGAAGGGCTGGAGAAGAGGAAAAAAAGCGGCGCCGGCGACTGGAAACTAGGGTTCCAGTCGCCTGCGGTCGGGGTTGTTTATAAAGATTTTCGCCCATCAGTCGACTGATTGTAAGTGAGTCGACTGATGACAGTCGACTGGTGGAATAACAGTCGACTGTTCTCATATTTCGAACCTCTCAGAAAGTTCAGTCGAGTGTTTGATGGTTCAGTCGCCTGATATCAGTCGACTGATGGTCTATCAGTCGACTGCCCTTAAATTTCAAAACTCACAGAAAGTTCAGTCGAGTGAACGAGGTCCTGAGTCGACTGAAGTCGACTGATGAAGTGATCAGTCGACTGATATTCTGAACATGAGTTTTTCAGTCGAACTTCATAATTCCGTAGAAATTCCACAAAATTCAGAAAAATCTGAAATTTTGCGAGAACATTTGTTTTAGTGATATCTGTTGAGGAAAAATTTGTTTCATGAAAATTCTTCGTATTTTCCTAGATTGACACAAACTTTGAGAATGTGCTTGAATGTGCATTGTTTAGTGTCACTATGATTCAATATTGTGATCCTTACAGATTTGTGACTGTCTAGAGCTGTGAATGAATTTGTTATATGTTTTTCAATCATTTTAAATATTCAATTATGACTAATGAGCAAGATATCCATGAATTGAATATTTGCTATCCTCATAATTGATCTATTATTAATGTTTTGATACTCTTCATGCCATAACAATGTGCCATGAGTACAAGTAAAGCATGAGTATCATCCTAGCATCTCACATAGTGTTCAAGCAAGCCAAAACACACTCAAAGTCAACCTTAATGTTTTGTGAGATGTAATTGTTCTTGTAATGGTTCATACAATGCTATAAACACTCATTCAACAAGACACATTCCTAAACCCCTTCTTAAAGTTGTGAATTCATTTTCGGGTAGTGGTTTAGTGAAAATATCCGCAAGGTTTGATTTTGATTCTATGTAGCTTAACTCTATGTCTCCTTTTGCTACACTACAAAAAAACCAGCCTTCTGCAACGAATTTTGCAACGAATTTCTTAAAAAAATTCGTTGCAGAATTTTTTGCAACGAATTTGGCAACGAATTAAAATTCGTCGCCAAATACTCATCGCAGAATTCTGCAACGAATTTCGGTGATTCGTCGGTAAAAATAGCGACGAAAAAATTAATTCGTCGCTGAGTTCGTCGCCGATTGGCGACGAAAATAATTTCGTCGCCAATCGGCGACGAAATTCGCTGATCGTCGCCAATTGGCGACGAAAAATTTTCGTCGCCGATTGGCGACGAAAACTTTCGTCGCCAATCGGCGACGAAATTGTTTTCGCCGTTTTCGTCGACGAATCGGCACGAAAACAATTTCGTCGCCAATCGGCGACGAACCAGTTTTCGTCGCCAATCGGCGACGAATAATTTCGTCGCCGATTGGCGACGAAAATATTTTCGTCGCCGATCGGCGACGAAATTATTTTCGTCGCCGATCGGCGACGAAACATATTTTCGTCGCCAATCGGCGACGAAAAGTTTTCGTCGCCAATCGGCGACGAATAAGTTTTCGTCGCCGATTGGCGACGACATTAATTCGTCGCCAATCGGCGACGAAAACTTATTCGTCGCCGATTGGCGACGAATAATGTCGTCGCTGATCAGCGACGAAAATCTGTTCGTCGCCAATCGGCGACGAAATTTGCAACGAAAAAAATTTTCGTCGCAATATATCGATACACAGTAACTTACGATACTATTGCGACAACTACGTTTTCGTTGCAAATTTCGTCGCAGATCTGCAACGAATTTCATTTTCGTCGCAAAATTCGTCGCAAATTAAAAAAAAAATTTCCATGCCCCATTCATTTGTTATTCATCCCGAAGGATACATACATTATAATCAATATACCTGCACACAATCAACAATATATACAATCATCCACACTCCATATACAACCATATACAAATCAATCCAAATCAATATACCTGCACACAATATACAAATCAATCCAAATCATATAAATCCTAATATACATACATCCACACTCCATATACAACCATCAATCTCAAATATTAACAATATCTAAACAAGTCATAAATCCAAATACAAAACTAAACTCCAAACAGCTACATCAAGTCATATAAATCCTAATACATCATCAGATAATAAAAGGGTGAAGAGAGGTAACAACAAATAGAAGAAAATCCATCATCGTGCTCCGGAGACTCTACTTCCTTCTCCGTCACTATCTGTTGTTCTCCTGTATACGAAAAATAAAAAAGAGAAAGTATCATTTTTAAAATTATAACTAAAATATATAAGTTAATTATGTCAAAAATTACCTCTTCTTCTGACTTCTCTTCAAAAAAACTGTAAAAAAAATAAACACGGTTAGAAAAATTAGATAAATTAGTAACTTGCAGATGTAATACAATGATAAATAAAATAATAATTATAAAAATTTCATACACAAAAAATCAGCTAAGAACCACCACCATCATCGTCGTCGTCGTCATCGTCATCATCACCCGGAGGGAACGACAACTGAAGATGTCGGAAGAGCACGTCTTGTTGTCTGCGCAATCTATTAATTTCTCGATCTCTTTGTCTCATTTGCTCTTCTCGTTGTCTCATTTCATTATCTCGTTGCCTCATGTCTTCATCTCGTTGCATAAGTAACCCTTTCAACTGGGTTACCTCCTCAGTCAAACTGTGGATCTGAGATGTCACGGCTGGGGAAGTGATAGAAGATGAACCAGCAGCTCTATAGGTTCTCCCCAAAGAACCCATACCCAATATCCTTCTACCACCTTTGTCTCCCCCAGTGGCCTCCAGCCATAGACTCAAATCATTACCCACTGAGGGCTCAGATCCATCACCTTCAGAGCTAGCAGTTGAAACTCGTGCTAGCTCGAGCTCATCATATTTATCCTGTATTATCAAAATATTTATTAATATATTAAAATATTTGATAAATTAAATATAATAAAATTTAGATAAATATTTAAACCTTAATAGCTTTTGCTCTGTCCCCACTCCAGGTCTTGTCTTTCTTTTGAAAAGTGCGAGTAAAAGTATCAATAAAGTCAGGATCTCGCCCCATTTCCTTTACCTAAAAAAACATTGTTAGAAATAATTAATAATAATATGAAATAAAATAAAAGTAAAATAGGTGGAAGAATTTACCAATCTACGTGTATGCTCATCAATATTGATTGAGCCGCCCGCGTACGTCGCAGATAAGGCACCAGAATTACAAGCTTGATTTTGTTTATTTTGGTTGCTCCTCTTGCGACTGTCTTCGGATTCCCAAAATTGAGAAATCCGCACCCAATTTTCATCCGTGATGAATGGGGGTTTTTTCCCTCTTGTTTTGGCGTGATTGAGGGTATTCCGAATATGATCACCGCATTTTTTCTTAAAAATGCGTCGAATTTCAACTTCATCACTCGGATCCCAAGTAAAAGAGCGCTGAAATGAAAACAAATTATTTAATAAAACTAGAGGATATATAATAAATTGAATGAAAATATATATAGGTTACCTTAAATTCAGTCCACCACAACTGTCTGGTGGAATCTGGAGTGCTCGTATAACTCATGGAATCCCCTCGCCATAAGTTATTCACGATTCGATTAATCACGTGATTTTAGTCAAATTAGCAACGAATATAATTTTCGTTGCTAAAGTCGTTGCTACTTTGCAACGAACTAAATTTCGTCGCAAATTCAGCAACGAATGAGTTTTTCGTTGCTAAATTTATCGCAAATTCAGCAACGAATGAGTTTTTCGTTGCTAAATTTGTCGCAAACTTGACTATACATTTATCCGTCTATCGTTATAACATGATAAGTCTTCAAAACAGTTTCTGAGTTATGGTCATCATTCAATCCAAACATCTGCGAAATCTCTTGAAATCGATTCATATCAAAAAATAGCTTCACAATAAACAAACATAATCTATAAATAGGATTGAAGCTTTTGGAGATCTGAATCCAAGATTAGTATACAACCATTCTTTTCCTATATCGGCCTAAAATAAATATTAAAACAATGTATGAATATAATTCTCATTTCAACGAACTGCCTACAACATGAAAGATATTGAAAAAAGCTAAAAAAAATATATTTTCGCGATGAAGAGGGCATTTATCTTACAAATTGTCGACATTTTGGCAACGAATTTATTTTTCGTCGCCAAATTCGTTGCTAATTGGCAACGAAAATTTTTTTCGTCGCCAATCTGCAACGAAAATGTTACTTCGTCGCCAAATAGCGACGAATTTGGCGACGAAAATGTATTCGTCGCCAAATGTCGACTAAGCTACCCAATCATGTTTAAAATGCATTTTCCATTCTTTTTTAACGAATCTTGGCTATCATCTCCTTTACTAATAGCGTATATTCCGTTCAGTATATAACTAGTTAGAATTCCTTTCTTATATAGCAAAGTAGGCTACGATGTGTCAATACATCATTCCTTGGATTATAGCACTCGACTGACCTCAACCTATTCAGAAAAAATAATTAATAAAATGTGGTACGACATTGTAAAAGAAAAAGGTTGTCCATGTGTGTATGTGTTATTCTATTAAATATTAGTTATAAATTAAGATATATATTGCAGTACATAATGAACGGGAAGGGGGAAAAATAGTCAAATTTCACGACGAACTTAGTTTCGTCGCTAAAATCGTCGCCAATTGGCGACGAATTAAATTTCGTCGCCGATTGGCGACGAATTATTTTTCGTCGCCAATTGGCGACGAACAAATTCGTCGCCAATCGGCGACGATTATTTTTCGTCGCCGATTGGCGACGAACTATGATTCGTCGCCAATTGGCGACGAATTTGTTCGTCGCCAGTTGGCGACGAAAATTAATTGTCGCTGATTGGCGATGAATTTTTGATTCGTCGCTAATTTATTATATTTTGCGACGAAAAGTTTTTTCATCGCCAAACTGCAACGAACTTTTTATTCGTTGGAAATATTACGACGAAAATAATTTTTGCAACGAATTTTACGACGAAATTATTTCGTTGCTATTTTGGCAACGAATTATTTTTCGTTGCTAATTTCGACACAAATTTACAACGAACATTTCTTTCGTTGCAAAATTAGTTGCAAATTTGCAACGAATTTTTTTTGTTGCAAAATTTCGTTGCTAAAACAGTATTTTTTTGTAGTGAAAATCCACTGGGTAGGGGTGGAAAGTCCTAGTAGGTAACAGCACGGTCGATGGTCGAAGGCCCATGACCTACAGAAAAATAGGGGTCGGGATAAGTAGAGTTCCCATTGGTGGACGGGCCGGGTCGTTACAATGACAATCAAAATAACTGACCTTTCTTTCATGTTTCAATCTGAATGATTTTGATCTCTCCATACATATTGGGCATCCTAAAATTTCAGTGGTACTCCATCCTGATAACATGCCATAAGCCAGAAAAATATTTATCGTCCAAAGCAGTGTAGCCTTCATTACAAACATCTGATTAGTATGAACATCATATGTAGGAAAACCCCCATCCCATAATTGTTTCAGCTCTGCAATCAGTGGTTGCATATAAACATCAATTAACTTTTTTGGATTTTGTGGGTCAGGAACAACCAATGTTAAAAACATATATATGGTGTTTTCATACACATCCCAGGTGGAAGATTATACGGAGTTAATATAACTGGCCAACAAGAATAATTTCTTCCTGATTTATCAAATGGAGCAAATCCATCAGCACAGAGACCCAATCTTATATTCTGAGTTTCCTTCGCAAAATCAGGATATGTTCTATCAAAATTTTTCCATGCCTCTGCATCTGATGGATGACACATTAAACCCTCTTCTGTTTGATGATTTGCATGCCAAGTCATGTGTTCAGCAGTGGCTTCTGATGCATAGAGTCTTTGTAATCTAGGAGTTAAAGGCAAATAAAATAACTGACTGTATGCTTTACGTCGTTGTTGACTCTTAGTGATTCTCTTGTACCTAGCTTGATTACAGAATTTGCATACATCTGCATCTTGATCTTCTCCCCAATATATCATACAACCATCTCTGCAAGCATCAATCCTTTCCACTGGAAGACCTAAATCTTTCACAAGTTTTTTCATACTGTAAAAATCAGTAGGCAAGTTGTGATCACGCGGAAGTGCCTCTCCCATAACTTGAACAAAATCATTAAAACAATCTTCAGACACATTATGCTCTGCCTTAACATTCAATAGTCTTGCAGTGAGAGATAATTTAGTGTGAGTGTCACAACCAGCCCACACAGGTTCATCTGCAACACTTAACATTTCTTGAAATTGCTGATATGCCTCATTATTTAAATTTTCATGAGCAATTTGTTCTTGTACTCCCTCCAATGGTGATGTATAAGTAGAAAATATTTGTTCATCTGTTGGAGGACAACTAGAACTTGCAAAACTCGGATCAGGAAAGAAATTATGACCTCCTGCATCAATTACCATCCTCTGATATGGATTGAATTGATTATAATAACTTTGATCACCACTTACTGAGACTTGTATGTTTTGTCCATAATTCTCATCAGATATAAATGGTTCACCATGACATGTCCAATTATAATAATTTGGGGTAAAACCAAATCTACAAAGATGTTCACGAACTTTGTCACATTGTAAAAATTTACCATTGTGACATTTTCTGCAAGGACATCTTATCTTATCTCCATCCATAAATTCAACATTAGTAGAAGCAAATTCCAAAAATTGTTCCATTCCAACAATAAACTCATCAGTTAAACCTTTACGTTCAGGTTTGTTCTTTTTATACATCCAACTCCTTTCTTTCTGTATTTTTCCTGTTTTCAATTTATTAAATTATTAAACAATCATAAGATACACAACCATTACATATAAATCATTAACAATCATAAGATAAATCATTCATGCTAACTTCTTATAACAATAAATAAAATTATACCTAAACATGAGCTTACGTTTGGTATGACTTGAAGTGCCAAACGAGCTAAGCCGCCAAAGACTTGGCCTAACACATGGGCTTACGTTTGGTATGACTTGAAGTGCAAATGCTAATTCACTCATCATGCTTAGCATTGCTTACGGGTCCGTGTTTAGGCATAAATTATTAGAGGTGGAATAAGAGAGTGATTGATCATCACCTCTATGGATCGCGACAAACAAACCGACCGTATCATGTTCAACAAGGTTTGTGACATGATGGAACTCAAAAACAACAAAGTATTAAGTACTCATTACTCAAAAACTCTATTAATTATTTCTGTTCGACCATCACAAGTTACAAAACTTCTTACTTTTGAAGGAGGAAGAACATCCTATAGGCAAATATTTCTTGCAACAAATATTTTGAAGGAGGAAGAACTTCTTACTCATTACTCAAAAACAAATTGCATTACAGCATTTACACCAAATGCTAAAACATAATATGGGATACAAGCTTGCAACAAATAGCAAGGGTTTGACATTGCTATAATGGTAAGAGTAAAAATAAAGAAATTCATGCAAGCAATGATCAAAATGGTGAGAGGGTGCACAAAATACCTTGTCTCTCCTTTTCCTCTTACAGTATGAAGTGAAACCTTCAATTACAAATTGAGAAAAATGATTTTCGTTCCCTTTCCTGACAAAAAAATGGAGGCATTATAAGGAGTCTAGGCTAGCCCACTAAAAGAACCTATTTTTTTGACAAAAATCAGCCGGCCGGCCACCACCCCGCAACAACAAAAACTATCCGGCCGGCCACCACCCCGCAACAACACAAAGCCAGCCAGAAGAAAAGGATTTTACCGTTGAGGACCGTCGCCTAACGTTCGCCGTCGCCAGTCGTCGGGAGAGATCGGAGAGGAAGAAATCGCTGTCGCGCGGCCGCAGAAGACTCAAATCGCGGAGGAGAAGAGAGAAATTACGGAGGAAGAAGAAAGGGGATCGGGCGGCGGGTGATAAAATTAGGTCATTTGGTGACGAATTTCAAAATTCGTCTCTATTTGGCGACGAATTTGGCAAGGATTCGTTCGTCCAAATGACCTAAAGTTATCACGTGCGGTCCCACCCCACCACTTAACGTTAGCCAAATTTGCGACAAATAAATGGATTCGTCGCCAAATTGGCGACGAATCTATTAATTCATCATAAAATTGGCGACGAATCCATTAATTCGTCGCCAATGAATCTACATTTTTCTCCCGATCCGATCCAATAACTCTATCCCCCGTTAAATCTACCGAACGTTGCGACAAATTCATGAATTCGTCGCCAAAATTGGCGACGAAAACTGAATTCATCGCCAATTGGTGACGAATTCATGAATTCGTCGTCAATTTTGGCGACGAAAACTGAAATTCGTCGCCAATTTGTGACGATTTTCGTGATAAAATTTTTTCCATCGAAAATTGGCAACGAAACAATAGTCATCGCCAAGGTCGTTGCAAATTGGCGACCAAATTTTGTTTCGTCGCAAATTTGTCGAATTTATGATGAAAATTTTTCGTCGTAAAAATTCATTGCTAATACCCTATATTTTTGTAGTGTATTGTATCTCATCCAGGAGAATGCTCTACCAACTATACTACAGTATGATAATACTAACATATAAGCACAAACATAAATAACAAATGAGGAAACTAGTAGAATATTTTACAAACTATACTATGGTAGGATATCACTAACAAATAGAAATGAGCACATTTGTCTCTGGTAAATCGAACCAAGAAACCCCGAGTCCAAGCATGGGTTCCTAAGTCCAACTTGATCAATCAAGTTGGACTGAATCAATATTAGGTCCTCAAGGATCAAATACACTATCTGATCAGACCCAACAGGGGTCATGATCCAGGGGAATCCAAAATCATAGTTAGATAAGACTTGTTTGATTTCATTTTATTTTTTATTTCTTTTGAACTTAAATTGAACCTAGGTTAGTTATGGACATAGACTTATTTAATACTTGCCCAACCTAGTACCAAGGTAGGGCGAGATGATATTATGCTAGGGAAACTCAATTTAGGCAGTCAAGTGAGGTAAGCAGTACCCTATTTGGTTTACCTAGCTGGGTTGAACTAACAAAAGCTATCTCATCAAACCCTAGACTAGCTAGACCATAGTTCCTTCCTTAGATTAACTAAGTGTATAATTTCTCAAACTAGCTTTGTCTTAGAAGGTGGTCGTTGTTCCAATACTCAAATTTCTTCGGATCTTAGATGAACAGTTCAGATCGCTCTAGATTGGTCTCTCCAATTAATCTTAGCCTTAAGCTCAAATTGGATCAATCCTCGAATCCATGGTCCTTTGATTGCTTACAAAGATGACATTCAAATATTTAGATATAATTCCATAAAATAAAAGATAAATTGTATTAAAGTTCAAAAATTGAATCAAACTCGTAAAATATAGTATAAATACGAATTTAAACACACGAGGATTAAGAAAATAAACATAAGAGCCTAAATATCATGGTAAAATGATGATTATGAATGTGTCCTTTTGTTTTTTTTATAAATTAAATATTAATAATTAAAATATACAAAATAAATTAATAACATAATACATGCAAATAAATAAGAATAAGATTTAAGTACATATATAAATACTTTTCAAAAATAAAAAAAATATATTTATGGATATATTTGTTAAATGTTTGTTTTTGAGGGTCTTATAACTAGTGCCCAATATAACATTGTTCCTGAAATAACCCTTATTTTTGGTGAAAATGACAAAATTAATGTTCTCCCAACATTGTTATATATGGATTCAACCCAAAAATTTTTGCAATTAGATCACTTACCATTAGACTAACTACTCTATCCTAATGTTTTTTTTGTCTTGTTTTGCATAAGCATAAAAAAAAAGTGACCATTATAAATTGCATGAGTCAATTAGAAATATAATTGAATATTATCAATTGATAACTGTTTGATTTTTAGTAATCATGTTGTTGTTGTTGATAGAATGTTTAAAAAATATATTATATTTGCTAAAAGCATCTAAACTAATCCAATGCACAGAGTGATTCCAAAGTCAAAAAAGAAAGGAAAGCTCCATTAAATGAAGGTATATTATCATACTTGACAGCTAGTTACGTTATTACACACATGTACCAACACCATTCAAAAAACTTGTATACAATCGAACCGAGCCTAAACAACTCATTTATGTTTTTCTTTAGAGCGCGTGTTAGTTCAGTTGATCCAAAATCTATAATTATGCTAGAAGGAAAAAAAAAACAAGCAAATGAAATGTAATCACAGATTGCTTCCACGAACGCCCTGAAATCTCAAATTGAAGACGGGCAACTCGATCCACCTTAATTAGCAGGTTTTATAGTTGCCCGGTGTCTGTCTGGTCATGCGACAATTTAGTAGGGGTCCAGGTGGTGGCGTTCGAGGCAGAAGCAGAGTCGGGAGCGGAGGATGATGATCTCGCAGCAGAAGGGGCAGAGCTGGAGGCGTAGGCGGCACCTTGGTGTCTCCGGTATCTAGGTCTGGGGATCCCAGGCGTGGTGGGTTCTTCCAGTGTTCTTGGCCTTTTGGACAGGATGATCACGACGCGGTTCATGTCTGGCCGCAGCTTGCGGTCGGACTGGACGCAGAGCAGGCCGAGATGAACGCACATTTCTACTTGCTCCGCCACGGCCGTGGATCTCAGCCCCGGATCCAGGAGATCCAGACTCTGTCCCTTCCTGTGCAACCTCCAAGCCTGTAATTAATATGCATTTGGTCAAAGCATACGATGTGAATTTTACTGAATAGAATGGAATATATATATCTATATATAGAGTTACCCATTCGAGGAGGCTTCTGGCTTCACAGTCGGGGAAGGGTGTGAAGGCGGCGTTCTTGCGGCCGGAGATGAGCTCGAGGATGACGACGCCGAAGCTGAAGACGTCGGCTTTGGCAGAGAGGGTGCCGTGCATGACGTACTCAGGGGCCATGTAGCCGTTGGTGCCAACAACGCGGGTCTTCACCTGGCTCAGCTCCGCCGGGAAGAGGCGGGCCAGGCCGAAGTCGGCGATCTTGGGCGACCAGTCTTCGTCCAGCAGGATGTTGCTGGCCTTGATGTCGCGGTGGATGATGGTGGTGTACGCGTCCTCATGCAAGTACAGAAGACCCCGTGCCACCCCAACGATCACCTCAAACCGCCGACACCAGTCCAACTGCGCCGTCTTGCAGTTATTTTCCTCTCCTGCTCATTCATCGCCATCCACCGTGAACAACAATAAACTAATTTTTTACCTCCTAATTAAACAATCGAAGCCATGACTTGAATAAAGTGCAATTCAACCTGTTATAGTTGACGCATACGGTTTACATTTGAAAAAAAAGGAAAAAACTGAACAAGGCTTGAGCTCCATTTCTCTCATCTAAGCGGCCTCAGCAAAATGAATCAAACAAATCCGTTTCCTTTTTTTTTTAAAAAAAAACATAAACTATGACGAAGAATATGCAAATAATTGATTGTCGTCGACATTGAGTAATGTGTAAGTTGAGACCAGGATAAGATTTAGCATGAGCAACTCTTCTATTAGGTTATATTAAATTTTATGAATTTTGTATCAGTCAATCATATTTTAAATTGGGATGAGTCGCTTTAGCATGAGCAACTCTTCTATTAATAAATTACATGATGACAAAGCTAGTAATGTTATTTTCTTTGGTGGATTTGAAAGTTTGATGTGATTGATCATCAATGCGACTGATATAGATTTACCTAACACGAAGAGCCAATTCGAAAAGAAGGGAGAAAAGAACCCAAGTAATCAAACTCTGGAATTTGCTTACTGGAAAAGAGGATCTTGTCGAGGCTCTCGTTGCGGACGTACTCGTAGACGAGAAGCTTGTCGTTACCGTGGGTACAGTAGCCGTAGAGGTTCACCAGGTTCTTGTGCTGCACCTCCGACAGCAGCATCGCCTCGTTCATGAACTCCTTCGCCCCCTGCCTCGACGCCACGCTCAGCCGCTTTACCGCTACCTCCCGCCCGTCCTCCAGCCGCCCCTGCACCGTACCCATCCAGTCCATCACTCAGATCAACTATCCCCAAATCCCAATCCCTAATCCCCCATCGCACTCACCTTGAAGACCGGCCCAAATCCTCCCTCGCCAAGTTTCTGCTTGGGGCTAAAATTCCCGGTGGCGGCCACCACCGCCTCGTACCGGAACACCCGCCGTCTCATGGTCGTGATCGCCTCCAGGTCATCACCTTCTCTCTCTTTCTTTTTACCCTCTGCTTCCACCACAATAAACAAATTAAATCAGAGTTATTTCCCTGCAGCAACTAGAAGCAGGCGCCAGTTTACCTTGTTTGCCGCCGCCGCTGTCTACGAAGTGCTCGATGAGGCTCTTCGAGAATTTTTTGAACCTCGCCATCCCCACGACGACGACGACGACGACGACGACGAAGGGAGATTTGTGTCGACTGAGCTGAGGACTGGAAACTTGAAAGAGGAGCAAAAAGGTTAAGGCGTAGTGGTTACCTCAAAAGCTCTGTTTCAGTTATAGCAGCGGTACTCTGCACGGTCTTGACAATTCACACGATGTGGGACCGGTGATCTCGCTGCTTAGCTAAAGAGTAGGCGTGTAGAAAACCGATCGATGATCATATATAACTCGACTGGCGAACGGGGACGATGAACTCATAGATGGACCCAGGAGGGGTACGATGAAAAAATTGATGGTTTTCGTTTGGGAAACGTTTCAGTTTAGTTTTAATTATGATGGCACTGGCAAAGATAATAATGACGAAGGGCACATGACTTTGACTCATAAGAGGAGAATGCTGCCGCGTTGAACGTGTCATCCCTTTAGATGAATGCTATTATTGCTAGGCTAAGTTTTCTATGATTTACCCTTTCTTAGAAAATGTGAGGCCGCCCTGAAAGTGCCGTGACGGTTTCATCTTTTCCTACCCGTAAACGGATGAATGCCGCAAACGTTGTCTGTTGTCGGAACCAGGGAGACTTTAAAAAAAAATTGATAAATCTCAGTTCTCAGTCCCATGAAAATTTCTCACCGACCATCAAGATAAATCGAGAAGTGCATACAGCGGCCAATCTAGATGCCCAACATCCTTTGATTGCGTTCCTCCGTAGTTAGGGATCGAACCGTGGATCCCTGGGTCACAACCCTGATGTCCTACCATTGTACCATTACCTCGAGGACAACCCGGGAGACTTTAACTCCATTACAAGAGATAGCTTTGTAAAAGAAATTTATTCAATAAAAATTAAATATTAGATTAATTTTTTAATATATCAATTAATAATTTTTTTATTAATTTATCAATTCATCAACACCCTAATATTTCTATAAATTATATCACTCATGGATAAATCATTAATCAAAATTTTTTTTTTTTCATCTTTTCTCTTCTCTAATTTGATTATCTTTTTTTAATATGGTATTAGAGCTACTATTTCTCAAATTTTTATTATCGTCATTTGATGTTTCTTCTAATTGTAAGTGCGCATACTATTTCTTCTCTTCTTTTATCATCATTATCCCTCTATTTTTTTTTCTTTTTCTTTATTTTTTCCTTTTGTTTTTATTTTTAATGTTGAATATTTGAAGTAGATGTCAAATTTATGTCAAAGTTGAATATATTGGTACTCAATATCTTAAATAATTTGACATAAATTTTATTGGTAGTTCTATAATTTTAAGACATACGCATGTTCTACATATTTATTCTAAAGTATTTGTTGGGATCGTCTCAATGCAATGCACGTGTTTACACGTTTCGTAAATATGCGTAGTGGAAATATAATAAATAATTACAACTAATTATTCAACAACACACGCATGCATAGCAGATAAGTATAAGATATGGCAGGAAATTAAAATTTTACAGAATAAAATTATTCTAAGTGCATAATTAAAATTTATAAAAAATTAAATTATGCGTGTACCTTTCCGATGATGTTTGAGCGATGTTAGTATCAATCGAGCGGACCTCGTCGGAGTCCTACCTCTACTGGTGATCCACGCCAAGCTCCCGTCTGGACGGCTTCGGAAGCCATGAGTCGTGTCATCGTCTTCAGTACTAGCCGATGATCGATGATGATCGAATCGAGAGAAAAGCTTTATTCCAGAATTCACGTAACAACGGTTGTCGCGATCGTTCCAGGACTTTCTAACTATCATCGAGAATTATATTCCTGATGTAGTTTATCGGTGGTCAACCGTTGACCGCCAATTAAGGCAAACAATCAAAAAATCTTTTCGATAATGATGATGGAATAATACTCCGGCAACGATTTCATAAATCGCTTCGGGAAAAGAAAAACACAATAGGGTTTTTCTTTCCCCTCTCATGCGGCCAAAACAGAAGAACCAGTAGATCTCTGGTTTCTCCTGCCACCTCCTCTTCCCCTCCCGCACGATTGAAACAGAGTCGAAAAACTGAAGAAGAAGAACATTGAAAACAGAGTCTTCCTGCTTCTTCCCTAGATGAAGAAGAACAAGTCTCCTTCTAAGAAGAACATTAAAAATAGAGTCTTCTTGCTTCTTCCCTGGATGAAGAAGAACAAGTCTCCTTCTAAGAAGAACATTGAAAACAGAGTCTCTTTGCTTCTTCCCTGGATGAAGAAGAACAAGTCTCCTTCTCCCTCTTTGGCGGCAGTGAACAGGGCAATCCAACGGCAATGAAAAGAGCAAGCGATTGCTCTATGACGTTGCATCTCCTGGACAAAGAAGCTTCTCCTTCCTCTTCAGCGGCAATGAACAGAGCAAGCGACAATGAGCAGAGGACGCCAAGCGCTGCCCTCTTCAACGCGGCTGGAACACCTCGCTTCTCCGGCGACCTCTCAGTAGCGCGGACGGCGAGTGGAGATGGCCGGCCACTAGCCATGCAGGCAGGCAGCGGTCGGCGAAATTCCTTGCTTCTCCGGTGGCTTCCCAGTAGCGCTCAACCTAGAGTTCTTCGCCTCCACACTGCCGACGACAAATGATGACTAACAAGCAGACATCGTTGGCCACCAGCAGAACAGGCAAGCAGCTGTCGATCGAGGCTGCGGTGGAGCAAGGGAGCGCTAGGGTTTGGGTCCACAACCCCTTGAGAAGCTACAGTAGCCTCTTAAATCGAAATCAAACCCAAACCCTAAATCACTGTAGCAGGCGGCTAGGATTTTTTGGGCTGAACCAGTGGCTGATTTGGGTTTGTTACTGTAGCAAACCCTAAATTGTAGCAAACCCTAAATCACTTGGTTCACTAACCAAATGAACTCCGATTTAACCCAAACCAGTTTTGTTCGATTCGTCTTCGCAAGACGAATCTACTCATCTCTTCTGTTTTGCCAAAATCTCTTCCATCGTGAACCAAACCAAGTTGGTTCAATTCGGTTCAAAACTGAATCATTTGGTTCACTAACCAAACGATCTCTGATTTGAACGAAATCAGTTTCGTTCATTTCATCTTCGTAAGACGAATTCCATCATGTTGTCCTTTGTTCGGTCCAACCAGACTTTGTCTCTCTCGTTCTGAGAATCTAATTCTCAAACTCGTTTTAAGTCCTTCGGAGAACTTGTTGTGCGTGTGACCCAATAGGTTCCGGTTATGTTGGTCGTCCGTAATTAACCATTAATTACAAAACGATCATGAGTGACACCTAGTAGTATATCATGATCCCCAATTGATCAAAAAATCAACGATTGATTCCAGAACAATTCTAAACCTTTCAGCAGCTACAACTGAAACGTGCCTCGTTCCTTTCACCGTCTTATACCCGCTTGGTTCAGGACATGGTCTATGTGTCGGTCCCCACTAGGCTGACTACGTCACACCTAGCCCAAGCTGCTTTCTTGTCCTGTGGATTCAAGTTACTTGTACACGTATCCAAGAGTACCGTACTCTTGACATGTAATGCTTTGGCCAAAGACTTTTAGTAACAATCCTGACAAGCGGTCGCAAGGTATACGTCTCCTTTTCCAAGGAGCGGTGAATCCTCTGTGGGCTATTCAAACACCTTCGGGCACTTCGTCTTATACCCAATCATCTCGGGTCCACACCTCCTCGGAGATGCTTGCTTAAGATGTCAAAGTATAAGCCTCCATGACCAAGGTGACTTGAATACCGCAAGTCAAAGGAAACTCGCACTTAAGCTGCACTGAGATCTTCATTGACATATATATATCGAACCATATGAAGTCTCAAAGCAGGTCACTCCAATGAACTGGTTACCTTTAACCAGCATCCACGTTTAACTCTCAACATCTAATGTCGACAGCAGTGAGATCAGCTGCTTGGCTAACCAAGGAGTTCAAAACGTGCTAGTCTCGACAGAATCGATGACGTCCGTGCTCATCAATTCCTCGACTAGGGATAATTTCAATACGTTCATAATTACACGTGTAGAGATGCTCACTAGTTGTGATCCAATCACAAATTCTCTCACGCTATGAATCGTATTGCGGACATTCAGTATTTGAGTTTAAGATCCAATCAAACACATATGGAATGTGCACTCAAATAGTGAATTGCTATTTATCCAATAAATAGTATAACCGTAAGGCGATTGCCTTAGGACACCCCTCAAATTAACAGACTCCCACTTGGCCTAAGGCCAATCGCCATGGTATCCAATACCACGCGTCTCTATGTGTTCCTCAAACTTATTTTGAGGTAGAGATTAAAGGATCCGCAAGGTTCCTTTCGATGGGAATCTTCTCGATTGTATTTCTCTTCTACGAATGATCTTTTGATCTATTGATATCGCCGAAGCACGTGTTTGGATCGACGGTGAGACCTAGGTTCCATCGCTTGCGCGATTGCTCCATTGTTGTCGCAGTAAGCAAGTAACGCTTCAACAATGGTTGGAACCATTCTAAGTTCAGTGATGAACTTCCTGATCCAAACCGCTTCGTTTGCTGCTTCACAAGCTGCAATGTTGTCTTATTTGAAACACTTTCAACTTATTGCGCCATAATTTAAAGTGTATTCGTACCCAGACCGGGACTTGGAATCATCCTTGTCTGTCTGGTAGCTGGTATCCGTATACCCGCTTGTGACCATATCACTTTCTCCATGTACCAAAATAAATCATTATTTCCTCGCAAGTACTTTAATAATTATTTTGACAGCCGCCCAATGATCTATTCCTAGATCTGATCGGTATCCGCTCGTAACACTCAGAGCACATGATACGTCGGGCCTCGTACACATCATAGCATACATGATTGATCCTTTTGCCGAAGCATAAGGAATCGTACTCATGTAAATCCTCTCGTCTTTTGTCCGTGGACACGTAGACTTCGAAAGGTGAACCTTTCTCGGATTCAAGCATGCTAAACCACTTTTAGCACCTTGTCTATTTGTGTAGACTGCGAAAGACCAAGCAACCTTTCGATCTATCTCTATAGATCTTAATCCCGGAGATTTAGGTCGCTTCTCTCATGTCTTTCATGGAGAACATTTGACTAACCATAGTTTGACTGACTGTAGAACAGACATATCGTTTCCTTTTATTAATATGTTATCAACATATAATTACAGGAATACGATCGCACTCCCACTAACCTCTTTATACACAAAGGGTTCGTCAGATTTTGTGAGAAATCAAACTCTTTGATTGCCTCATCAAAACGGATATTCCACCGAGTTCCAAACTTGGCATTAATGAAATCCGTTTCCGACTTCATGGTTGTAAACCATTTATCCCTTTCTGAACTTTTCAGAACTTCTTCATGATCAGTAGTTTACTCATGCTCGATGAGTAACACGTAATCTGATTCACTTACGAGAAATCTATATTTCTCTAGAATATTACGTGTCCTACTGGATCCACGAAGAGGTTGTGTCTCAATAGGTTCAGCCGATAGCTCATCACTAAAAAAAAATTTCTCAGAATTGAAAAACTGATGTGACTGGTAGTGTTATCACAAACAATCTAAGTGATATTTAAAATAAACAAAGCTGTTTATAATAGGATAAATAATTGATATGGTGATTGCTTATAAGTATCATTGTTGATATTAAATAAACATGTTAACAATAATCAGATTATTATATCGATCTGATTCAATTGATATTTATAATTAATACGTAACTATTAATCTGATTATGTTAGTGCTGTTAGTGTGGTTTTAATGGCTATAAATATTTTAAGTTTTTATGAAAATATTAAGGTCATCTAGCGGGATAAGGCTTGGTTGTTGTTTATCAAAATATTAAGGTCATCATTATAAATATATGTGTTAATCAAGATTTAAAGTCTCGATCCGTTTCAAAGTTTTGGATAGAGGCTAAAATGATATAGTTTCAGCACTCTACCATTTCATTTTCTCTCGATATCGGTCGCTTTGATGAGGTGGGAATAGAAGAATATGTAGGAAGAAAAGGAGGAAACACACGTGAGGTTTTAGGCCGTTGAAGCAAGTCCCAATGAGCTCGCAACTTGGAAGTTAGTTGTGAAGATGCTTGTGCTTGGTGGGGAGTCACAAAAGGAGCTTAGTTTACTGGATGTTGTGACAAAGGTGGAAGATGCTCAAGCCATGGATGAAGCTTGGGTGGAGCTTGCAACAAGGAGGAAGCTTGAGTGGAGCTTGTAATGGAGCAGGAAGCTCGGCATAGCTTGTGAAGGATTAGGAAGCTTGGGCTGAGTTCACGATGAGGGAACAGGCTCGTGCAAAGCTTGTAACGGAAGAAGATCAGGTAGAGTTTGTGATGAGGGTGTAAGACTTGGGCAAAGCTTGGGAGGAAGGTGGAAGGATCATGGCCATATTA
The DNA here is from genome assembly GCF_044706935.1 of Curcuma longa. NCBI lineage: Eukaryota > Viridiplantae > Streptophyta > Magnoliopsida > Zingiberales > Zingiberaceae > Curcuma > Curcuma longa. Next base: position 11,569,349 of record NC_133880.1, on the reverse strand, counting down.
GGAACTTCTTGTGTGCTAGTCAGTTGGCGGAGATGGACATGCACAACAAGCCTCAAATTTCAATGACATTTAAAACAATATTTGCTTTTAAAACAATGGTGCTAATCATTAAAACAGTGTTGCTAATTATTTATTTTTTAAACAATGGTGCTGTTCAAAGGATCATGGTGGTCAGTGTGCCAGCTGACAGGGAACAGTATTTAAAACAGTGTTGCTAATTATCAGTTAAACAAATTGTGTTTATATGTACAGAAAGCCCCATATTCCAATTGTACCATATTTCAATGGTACCCTTGAGCCTCCATGATGTCTTCCTCTTCTCTACTTGTCAATGTGATGCTTTCTTCATTGGAACACTTGTAAAACAATGGGATCAGCAACCACCAGCACTGCTCATCTACTTATTTTCTGGCACTGTAAGAATTATAAGATTTTGTAAAAAGGCCTAAATAGTTAATGTTATTTATTTATTTTTGCCTTTTGCATTATTAACAATTCCAGCAATGAGAAATGCCATTTGCAAGCCTTAACATAAGCAAGACTAAATCCATTAGGATTAGCCATTTGACATTATTTTTTTCCTGAGTTATCTAGAGGATAACAGTATTGCAGATTCCATACATAATGGAACAGTTGTATTTGTTTAATTGATTCTCTTGTAAGCTGATAGCTTAGCACTTTATTTTTGGTTGAATTAGTGATTGGTGCTTGTTATTCGGTGGCTATACAAATGCCTTTCTTTGTACAGGAGAATATTCGAAGATGTGTTTGCATTGTATATGATCCATCAAGGTCTGCTCAAGGTGTATTAGCTCTCAAGGCTTTAAAACTGACAGATTCTTTTATGGATCTTTACCGCAATAATAACTTTACTGGGGAGAAGTATGTTATTCTTTATACTCCAAGTCAGTCAAGGTTTTAACTATTTTTTAAACTCTTATTTAACTTCTATTGATTTCTCTATGTATAGGTTGAGGGAAAAAAACTTGTCATGGGTTGATATCTTTGAGGAGATACCTGTGAGTTGCTCATCACTTGAAGCTACCATGCCCTATATGCTATTGCTTGTTTTTGTAAATTTAACTCTGCTTATTTTTTTACATACACGTCATTGCTGATGCAAGATAGTTAGATGTCCTTTAACATGTATTTCATTCACCTTTGATTACTTATGCTAGTTATTTCTATTTGCTGGCTGGACAGATTAAAGTTTCTAATTCTGCATTGGTTAGTGCATTCATGACAGAATTGGAGCCTGAGCTCCCTGTTAAACAGGTCTATCTCTGATTTTGTTAATATTATTATTCAAGCTTGTTTGTTATTCATACTTATTAAGCCTAAAAGGCATATGTTGATGGTGTAACAGTGTGATTATGATCGCCTGAAACTGTCTACTGCTCCATATATGGAGAGAAACTTGGAGTTTTTAATTGATTGCATGGAAGATCTTTCTGCTGAACAGAATAAGGTTTGATGTCCTTTGCCAATAATTTAATATTATTTTATCTAGAAGGTTTTACATTCAAAGTTGTCTTTCCTTCTTTTAGTTTCAATACTATTACCGGAACCTCTCAAGGCAACAAGCACAACAACAAACATGGCTTCAAAAACGGAGGTGAGGATGTGTAGATAATCAATTTACCCAATTATTGTTGATTTTTTTCTTTGAAAAACAGATTTCATCTTTGTTCACTTCTCGGTGTGATGTAAGGTGGGGTCTTGATAATTTACTTTATTAGTTTCTGAAATATATTTCGACATTAGGAAATAGAAGCGGAATACTATATAGATGCCTATATGATATGTGAACTAAATGTCATCAGCAGTAATATTAACGATAAGTTCAAACTAATTGGAAAAAATTCAGTTAAGTGTTTTCTAATCTATCTTGAATCTGTTATTTATTAAATTTCATGCAAATTCTAAAACTATTTCTGCTAGAAATGTAGAAAAGGTTGATTTTTTTTCTTCTTGTATCTGCTGTTTCAAGTGCCTTAGATCTGTGAGCCAAATCTGATATTTGTTTTGACAATTTGTATAGAAAAAGGTCTGCAACTTCAATTAAACCCGGTTACTTCTAACTTTTGCATTGAATATCCATGACCGCTTTACTAATCATTGATCTGGCTGAATTTGTTATTTATTAAATTTCATGCAAATCCTAAAACTGTTTCTGCTAGAAATGTAGTTGTTGATATTTTTTGTTCTTGTATCTGCTGTTTCAAGTGTCTTAGATCTGTGAGCCAACATGATATTTGTTTTGACAAATCATGTAGAAAAAGCACTGCAGCTTCCATTAAACCCAGTTACTTTTAACTTTTGAATTGCATATCCCCTCTTGCTTTACTAATCATTGATCTGCCCTGATTCCTACAATTAATAATTAATTTATTGGCTTGGTCATGGAGTTCAAATTTACTTTATTGTGTTTAAATCTAATTAAAACCGTATCGAATAAGGGTTTCTGTTGGTGGGGAGCTGTGAATCTAAATAAAAAAACCTCAGTCAACAATAGAGGGACAACATATCTGGCCCTCCATATTTAACAAGGGAACTTGATATGCATGTAAACAAATATATAACCTAGAGTATAATAGAAGAATAGAATCATTGTAGCCCATATCCAATAGTTGGAATTTACATGGTTGGTTGGACAATATATGCATATTGTTCAAATTTCAGAACCTAGGATTTTTAAGGGCATGCACACTTTCTAAACTCAAAACTTAGTCAAATGCCTGGATGACATGCATTGATGTGGATGTGCTACTTGGCCACTAAATCAATGATAAGTACAATGTATATTATAAATGCCATGTTTTTTTATTGATATCATATAAAGTAAAGTTTTAAAATACGGTGACAAAATATTTATCTTTTAATATGTAGAGCGGAGAACATGGCACGGAAAGCAGCTGGAGAAGAACCCTTACCAGAGGAAGATCCAACAAATCCAATCTTCAAACCAATTGTTGAGCCATCTCGTGTAGATAGCTACCTCATTACAAATCAAATATCGAACTATTGCAACCAAATTAATGGGTAAGTAAATTTTTAACAATTTTTTTCTCAGCAATCCAAACAAAAGTGGTTTGTTTCTACTGTATTTGCTATTTTTGAAGATAGTTTGAAGATAGATATTACACCTCAAGCGTACGATATTTAATTGACACAAGGCCTACTTTCATGAACTCACTCTATTTCAATATTAATAAATTATGCCCACATTCCATTTAGTTTATCTGTATTACATCCTTTTTTATTTTTATTTTTCAAATATCTTTTTTACTTTATAATTTTCTTGTTTAATCAAATTTAACACAAGATTAAAATATATTGTGTTAGCTAAATAAATTTTGACTAGAGCTGATGGTTTAATAACATAAGGCAGATAATAGAAATTAAATGTTATAATATATCCATTAACTTAGGTTAAATTAGTGATATTTAGATTTAAGGGAGTTTATGAAAAAGAAATTGAAGCATGTGTAGCAATACCATGGGAATGCCCAATTCCGTGTATTTTGTTCTCTACCTATGTTCTCCTTGGACGTTTCAGTCTTTTGCTGTATTGATTGTAATTGTTTAGGATTTAGTGCTTGTGGGCTATACTCTACATCGTGTGTCTTACTGTTTGGAGTTGGCATGTCTTAACCTATAAACTGAATGAGTTTTGCATTAAACCTTCATCCCTTCCTATGAAAATTGCAGAGTCGCAAGTCAGAGTTTCAATAGATTGTACCTAATGAAGGCTTTGCACGAGGACTAAGGCTAGCTTGGTTCGACAAAGTACGGTGTGATGTTTCGTCATAGGAATTTCTGTACCAGTTATTATATTCTCAACACTTAAATAGTTCAAGTGACAGCAGCACCAAGCAGTGCTTCAAGATTTCTACATTGATAGCCTTGTTTCTTGTAAAACTTATTTGTTTCATCCGTCCTCTAACTTATTGTACCATTAACTGCTTTGTTAGCTTTTTGATAATCAATTTATCCACTTTTTCCGATGATTTGTTTGCAAATTGGCTTTCAAAAAGTAATTATTTTATTCAAATTTATGTTTGGAATTTATTTTTAAAATACTTTAACTCTGAGACATGGAATATGTATAGATAGATATTTTGTTAAACAGAAACATTTAGTAAAATTATCGCACTCAACGTACTGGGGATGAATTCGTTGTGTTTACCGTTAAAAGAATGGTAAATAATAATGGTTTTCTCGCATGTTCTTAAAACAATGCAAATCAGCATCCATTCAAGAAATGCATAACAAATTCTAGTCGTTATTCCATATAATGTCAAATCGTTTCGTGTTTTTTAATATCACACTTTGTACATTTATTTGGATATATTAAACATTTTAAACTGAAAATCTGAGTCCCAGTTGAGTTTTTAGTTTTTGCATCGATTACTGAATCTTAACTTAAATTTTCTATTGGAAAAGATTGAAATTGGGTTCCCTGAATTGGGGGAAAAAAACTTACTGAATATGAGTTAGATTGTTAAACAATGTAAATTAATTGTGCAACCCTAATCCCACTTCTTTATTATACAACTTGTAGGTTAATTTTTGTAAATATAATTTTTTGCTATGTTTTATTTTATTATTTTTGTAATTATACGACCCATGTAACAATGTGGATCTTATTAGCTAGCTCATAATAAGGCCTAGTTATGAAGATTTTGAACTTGCTAACCTAATCAAAGGTGAATTTTTTCTCAGAGGAACTTACACCTTGATCATACAAATTATTTTATTTTTTTTTATTAATTTAGATATTCAACTCTTACAATCTGATTAATATTAAAATGGACAGTCCGACCTTATAAAATAAAATTGTAAGGAAATGGATCCTCACATTATAATAATGGTGCAATTGATTCGTAAAATAAAATTGATCTATTCTTCAAAAATTAGAATGCTAAACAAGATATATAGAATAATAATATTTTTTAATTTTATTTATATAAAATGAAATAGATAGAAATAATTATTCTTATATTTATTTTGCAAAAATATTGTAAGGAATATATAATGAATAATTTTGACAAAGTAAAATATTCATATATTAAATATTTTATTTAGTTCATCTAGCTTAGGTTGTTGGATTGAACAAAAAAAGTTTGAAGAGGAGAGGAAATGAATATACTAGAGCAAATTAAGAATTTAAGTAATGCAAAACACAAATTAAAGTAAGTAATTCTAAAAATTTTTTTTTTATTATGTGGTTCAAAATTTTTAATTTTGTACTCCACACTCTATGTTTTATTGTAAAATTACCGTATGAATTCCATTGTTCTTTCTTCTTGAATCCTTCTCCACCAAGGAGACTTAAGAAGTTTTCTAATTTTTTTTAACAAGAGCTATAAAATTGAATCAAATAATGAGGAGAGGTGCAATTTCGAATTAAATTTTGTACAATACCACTTTAAGATGCAATTAAATTCCAAGAAAGGACACAACTTTGTATATTTTATTTTTTATATGTTATTGTAGTAGAGTTATATATATATATATATTACTTTAGAATCATTAAACATATAATAATTAATCATTAAAGTAACAGTACTATATGAATATTTTTTATAATAATTTATCAATTATCTGAAAAAAATAAAACTGATAATTAATTTTTTGTGTGTATAGGAAACCATGCATTTTGCTGCAGTCTGAATTTATCCAGTTTTTCGATTTTTTTCCTCCCTCTCAACATTGTTCTTGGTGATTACGTAGAAAAACCATGCATTATTCTTGTTCTTCAACAATTTGTCAGGTGGGGTAAGGATTCATTATCTGCAAAGCTAAAGTTAAGTCTGAGAGGCACACAAATTAAAATTCTTCGTCCCCCTTTACGGATCGGATATGATAAACCTCCACGAAAAGCTTCATGTCGACTGTACGTTTTCCTACTTTGTTTCAACATCTCTTGGGGAATCTGCTGTGCATGACCCATACCAAGACATCTTTGTTCCAATTCTCAGAGAATAACATGTGAATATCGACCTTTTTGACTCCATTCCTGTGGCTTAGGAGCTAGCCAAGGCAGTGCTGGAATAAGAAAAGTCAAAATGGCTTCTTCCACTAAGTTTGACATGTTGGCTCATGGCAACTTGAGGTCCTGATTCCCAAGAAACGTCCAAAGGGAATCAAAAGGGGTGTTGCTAGAAATCCCACGATATAACTACGATCTAGTATTCCTCACGCATGAACAATTAGCAATTTTTAAACAGTTGGCAGGATCGTATATCATTGAAGAATAACAATATAATATTAGATTTAATTTTTTATAGATTTAATCTTTTAAAATAGACTTAATTATAATTTTTAAACAGTTCATGACAGGATCCTATATCATTGGAGAATAATAATATAATATTAGATTTAATTTTTTTTATAGATTTAATCTTTTAAAGTAGCGAACCCATTTAAGTGATCTAACTAAGGTTTATCGGATTTCAAAGTATTGGTTGTGAATTAAATATGTAAAATCCGTTAATTTGTTCCGTTATTATCGGATGTGGATTAAATATGTAGAATTCGTTAGTCCATTAATGTTATTATCTATGGATTGATAACGGATTAGATTTATATATATAGGGTTTCATCTTTGAGAGTTTAGGATCAACTAACATCTTGTCTTTGTTTCCCATTGACGAAGGTTTTACGGCGCCGTCACCCTAATTTCCTTGGAAGACTACTTTCGTGTTTCTGCTTTATCTTCTTCCATAGGGATCGAGTAATTGACACTGTAGGACAAGGACAATAGCTCTCCAATCAGATTCCTTGTCGTTATTTATATATTTTATATGTTAAACCATGTTTCGTTAAAATTAGATTCTTATTTTATTTGTATTTTCAATTATTCAAGTTCATATTTAGTTTATAGAACTTATATGGTTTAGAATTTATAAATTCTTTCAATTGTGATTAGAGCTTAGATTCTATTTCATCATTTTTCATGATTTACAAAATCGCACTTACCGTGTGATTGGTGACATGTTCGTTCCATATTTATTATTAACAAGTTGAATTGAGTGTAAGCTCAATTTGTTGCACGGTTTATAATATGGAAGGAATAAGAACATTTTTTTTTCTTTAATGGAAAAGTCAGAAAAAATGTTCTCATGCGAACCCTAATTGTGTGTCAATGGCGAACCCAAGGTCAGCGAACCTTAATCGTGATTCAATATCAACGACGCCGACTGCGAGAGAGCTTCTCATGTGATCGACAGCAACGACGCGACGCTCTCCTCAGCGATCGGTAGACAAGCCCTAATCCTATTGCGCTCTCCTCTCACGCGATCGACAAGTGAACCCTAATCGCAATTGGCAGTCTCCTCACAAGCGATCGGCGAAGTAAGGTGACGACGCTAGATCCTTCCACGCGATCGGCGACCTTCACTAATATGGGGGAGAAAGTCGAAGCCAAGCAATGCTTAGCTAGGGTTTTCCGTCTCCTCCGGTGGTCGGCGACCTTCGTTGCCATGGGGAGAAAGCCGGAGAAGCGCGTGAAGAAGAGGGAAAGCGACGTGAACTAAGTTGTAGTTGAGGCTAGGCAAAGGACTAAGTCCTAGTTGCGGCTAGGCACGGACAAGTCCTGGTCTGGAGGATTAGGCAGAAGATTTGGCAGAATCAAGAGCACTAGGTGAAAGTCTATGCAGGGTCAGGAGGATCGGGGAGCGTGGCACAAATCCAGTCATGTACGTTCAGGAGGACCAGAGGACGTGGTGAAGTCTGGGTGGTCTGGAGGACCGAGCCGCAGCAGCAAATTCTAAGGCCTAAGGATAGAGCTGAGCAAAAGTCCAACAAGTCTGGAGGACTTGGTTGGCACAAGGTAATCTCTCCTGAGAGGAGTGGGTCAGGACACGTTCCCAAGGGAAATATTAGGCGTCGGTTTAACCCAGGGTCTCACTGGAGACCTAAAGTTAAAACCAAGAAACAGTTCTAGGAACTGACTCTCTAATCTTTATTTTGCATGTTATTTGGACTAACTTTCAATGCAGGTTGGAGAGGTTGAATATGTTGGGATGTATACTATAAACCTAGCTTTTTGTATGAACATTTATTTTGAAATAATTTGAAATGAGAATCATTTTGGTCAAATGTTTACATTATATATATATGTTAATGTAGTTGTCTACCTATTTTATATTGTATATAACATGGTGTGTGGTGTCACACAGAAGATCATGTTATCAGTTCCTTATAAATTATAAATAGTAGCTCACAACCAAGATGGATAGGGACAAACCATTAGAGTGGTTCTAGTGTAATTGGTATTAGTTTATCTTGACTATAAAATTACACTAGTACACTTTGTGTGTATTGAGCAGGACCGTTTGAGGTCGTTCGATTTATACTGACTATATAATTGAACTAGACCTCTGTTATTATGGATGTGCATGCTCTTAATCCCTATATAATAACAAGCACATATACTTAGTATTTATTTCTTTAATTCATCAAAGGGTGAGATTTATTTGTTAAATCAAAAGGCCCGATGAGTTGGGAGATAATGCTATGTATATGATGTGTTGTTGATTATAGAAGGAATCTGTGTCCTAATTATTTAGGCTGATGATGTCCCCTTGAGGAGCTCATAAGGATTATCATATAAACCCTGCAGGTGGACTTAGTCCGCATGATAATAAAGTTGAGTGGTACTACTCTCGGAATTAGAAGTTAATTAATTGAGTTGTCAGTAATTCAATTAATTGACAGACACAAACAAACAAACAACCTAAGTCTACTTGTAATCCGTCTGACTTACTAGACTTACCTAAGCCTTATCTTATAGGTCTAACCTACAAGGCTTACCCATGCCTAACTTTCAGTTAGGACTAGTCACTTTTATAGGTAGACTTTCCACTTACCAAATATCTGATTGTCCTTGACCTGTTTGGACTTTTCCTTGCCTAACGTTCAGTTAGGACTAGTTACTTCCATAGATAGACTTCTCACCTGTCAAACTCCGATCCCCTTGATCTATTTGGACTTTCCCTTGCCAAACCTCCAATTAGGACTTCCTACTGAACTTCACTCAACAGGACTTCTCTTAGCCTCCAACTAGGACTTCTCCTGCCTAGCCTCCAACTAGGACTTCCCCCTGCCTAGCCTTCAGCTAGGACTTTCTCTACCTAGTCGTCTCCAGTTTGGACTTCTCCTTGCTCGGTCAACCTAATTAGGACTTCTCGCTAGTCTTCTGGTCAAACTAACTTAACTAGACTAAACTCACATCCAAACATTAGGTCATGTTTAGATTAACTTTTGGTTAAACTGATCAGACCTAGGTATATTGTCAAACATCAAAATTCTGGGAACAAACTAATGCTCCTTGCACCAATAATTAAAACTATAAGAGGTGTCTCAGTGTTACGTCCCGGGAGATGGCTGTTTGAAAAATTTCGACAGTATCTCCCCTGTAACAATGATATTTCTCTAAATACATATATACAAAAGGCCTACACGGCTGCAATCCCTACATCACAGATGCATAACAGATAAAAATAAGGCTCACACGGCTACAATTACTAAACTAATGCATGCAACCAAAACAGAACATATAAACGATAAGTCCACACAAGACTACAAGAGTTTCGCAGCAAAAACATAATGAAACACAAATCCACACAAGCACAAATACAAGTCCGAAATCCAGACACTTACCAAACTCCATAAGTCCACACATACAGTTCATTTGCCAACTACAATAAAATTCATACGAATAAAACCACAACACGAGTCTTCTGTTGTTAGATGAAATCAGCCTGGTAGAACTCCAAGCTCCAAGTACAATCCTATCTGTTACCTGGGGAGAAAACAATGCAACCCCAGGGTCTGGGTAGTGAGTATCAGATATACTCAGTGGAATACAGGATAGAAGTGCATAACAGGATATATCAACAGGAATAATAAAAGATATACAGTCTCTACAAGTGATACATAAGGAAAGATCAATACTGTATAACAGGTATAGGAATCATGCAAAATCAAGTAGTGCATGTCAAGTCATACAATGCAACAGTCATATTTCAACCAAGTGCAACAGTCATACACAAAGATACTTAGATAAACATGGTGTGCGGAGTCACACACAGAAGACCATGTTATCAGTTCCTTATAGATTATAAACAGTGTTCACAACCAAGATGGATTGGACAAACCATTGGATTGGTTGTAGTGTAATTTGGTCTTAGTCTGTCTTGACTATAGAATTACACTAGTACACTAAGTGTGTATTGAGCAGGACCATCTGAGGATTGTTCGATTTATACTGACTATATAATCGAACTAAACCTCTGTTACTATAGATGTACATACTCTTAATCCCGATATAATAACAAACACATGTACTTAGTATGTAATTCTTTGATTCATCAAAGGGTGAGGTTTAGATCGATAGATCAAAAGGCCCGATGAGTTGGGAAGAAGTATTATGTACATGGTGTGTTGTTGATTATAAAAGGAAACTGTGTCCTATAATCTAGGTTGATGATGTCCCCTTGAGGAGCTCATAAGGATTATCATGTAAACCCTGCAGGTGGACCTTGTCCGCATGATAATAAGGTTGAGTGGTACTACTCTTGGATTAGAAGTTGATTAAATTCGAGTTGTCAGTAACTCATTTAATTGACGGACATACGATATCTTAAACACAGGGAGACTAATGTACTTATAGTAAGAAGGAGCCCATATTATAATATGGGATTGGTGCGGTAGTGCAATAATAACTCTCTAGTGGAATGAGTTATTATTGATAGACTTAAGCTGTGTGTTCGGTGAAGAACATGGGAAGCTTAAGCCCATCGGGAGACCAAAACCAATTCCTCCTCTAGGTCCCTGCTGTAGCCTCTAGAAACCCTCAAATCCGCCTTGGAAGAATTCGTGAAGAAACCAGGCATTCGAACCCATACTAAGCAGTGTAATCGATCAACTGATCGATTACACACCTTGGTAATCGATCAGCTGATCGATTACCAAGCTCCGTGGGAGATCGTCTGGTAATCGATCACCTGATCGATTACCAGGCTGGTAATCGATCACCTGATCGATTACCAGGCTTAATGAGGAAAAGTTACGAGCTTTAATCGATTCCTTGATCGATTAAGCCTCTGGGTTCGAATTGGTAACTTCCGAAATCATACCAAATTCTCCGATTTGATTGATTCCAATCATACCAAGTTTATGATTTAAATCATACCATATTTATGATACAAATCATACCAAGTTTGTGAGATGGCTAGGCTATAAAAGAGGTGGCTTGCAAAGGTTTTGAGGACACACGAAAATAATCTTTTGGTGGCCGAAACTCTCGGCAGCCAACCTCCTCTTCCTCTTCTCTTTTCTCCAGACAAAGAGAAGGAAGGAAAGTTTGCTAGCCATCGGAGAGGAGAATTCTGGTGGAGAAATTCTCGAAGGATCGTTGCCCACACAACGTTCGAGAAGAGGAGAGGAATACAGCAGAAGATCAAGAGGTCTTCGGGTACAAACTTCATCCACACAATTCTAAGGTGAAAGGTACAACTAAAATTTCTTTCCGCTGCAATTCTTTTAGTTGTATTTACCTTTGTATGGAACCTGAAAACAAACACAAGAAGCCAGCGATCCGCGGGGCCTCTTGGAAAGTTTCGTCCTTTGTACGAAAAATTTTTGTACAAGGGAAATCAACGGAACGGTTTCCGAGCGACTCCCTTCAAGATAAATAACATAGGTAACAAGAGTAACAATAGGATAGTATTAGATCATATCAAAGGTCAACTGGCAAGTATCAAGCAACATGTGAAACAAGAGAATCAACAAGGTAATAACACAAGCAACATGAATAACAACAGGATAGGCAAATAACCATAGATCATGCACTAGAAATAGAATCCTGTAGTGACCAAGTACAGGGTACCCACCTGAATCTGACGATCGTCAATAACAGAACCCCTCAGAAAATATATACTCCGAGTATAATAGGATCAATCAAATCAAGGTCCTGAAATTAAGCAACCATACAATACTTACTACGATGATAGTATATCAAATTTCCAGTAATTAAATTTTATAATTTAATCCAACTAATCTCCTTATTAATTGATAAATCAAATAAATGGATTATCACTCCTGTCCTAGTTGTTAACGATCAACTTAGCATTTAACATGCAATTAAGCCAATGAAAATCCATAATTCCATTGTTACAATCAAATTCTACGTTAAACTAATCAATCTACACTTGAATTCATACTTAGCTTAAATTATATTTAACCTAACCTAATCCTATCATTATCCCAATCCAATAATAGCTACTCAACAATCCACATAATCATCCAATATAAATCCCTAATATAGGTCAAACCCAACAATCCAACAACAACTTATAATCCCAATAGAACATTAATCACTTACCAGGAAGCTTACCTTAGATCCCTTCCTCTTCTTTACAGATCCAAAGCACTCCTACCGAACAGAGGAACGACCGATACTCAGGCAACGAAGGTCTACGAGGTCCGATCAGAAATCAGCCCCAATACCCTATAACAACAGAGATTCTGAGCTAAGAGTGGTAATCGATCTAGAGATCCGATGAGCTATCATCGATCCAACTACAAAATCACTTCCAATCTATACTTACCGAGAGTAACCACCCTCCAACCCGTGATAGCCACTAGCCCTCGTTGTCCTCAAGCTTCCTTCGTCGAAGCCCAGCTGCTGGCACTGTGATTGTCGCCACCAAATGCCAAAGTTCAAAAGAGGAAGGATTTGAAGAAATCGCGAAATCGCGATCGGACAAGAAACGATTAGCTCGGCAGAAATCGGGGAAGATTCACAACAAACCCAAATCCGAACACAACAGAGAAATCCAACAAAATCCATAACAACCTCAGCCCTTACCGATCACCCCTTTCCTCCAGCTCAGTCTCCCCTGCTCCCGTTGCCCTAATCACCACCACCCGGACGAAACGCAACCACCCTGGCAACGTCTGGGACTCGTCGGTCAAAGCTTGGTCGTCGACGGTTCAACTCAACCTCGCCTTCAGCTCCGAATAGCAGCACTCATGCGTCGACAAAGATGGAGATCAGCAGTGTCGCACGATGGGGAGAAATAAAGAAGAATCGCGATTGGGAATAAACAATAACCCGTGTGTTTAACGCCGGCTTAACAGATCAGATTTAACCCGAATCCAATAACCCAATACCTTTTAACCCTTTAATTGTTAATTAGGCCCAAATTAAGTTGTAATTAGCTAAATGGGTTCAGCCCATTAGACTCCTAATTTAGGCTTTAGGGTTAATTTAATTAACCACCTAATTAACTTTCCTAATCTTCCCTTAAACCCCAACAATTAAGGTTAATTTTATTTACAATTTATCCCTTAATTTTTGATATTTTACATTATCTCTCACTAACAAAAATTTGGTCCCCAAATTTATTATCCTCATACTACGGTACAGAAATACCATAATAATTAAATCATACCTCCAGTAAATAGATGAGGGTATCGAGCCCGGATAATATCCTCCAGCTCTCAAGTGGCCTCCTCATCTGTATGATGTTACCATCTAACTTTTACAAGTCGAATGGTTTTATTCCGCAACTGTCGCTCCTTCCTGCCAAGAATTCGCACTGGAATCTCCTCATAAGATGCATCCGACTAAAGAGGAACAGGTACTTCCTTCAGAACATATGAAGGATGAGGTATGTATTTCTGTACCATAAAAACATGAAATACGTTATGAATACCAGCAAGTGTCGACGGTAAAGCCAGGCGATATGCAACCTCGCCAATCCGTTCCAATATCTCAAATGGTCCAATGTACCACGGAGCCAACTTTCCTCTCAACCTGAACCTCTTCACCCCTTTCGTGGGTGATACACGTAAGAATATATGATCCCCTACAGAAAACTCCAGTGGCTGACATCTCTGATCCACATAACTGTTCTATCGATCCTGAGCCTCTGACATACGTCGTCTGATAATACGTACAAGCTCAACATCCTGCTAAATACTCTGCGGACCCAACATCTGTCGCTCACCAACCTCCTCCTATAACACCGGAGATCAACAAGGTCTACCATAGAATGCCTCAAATGGAGCCATATGAATAGTAGAATGATCCTCCCAGCTGTTATTATACACGAACTCCACTAAATATAAGTGATCCTCCCAACTGTTGTTGAAATCCATAACACAAGCTCGTAAAATGAAGCTCTGTACCTAGTGCCTGCTGCAGACTCTGCTAGAACCGTGAAGTAAAACGCAGATTTCTATCTGAAATGATACTTATAGGAACTCTGTGTAATCTAACAATCTCTCTGCAGTACAAATCCGTCAAACGATCCAGCGAATCAGTCAGACGTATCAGAAGAAAATGCGTAGATTTGGTTAACCGATCAACGATTACCCACTTCCACTCAGATACCGGGATCTCCTGAAGTAATCCTGCTGGTCTCTAGTGTTCAGCCTTCACCTGTTGACAAACTAAACACCTCACAACAAAGTCTGCGATATCTCTCTTCATGCCATTCCACCAATAGGAGAGCTTCAAGTCCCGATATATACGAGTAACACCTGGATGTATCGCAAACCTAGAATGGTATTACTCCTGCAATAATTTCTCCTTCATCGGATACTGGTCTGGAACACACAGTCATCCTCAAAATCGAAGTATCCCATCTGTGTCACAAGAAAACTCTAACTGCTGTCTGGAATCCACTTTGCTACAAATGAACTGGATATGCTGGTCACTAGCTTGTGACGATTTAATCTTCTCCACTAAAGCTGACTGAGCAACCATCAAAACTAAAACACCCTGCTAAGTCTGACAATGCTCCATCAGTCCCAACTCAGAAAACTGCCGGACAAGATCAGTAACGACCAACCACAGACTAGCCAGAATCCCCCTAGACTTTTGTGTTAGGATTGTCCCGGTGCAATGCACGTATTTACACGTTTCAGAAATGTGCGTAGCGAAAATAAACAAATAATTATAGCTAATTATTAAACAACACACGCATGTATAATCAAAAAATAACAAGTACAAGGCATGATAGAAAATTAAAATTTTCAGAATAAGAAATTATTCTAAATGCGTACCTTTCCGATGATGGTTGAACGGTATTGGTATCAATCGAGCGGTCCTCGTCGGAGTCCCGCCTCTACTGGTGATCCACGCCAAGCTCTCATCTAGACGGCTTCGGAAGTCACGAGCCTCGTTATCATCTTCGATACTAGCCGATGATCGATGATGATCGAATCGAGAGAAGCCTTATTCTGAAAACCACGCAACAACGTTTGTCGCGATTGTTCTGGGGATTTCTAACTATCATCGAGAATCATATTTCCGATGTAGTTTTTGGTGATCAACCATTGACCACCGATTTAAGATAAATAATCAGAACATTTCCGATTAAGATGGAGTAATCTCTGAAAGCTTCGTAAGCTTCCGTAAAATTCACAAACAATCATCGAACGATCAGGATTTTATTATTCGAAAAACTATCCAATAATTAGAAACAATTTCCAACTATTGAACAATAGATTTTGACAACAAAATCCTAATACCATCCTTCCTCTTCACACGGCCAAAAAAACCATCTTCCTTTTGCATGGCCGAACAGAAGAACAGTTCTTCTCCCTTCCACATGGCTAGAACAAAGGACCCACACAACTCCCTGCATGGCCAGAACGGAGGTGGCACAATCGGTTGAATCAGCCAGAGCTACGGCGGCCAGCCAGCGGAGCAAAAGGAGCCCAGCCAGCCAGAGTAGGGGCGATCGGTAAGGATGGATCACAGCACCCATGGTGAACAGAGCAGAGATCTTCGACTTTGCCTCTCACACGGGTCGGGAAGGAGGCGGCGGTCGTTGCGAGCAGCAATGGTTAGCTGCCAGCGGTGCATCACGGCTGCGGGTGGTCGGTGTCACGACTGCGGGCGGTCGACGTCGAAGACGAAGCTGGGCAGCGCCGCACCCGCGGGAGAGGATGAACAGGAGGCACAGCGTGCGGCGGGCTAGGGTTTTCCTCCTTCCCGTCGATTCTCCAACATCTGGTAAGCAGATCCGACAGGCGGCAATGGTGCTGCAACATGGGAAGAGGCGATCCATCGTTTCCTTCTAAGAAGATGAACAGGAGCACTCAAACCCTTAATCGTGATCCGCCTCAAAACCAGAAAGCTATAGTGCTGAGTCGACTTTAAGAATAAACCAAAATAAAAACCCAAACCCAAAACCCTAATTCAGATTGAACCGGACTAGGTTACTATAGCGAACCGATTTATTTTTGGTTCACTTGGTTCAATAACCAAACGACCTCTGATTTGACCCAAACTAGTTTTGTTCATTTCGTCTTCACAAGATGAAACTTCTCATCACTTTCGTTCTGCCAAAATCTCTTCCATCATGAACCAAACCAAATTGGTTCAATTTAGTTCAAAACTTAATCGTCTGGTTCACTAACTAAACAACCTTTGATTTGAATGAAATCAATTTCGTTCATTTCGTCTTCGTAAGACGAATTCCATCATTTTGTTCTTTGTTTGGTCCAACCAGATTTTATTTATCTCATTCTGAGAATCCAATTCTCAAACTCATTTTAAGTCCTTTGGAGAACTTGTAGTGCGGTTGACCCAATAGGTTCCTGGTTATGTTAGTCATCCGTAATTAACCATTAATTACGGAACGATCATGAGTGACACCTAGTAGTACATCATGATCTCCAATTGATTAAAAAATCAATGATTGATTCTAAACCCTTCAGCAGCTCCAATTAAACGTGTCTCGTTCCTTTCACTGTCTTATACCCGCTTGATTCAGGACATGGTCTATGTGTCGGTCCTCACTAGGCTGACTATGTCACACCTAGCCCAAGCTGCTTTCTTGTCCTGTGGATTCAAGTTACTTGTACACGTATCCAAGAATACCATACTCTTAACATGTAATGCTTTGGTTAAATACTTTTAGTAACAATCCTAACAAGCGGCCGCAAGGTATATGTCTCCTTTTTCAAGGAGTGGTGAATCCTCTGTGAACTATTCAAACATCTTTGAACACTTCGACTTATACCCAATCATCTCAGGTCTACACCTTCTCGGAGATGCTTGCTTAAGATGTCAAATTATAAGCCTCCATGACCAAGGTGACTTGAATACCGCAAGTCAAAGAAAACTCACACTTAAGCTGCGAGTTCCCAAGGATTCCTCCTCTATGCCGTGCTAAAAGGCACGGGAATGCCTCCTTCGCAGAATACTTCCAACTCCAGGCCGTGTTGATCCAATAGAAGAACACCCATTCTAGGCCGTGCCCAAGAGGCACGGGCGTGCTTTTCTACAGAAAAGGGCCCTCTCTAGGCCGTGCCTATGAGGCACGGCCGTGCCCCATCATTTCCAAGGCCGTGCCTCACTTTACAGGGCTTGAACACAGCCGTGTCTCATCCGGACTGCACTGCAGACTGAAAGTAAAATGGGCATAACTTTTAGCTCCGACTGAACCATGTGTCGTGCCACCTATCAAAATGGAGCCAACTTAAAGATCTACAACTTTCATTCAGAGTGTTTTGACTGGTTCCAACTCTATGATGAGCTAAATGGCACGAACGTGCTCACCTTCCAGATGCAGTCCAAAGCAGGGGGGTGCCAGGGTCAAGGCAGGGGTGTGTTTTTGAGGCATGGGCATGCCTATGAGTGAGACATGGCCGTGTCTCCTAGACATGGCCGTGCCTCCCAACAGTGCAGTGACTTCACATGGCCGTGCCTCCCAAACACGGCCGTGCCTCCCAACAGTGCAGTGACTTCACATGGCCGTGCCTCACAAACACGGCCGTGCCTCCCAACAGTGCAGTGACTTCACATGGCCGTGCCTCACAAACACGGCCGTGCCTCCCAACAGTGCAGTGACTTCACATGGCCGTGCCTCACAAACACGGCCGTGCCCCCGGACAGAAGCCTCACTGCTCAAGGCCGTGCCCCCAAGACACGGCCGTGCCTTCTCCACCGACTGTGCCCACACTGGGCCGTGCCTCAAAAGCACGGCCGTGTGCACGGGGGCGTGCTGCACTCGTGACCTGCACTATAAATAGGTCCTTATTGAGACCTAGGAAAGGGGGGAGACTTTGGAGAGCCACCGGAGTTGTTCTAGAGCCGCCGACGCCTATTTCGGAGAGAGATTCGACGATCCATCACCGATCCGACTGCTCCAGACCATCTTCATCTCATCTACGCAGAGATTTCACTCCGAGGAAGAAGATAAGTCTAGTTTCCTGCATTTCTTTGTTTATCTTTGGGAACAAGATGTATTCTTTCTTTCCTTTGGATTGTAATCTCCACGTTATGGAGTAGATTTCCCTAGATTCTAGGATGTAGGATAAATCAGATGTAATGGATGATTGTATTTGGATTTGATTAATCTACCGTTTTCTATGATATAACTGTGCATTGTTTGTGGATTTTATGCTTGTGCTTGATGATAAATTGTGTGTGTGTGAATCCATGAGGGTAGGGATTTACTATGAATTGGGGAATCATTAGGCCGTACACCGGGGCGCTCTGTGACAGGGGCAGCCTTGAACCGGGCGAGTTCCGAGGGGTTTCCTAATGCGTAGTTGAATTCCTATGAGGGATAGTTAGCGGTCATTCGTTATTGGGGAGAGATCCGTAAAAAGATATCCTGTGACAGGGGATAGGGTTCTTTTAGTATTCCGGGGCGCCTGAGTGACACGGGCATGCCTTGAACCGGGCTTCTAGAACCATTTCGAACCAATAGCGAGTGACGTAAGAACACCAATGAATTAATTCGAGGATACCTGACGAGGTTGAATTGGATAAATTGGTTAACATTCCTACAATTGAACAGTTATTGAGGAAAGGTAGAGGATCCAAGTCAATTAATCCATTCTCTGAGGAGTCCGAAATCCTAGGATCGTTCCACCACATCAGTGTCACAGTCGATCCCTTTCTTCGACTTCTAGGATAAAGCACTTTAGAACACTCCCATCTCCCCCACACAACTCATGATCAACATTCTCTCCACCTTTTTGTGCTAGGTATAGTAAGTAATTCCACGGTCCCTGTGGATTCGATCTTTTTATTACTTGGCGACATTCCGTGCACTTGCGGAAGGGCATTACCCTGTCTGGTGGCGTGGCTATCGTTGACAAGTAGCCGGAACAAGGTTCATACAATAGCATGGATAATCATAAGATCAACTAAATTAAGGACAAGCATGATATAAACAGGAGTATAATAAAGGTATCCAATTAACAAGGAATAGAAAGGTGATCATATACTAACCAACAACAATAGAAAAAGAAATATGCACTGGAAATAAGATAGCTCTGTATTGATCAAATACAGAAATTACCCACCTAATAAATCGCACATCAAATAAGAACCTCCAGAAACTATATCCTCGTATAGTATCAAATCTCACAAACACTCAGGGTCCTACAAGAAGAATAACAACATCCTAAATGCAACGACATATATAATTCCCATCAAAGAAACCCTAGCCAAATTTAAAGTTAGTTTAACCCCATCTTAACCTGGAGTTAAATTAATCTAACAAATTGGATCCCATTAACACGAGTCAACCAATTAATTAATTAGTTGTATTAATCAATTAATACAACTAACCTCAACCTCATGTTTAATCAAACCCAAGCTAACTTAATCAAAATCTAATCATAGTTGATAAAATCCAAGTTTAAGTTAACAATAACTTAATTGATCTTAATTAACAACTAATCTAATCCTCATCACAGCATCAACCCAATTTAACAGATCCCATCAAATAAAACAACATTCTGATCATCATCCTCAAAGAATCAATCCAATAGAGAGTATCATCCCAAACCGAGCTATCAACCAAAATTCTATAATCTCTGATAATTTGCAAGAATAGAACAGGATCAATCCTTAACCTTTACCTCAGATTATTCAAGGCCATGCCCTAGATTTCCTTGCCCTAAAACCCTAGCTTAGCTCGATCAAGCCTGCCGCTGATCAAGATCCAAATCTCCTCTCAGTTGAAATCAAGAATCAAGCAGATCTGAGAATTCATTCCCAATTCAGGAACTCAAAGCACCAAAAGATCCATGAAATCCATTCAAAATCAAGCCACTTACCGATTGAAATAGTTGATTGTCGCCCTTGCCAAACGAACCACGCCACCTCCCGCAAAAAACGGGCCCGAGGTTGAAGTTCCATATCTCCGACCACTACCCCCCATCGTCGGCATCGACAGCAAGCTCCTGTGTGTGAGCGTCGGAGAAGAACAAGTAGAAGATAGGGGAATACGAGTCGAGAACGAAGAAAAAAGTCGCGGGTTGGGAAGGAAGTCGCGGCTTTAAGCTTTTCTTACCGAGCAGATTTGGTTAACGGGTTACGGGTTCAAACTTTAACCATTAACCCTATTAACCTTTAAAGCTTAATTGGGCTGCAATTGGGCTTAAATTAACTCTTAAATGGGTTGTAAGGGATTAGTCCATCTAGCTACTAATTAAGTCTCAATAATCCCCCTTAATACTTACTGATTAGGGTTGATTGTTTACAATTAACCCCCATAATTCTTGTATTTTACATACATGGTAGGTATGCATGAGTCAATCAAGTCAAGAATAGTAGATTTCTAATAATGCATCAGATTCTCGATTTGATACATTTAGTGTGGACCAGCGAACGTGTTAACCCACTTTGACATATTTTGAATTTTATTAAAATTTTTTTCAAAAGGTAATATTTTAAGTTAGTTTCATAATTATAAATATTTTATTATAATTAAGTTCATATGTTTGTTTGAATTATTAACTTATTTTTGAATTATTAATTTATTTTTAAAATTTTAATTTAATTTGTTTTTGAATTTTTAATTTAATTTGTTATTGAAGTTTTAATTTAAATTTTTTAATTTGTTTTTGAATTTTTAATTTATTTTTGAATTTTTTAAGGTTGAGGAATTAATTTTAAATTAAAATTAAATTGTATTCCATAATTAAATCAAAGTTGATGATAATTAATATTATTATTTTAATTTAACTTTTTAAGATTTAAATTTGACTTGTTAAAATTAATAGATTTTTTTCTTAAATTTTATTAATTAATTTTGAATTATTTGAATTTAATTTAAATTTTTAAAATTATTTATTATTCCATAATTAAAAGGTACACGATTGTAATTAATTTTACTATTTAATTTTAGATTTTTAATATTTAAATTTGAATGATAATTTTTAAAGTTTCAAAGTTTATTGTAAGAATTTTTAACATTTTATTTTTAATTTTAATTGATTAAATTATTTATTTTAAAATTTATCTTTTTTGGTTTTGAATTTATCTCATTATTAAGATTATCTTGATTATTTAATTTTGAGTTATTAACTAAATTTAAATTATTTAATTTACATTGATGATTATTAATTTTATCATTTTTGGTTGAATTATTACTTATTTATAAATTTATTAAATTAATTAAATTTGAATTATTCAATTGTAAGTTATCTTGGTTGAATGAGTTAAAGAATTAGTATCAATTTTTATTTATTAAAATTACATCTTGATTAATTAAATTTGAATTATTAATTATTGAATTTCAATTAGTCAAATTATTTGAATTTTCTATGTTAAAATTTTTTTAATTAATTAAATTTAAATTTAAGGTTGAAATTTTAAATTATTTAAATTTTCTAAGGTTGAATTTTTAAAAGTTTTAAAATTTGTCTTTTTTAGGGTTGAATTTTTCAAAGTATTTGAATTTTTTTTGTTTGAATTGGTCAAGTTTAATAATTTTGAATTATCTAAATTGTTAGATTTTGAAGTAGTCAAATTAATATTTCTAACTTATATAATTTGCAAAACAATAACTCTATCATGTGAAAATCTAGGGGCATTTTCATAAATAAATGAACTTATCAGAGTCGCATCTCCTAATTCTGATTTTGTCTCCTTCATCTTCTCCAAGAACTAGTTTTTATAATGTCCATGTTTCTGATACTTGAAGCACGTGATGCGCTCTTTGTATCACCAAGCTCCTATCATCGATTGCTCCTTTGTCGCCGTGGTGTCATCCGAGTCTTATGAGTAGGATACTGATTTTTATAGTATCCTCTCTCCTTGAACTTAAAACAAATAATATAAATTTTTAAATGAACTTTAAAATTTATACTTTCTCCCCCTCCATCTTTGCCATCTTGCTACCGTGGTGGTTATTCCTATCGAGAGCAGACCTGCTCTGATACCAATTATAGAACCGGTGGGCCCTAGAGGGGGTGAATAGTGCTCGTTGCTTTCGTTTGATCGTTCTTACTAACACAAAGAACTTGTAGTGAATATTAGTAATAAGACGCATGGACACATAGATTTTATTTGGTTCCTAACCCCCCGAGGGTTAGTACATCCTGTTGGTGCAGGGAGCACTAGATAATCGAATCTAAGTTTTGATAATGGCAAAGGGTTCAAGTTAGGTGTGTGAAGTTTTTTGATGAGCTGAACTGACAGCTAGCATAGGAAAGCCCTAGTTGCTGCTAGGCATAGGAAAATCCTAGTTGCGATTAGATAGTGAAATTCCTACTTGGAGGCTAGGCAGGAAGACCAAATCTAGAGGATTAGGTGGGAAGACTTGGTTTAGAGGACTGGTCAAGGAAGTCCTGGTCAGGAAAACTAGGCAAGAAGACTTGGCGGATCAAGTGCACCAAGTGGAAGACTAGGCAGGTCTGGAGGATTGGATGTCTAGCGGTGAAAATTTTGGAGGCCAAGAATTGAGGCTAAGCTAAAGTTCAACAAGTCTAGAGGACCTAGTTGGCACAAGGTAAATTCTTTCGAGGGGAGTGAGTGAGGACGCGCTCCGATAAGGGAAACAGTAGGTATTGGTCTGACCTAAGGTTTCACTAGAAACCTGAAGTCAAGACCAAACAGTTTGGAAAACTATTTGCTTTTCTGTTACTTTTGTGTTTTTCACTAACTTGTAATACCAAAAAGGAGGGGCTGAAACTTTATGTTCTGGACACCCTTATCTGGATCCAGGCGATCGGATTAGTTCTAGGTGATCGGGCGTCAACAGAACGGGGCTAGCGAGGCGGTGAGATGGCAAAGTCCTAGTGATCGGGACACCTCAGCCTCCAAGCATTACCTGTTGTAGCGTGATTCCGGCGGCGGCTGGCGAGCTTCTGTCGGAGGAACGATCACGGACGAAAAGTTCCTCAGATTTCCACAAACCAAATCCTCCGATTTGGTGTTCTTCCTCTTCTCTCCGCGCAGCGTCGCTTTGGAACAGATCCACAGCTTCTCTTGGACGCACACACCACCACGCACAGTAGCGCTCTAGGACGCAACACCTCTCTGGTAAGCACCCCCGATCTCAGAGCCTTCCTCTCCCTTTAATAGGGAGAGGAAGCGTTGTGGGAAGGCGTGGTGGTGTGGGTGGTGGGGTGGTGGTGTGGGCGGTTACGGAAACCGCCGAGCGGTTACAGAAACCGCCAACATCTCCCACTCGTCCAAGTGAAGCCACAAAGGCAAATGGTCACAAAGACCATTAAGAGGTATCTAGTCACATAGACTAAATATAACCGGAATGCACAGTCACATAGACTGTAAGAACAACCAATTCATACATAGGAAAATGGTTCGTGCGACAGCAAGCACATTGAGCATTCATTGCTAAGAAAGTTGTTACACCTTACATAGCTGCTCATAGAGCGATCAATGCTAAGAAAGTTGTTACACCCAACTTAGCCGCTCCCCAAATAGTACATAACCATTTTCTGAATGACACACAGTCATTTATCTGATGGCTCACAACCATCATCCAGGTGGCACCTAGCCGTTCTCCAGTGATACATAAATCACTCTTCTAGTGGTACATAACCATTTCCTGGACTCATTATGTCTTGCTATTTACCTAGATTAAATAATATGTATTTACATCAATATGAACATCTCTAATCCCTCAATTTGACTATCATGTCAAGAGCATGTTTCATATCTCTAATATTCACAATCATTTCTATACATAACAGAAATGGGTCGACCAGTGAATATTCTCAAAAGATGTAAATATATTTAATCTTCCTTTTTAGCTTGAATCTATTCATTTTAATCAGTCGCTTTCCTAGTCATGCTCCATAGACCGAATCATCCATAGTCATAGGTCTACATGCTAAAGTAGCAAACCCTGATTAAAATTTCAAGTAGACAGCTAAATAGTCACTTAAGGTAAATGCTGAGATCAACATATAATCTCATAGGGCTCACATAGTAGAGAAGCAGGGATCCATTCTCCTACTACCCTAATTGTCGCATTAGCACATGTGGTATGAATCACATGCTACGATGTTATTCTCTTTACCAAAAAGAGTGCATGTTTTTCTCAAATTAACATCGTACAGATTTCGATCTAGACATTCCCAATGTTTTAATCCTGAATTTAACACATAAATTCTAATCTGGCTACTAACAGGTTTAGTAAATGGTGGGATCATTTACTTCGATCATCAAACTTTAAATGATCTCATCTTGATTCCAATATCAAGGCGACCCCAGCTTATAGGAATGTAACAATTTTAACAGCTACATAAGCTAACAGCTGCATAAGCTGAACTATAAGCACCGGTCTTACCTCTATTCATACATAACAAATAGAGATGATTGTCCATGTGAGAGGACCAATCACTACCTGCCAACATGCTCACCGAGATCTTATATGAATGTAACTCAAACACATACACTGAATAGATTATGGCAAATTACTCAATCAAATCATAATATTTGATTGTCATTGTTACATTCTACGAAGTCCCAAAGACTTTACATGTTCACAAAATGATTCTCTTGGTATTGGCTTAGTAAAAGGATCTGCAAGCATAGCACGAGTAGGGATATACTTAAGAACCACTTTTCTTTTTGCCACAATATCCCTTACAAAGTTATATTTGATAGCTATATGCTTGCCCTTGCTGTGATATTTGGGATCCTTCGAAAAAGCTATTGCAGCTTGACTGTCACAGTAGACAGTAACTGGACTCCCACTGTCCTCAGCAATCTTCAGATGCTTTAGGAACCTTCTTAACCAGACTGCTTCTTGCACAGCTGCTGAACATGCCACATATTCAGCTTCCATAGTTGACAAGGCTACACAAGCCTGTTTCTTGCTGTTCCAGGAGATGGCGCCACCATTCAGCAAGAACGCATAGCCTGATGTGGATTTTCTATCATCCAGGTCCCCAGCCCAATCTGCATCTGAATAGCCCTTCAGGCTCATATCTGATCCTTGAAAACAGAGACAATAATCTGTTGTTGCCTTCAGATATCTGAATATCCTTTTTACTGCCTTCCAGTGTCTCGGTCCTGGGTTTGACTGGAACCGGCTTACTAAGCCAACAGCATAGCTGATATCGGGACGTGTACACAACATAGTGTACATTAAACTACCAATAGCACTGGCATATGGTCTTTTCTTCATTTCGGCTATTTCATTAGGAGTCTTGGGACACATACTCTTGCTCAGAACAGTACCTTTCACAATAGGTGTCTGTTCTATGTTGCACTCAGACATGCTGAACTGTTGTAACATCTTATTTATATATGTCTCTTGAGACAAACCCAAAAGTCTTTTAGATCGATCTCTGATGATCTTTACTCCTAAGATGTATTCAGCTTCTCCCATATCCATTATGTCAAATTGTGATGAAAGCCACTTCTTTGATTTCATATCACAAACCTTATGTCATTTCCTGCTATCAGCATATCATCAACATATAATGATAAAATGACATACTTTCCTTTTTCCTTTTTCAGGAAAACGCAATGATCCTCATTGATCATTTCGAAACCATAAGATAAAACGACTTCATTAAATCTTATGTTCCATTGTCTTGACGCTTGCTTTAGCCCGTATATAGACTTTCTAAGTCTACATACTTTTCCTTCTTGGCCTTCAGCAATGAAACCTTCTGGCTGAACCATATAGATTTCCTCGTCAAGCTCACCATTAAGGAAAGCCGTTTTTACATCCATCTGATGTAATTCCAGGTCATAATGTGCTACAAAAGCTAAAATAACCCGAATTGACACAAACTTCACTACAGGAGAAAATGTCTCTTCAAAATCAATACCCTCCAGTTGGGTATATCCTTTTGCAACCAAACGAGCTTTGTATCGATTAATCGATCCATCTGCTTTCCTCTTTATTTTGAGAATCCATTTATTCCCAATGGCCCTTCGGCCTGGAGGAAGATCGACTAAATCCCATACATGATTCTTTCTCATAGACTCCATCTCTTCATCCATTGCAATTTTCCACTTTTCTCGAACTCTACATCCCAATGCTTCCTCAACAGATCGAGGTTCATCATCGTCAACTGGGAGTGTCATCAATGCCTCATTCTCAATATCAAACCTCTTCTTAGGTTTGATTTTACGAATACTTCTTCGTAAGTTGGGCTGTTGAGAAGTCAACTCATGACTAGGCAAATTACTCCCACTCGGTTGACTAGGTTCAGGCATCTCTATAGACACCTCTTTGGTTGATAATGTCTCATCCTCCTCAAATAGAGGAACTGTCTTCTCAACCTCACCTCTAATTGGGAACTCAGTTTCAAGAAAAGTAGCATCTCTCGACTCTATTTCAGAGATAGTTCCATCTTGCTGCTCACCAATGAAAACATAACCTTTAGAAGTATCAGAATACCTTATAAAGATACACTTCTTACCCCTAGGTCCCAGTTTTCCATATTTATGAGAGTTATCATGAACATAGGCAGCTGACCCCCAGGGTCTCAGATTACTCAAATCCGGCTTTCTGCCAGTCCAACGTTCATATGGGGTAGATGGAACTGATTTTGAAGGCACTTTGTTAAGTATATAGGCCGCTGCTAATAATGCATCTCCCCAATAGGAAATAGGCAAATTAGCTTGGGCCATCATAGACCTAACCATTTCAAGAAGAGTCCTATTTCTTCTTTCAGCAACCCCATTTTGCTGTGGAGTTCCAGGGATTGTCAGTTGTCTAATAATCCCTCTATCATTACATATTGTCTTGAACATATCAGACAAATATTCCCCCCCACGGTCAGTGCGTAGGGTCTTAACCTTACGTTCCATTTGATTCTCAACTTCGTTCATATAACGAATGAAGCAATCTAATGCTTCAGATTTATGAGAAATCAAATACACATGACCGAAACGAGAGAAATCATCAATAAATGTAATGAAGTAAGAAGCTCCATGTCTAGCCTTCACATTCATTGGACCACAAATATCCGAATGAATCAATTGCAATGGTGATTCAGCCCTAATAGCCTTTCCAAATGGTTTTCTAGTTGCTTTTCCAGCAAGACAATGCTCACATATAGACAAGTTAATCTTAGCTCGAGTGCCTAATAGACCCTCCTTAGCCAACCGATTCATACGTTCTTGTCCTATATGTCCTAATCTAGCATGCCAAACTTCATCAGTTATATCTGCATCACTAGTAAGAGCAATGTTTGAAAAACAACTATCAATTCCACAACTGATATTTGGTTCCACATCAAGAACCATAAAACCATTCGTTAAATAACCATATCCGATTGACACTGAGTCAATCTTAAGTTCCACACACCGGCTATAAAAATTAATACAATACCCTAATTCAAGAAGACTAGTTACAGAAACAAGATTCCTTCGAATCTCCGGAGCATACAGAACATCATGTAGAAACAATGTACTTCCACCACGAAGGTTAAGTTTGCAAGTGCCGATTCCTTTGACTTCAACTCTTGCATTGTTTCCTACATAAATCCATTTGTTGCCAGCTGGTACCCTGTGGTACTCAACATACGTAACTCGTTCCCGAGTTACATGGTTGGTTGCTCCCGAATCTATAATCCACAAAGGATAAGAATCAGCCAACAACACAGAACTAGCAACTAAATGCTCAGAAAAAGAAGACACACTAGGAGAAACCTTTCAGCTCAGAACATTCCCGAGCGAAGTGACCCTCTTTGCCACAGTTAAAACAAGTCAACTTGCTTTTAGGTTTCTTTCCAGTCTTCTTTCCCTTCTTCTTGATAGGGTCTGGTCTCACTCCTATAGTAAGACCATCTACAGGTTCAATCATGACCTGATTTATAGCCTCTAGAACTTTTTGTTCCTCTAGGACATCCTGTATCCTAAGGTGCCAGTTTTTGTAGTTATCCCCATTAAAATTTTCTCCATTATTTAAATCAGCTATGATGTTCTTTGTTGTCAAATAGATCATGCACTGAAAGAAAAATCTGTATTGACTAAGTACAGGGTACCCACCTAATCAGACGATTGTCAACAATAGAGCCCCAGAAAATTCCAAGACTCCGTGTATCTCAGGATCAACAAATCAAAATCCTGAAATTATAGATATGACAACACTACATACGATATTCTATTAAATTTACAAGAAGTAAATCCTAACCTAAATTTTAGTTTAATCTAACCCATCCCAAATAACTTAACCCAACTAATTCCACAACCATCCAACTAATCAAATCCAAGAACCCATCAACAGCTTCATCAACTTTTAACAATAACCATCATAGTCTAATCACAACCTACCCTAATAAAATAATAACAATCATAATCAACTAATCACTCCATGATCCTTCTTCCATCAAATCCAACAGTAGCTAAATAATGAACCAACCAATACAATAACTCAATCAACAGCAATTGAGACCAACCCACTCGGCAACTACCCAAAAATTAAACCACTTAAACTCAAGAACTTAGCTCCAAGATCAGTTCCAATCAAGCCCTAGATCAAGCCTCTGTTCAGACCGATCCTTCCCTTAATCAAAACAGGACCCTATAGAACAGTAACCACATCCAATCCAGATTAAATCCCTAAAAATTCCATTGCTAATCAAAGTTTAATCAAATTTCATACAAAGAACTCACCTCCAAATCAGATTATGTCCTAAATCAACAGATTGATTCCTCTCTAATCTACATATCAAGATCCATGAAGATCTTCTTGTCATTTTGTACAATCCAACAACAACAGTGAACATGAAGAAGCATGTTAGGAAGATTCACAGTAGCGGATAGGTGTAAATGAGAAGGAACGAAGCAATCATCTATCAAGGGAGGTCTCGGATACACCTCATGCCCTGCTCAAGATCACGAAATCAAGAGTGAGGACAAGATGAAACACGGCTCGAGAAGAATCAGAGTCACGGCAGGGGAAGAAGAGGGAAGGGCGCTGCTTGTGTTCTTGAACGCGATCGGGGAAGAATAGACGCGGGGCAGCTAGGGTTCGCTTCTCATCTCCCACACTTGCAGCCGGCGACGAATCTCAACTCCACCATCGCTTCCACGCGGCCGACGAGACTGCGGCGGAGCAGGGAAGAACACCCGATAGCCCTAAATCCCAATCAGGATCGGCGACGTTTTGGCCAGGCACTCGGGAACGACCGATCGGTATCGGCAGCGTTACTCTTCCAATCCGACGACACCTTCACGCGGCAACAATGGCGGAGACGAGCATCGGGCGTCATCATCAAGCGTCGAGTGTCGGCTGAGTGAGGAAGGCATCGATCGCAGGCGGAACGCGGCGACGGCGGGCAAAGATGGGGCGACAGAGACTACGGGAGGAAGACGCGGGCAATCGTGAGGCGGCGACCAAGTGACGAGGATTGCGGTGCAGCTCGGGCGATTTGTGTTTTAAAGAGGAATGCATAGTAATTTGGGTTTGGATTGGCTAAACGGGCTTAAACTTAGGGTTTACTGTAACTATCGAATTGGTTACTGTAGTGAATCAGTTTCAATCTTGGTTCGCTTGATTCACCAACCAAACGACCTCCGATTTGATCTAAATCAATTTTGTTTGATTCATCTTCGCAAGACGAATCTTTTTGCCCCTTTTTATTTTGTCAACCCCTCTTTTATCATGAACCAAACCAAATTGGTTCAAGATGATTCAAACCGAATCATCTGGTTCATCAACCAAATAATCTCTGATTTGATCCAAATTGGTTTCGTTGATTTCATCTTTGCAAGATGAGTTTCATTCTCCACCACTAACGAAATTTCTGGTATCTTACATCTTTGATTAGTAGTGTGGGAGAAAATAGAATGAATTGAAATCAAAAAATTGAAATACTTGCTTAATCAGTAGTTGCACTATGTTCGAGCACCCCCCGCTCTGATACTAATTATAGAATCGTTGAGAGCGCTAGAAGGGGGTGAATAGCACTTTCGTTGCATTTTCATGATTCATATAAAACTCGTAAATCCTTACGATAATAGAAACAGAGAGTGCAATGGAAAAAGAAAATAGACACAAGGATTTACTTGGTTTACAGCCATAGGCTGCTACTCCAAGACCTACAATCAAAGGATCATTTCTGACGAGCAATCAACTATATAATTCTTCTTTTACGAAAGGGAGTTAGCGATTTACAAAAGTATAGGATCGGTAACAAATATACCGACCTAACGAAATTAAGCACAAATTAAATGTACCGACAGAGTGATGATCTCGAATCCTAGTCTAGTTCTTTGGTGTTACGATAATGTTCTTGGTTGATGCTTTACGTGCAGATGGTCATCGCTTGTCTGTAGAAAGATGCTCCAATGGCTCTATGCTGATGTGGAAGTTCCGGATGAATATTGACTCCGCAACGCTTTATCCAGATCGGGGCACTTGGAACCACTCTAGGCTCTTGGAAGCTGAGGTGTCTCAACCATTGGAACTCTACCACCTCACTACTTCGCTGGTCTCATTCCGTTGACATCTAGTTGTCTAGAACTCATCTAGTGCTTGGAGTTCAATCGCCTAGATCCAGATAAGGGCGCCTGGAATACAAAGTTCTATCCTCTCTTTTCCTACATTACAAGTTAGCACAAAACAAAATCTAACAAGAAAGTTTAACAAACTGTTTTGGTCTTGACTTTGGATTTTCAGTGAAATCCTGAGTCAAATCGACGCCTATTGTTCCTCTTACCAGGAACACATCTTCACCCACTTCACTCGAGAGAATTTAACTGTTACCAACCAAGTCCTCCAAACTTGTTGGACTTCTGCTTAGCCTCAATCCTCGGCTTCCAGGATTTCTACCGCTAGACATTTGGTTCACTTGAACTGCCTAGTCTTCCATCTGGTGCACTTGATCTGCCAACTCTTCCTGCATAGTCCTCCTGACCAGGACATCCCACCTAATTCTCCAGATTAGGTCTACTCAGCCTCCAACCAGGATTTCCACTACCTAGTCTCCACTAGGACTTTCCTGTGCCTAGCCGCAACTAGGACTTTCCTGTGCTACCTACACACTTAGATCAGCTTATCAATAAACATCACACACTTAACTTGAACCTTTTGTCATTATCAAAACTAAGGTTCGATCATCTGGTGTTCCCTGCACCAACATTTCTCATAATAAAAAAGAGTCTTTTAGTGGATTGCCCATCGGAAGCAATCAAGGACTACGGGCTTTGGAGTAGCAACGAGAGGCTGTGAACTATGCAAAAATAAATATGTCTTTACTTTATGTTTTATTTTTATTTTTCACTGTGCACTCTAAAGTTTTTAAATGACTTTTCAAAAATAAGTGGAAATGCAAAACACACTATTCACCCCCCTTTAGCGCTCTAAACAATCTTACAGTTAGCACAGACTACAGTAATTTATAAGTTATGCATGATCTAAATATAACTTAAATAACTATTTGATCTCGACTTTGAAATCCAAGTTGGTTTATTAGTCAAATCAATACCTAACTTGTCCTATAACTAGGACATGCCCACACCACCTTCTTTTCATAAGGATCTCTCATCTCTAAAACTTACCTTCCTTATCTATTTGCCAAACAACTAGTCTAGTTGATTGATAACCAACATTTTGACACATTATTTTGACTTATATATTTGATATTTTTATCCTCTCATCTGCGTAAATCATTCTTTATATCATATTTTAAAAGTCAGATATATTTTAAGCTCATTATAATTTTTTCTTAAAATTTGGCATTATTTCTTAAATTGTGAACATGATTTTGTAGGGAATTAAAAAAGAGTCATGGACTCGAGTCGAACTAGGTCAACTTTAGCCCAAGGCTAGGGTTAAAGAGGAAGTCCAATTTGGAGTAATCTGAGGCATCCATTCAAATATAGAGTGATCTGACTTATCTACTAAGATCTGGAGTGATCTAAGCTATCCATCCAGGAGTCATTCTATCCCTCCATCCAGATATGGATTGATCTTGTTCCTTCATTCAAATCTAGAGCATCTCATCCTTTCATCCAAATTTGGAGTGATCTGATCTGTTCACTTAGATCTGTAGATCCAATGATTGCAATCATCCAAGAAAAAGAAGCCCTCTTCCTCATCATCCCCGATTCCTCACCAACACAATCTACGCCACCCATCTTCCTCCTTGGCCTCCACCATCAACCACCGGCGGCCACCATCCACCTTCAACTACTAGTGGTCCACCTCATCCTCTCCCAATTGAGAGAGGCTCCTTCCTCCGGTCATCTTCCCTCCATCTTCTGTTGATCCGATGGAATCCACATATATCTTTAAAACGGTATGATATTATCCACTTTGTTTGTATGCCAACAATCTACTTCTCAAACAAAGGACCACTAGGAGCCCTTCTTAATGGTCCCAACGGACCCCTTACTAAGAGCCCCCCAATCATTCTTTTTTGATCAAAAGGATCCCACATGACACCACATAGACCTACTCTGATACCATTATTAGGTCCAATGGAATCTACATATATCTCTAAAATGGTATGATATTGTCCACTTTGGACCCACACTCTCATGGTTTTATTTTTGGACTTTACCCAAAAGGTCTCATACCAATATAGATATCTCCATCTTATAATCCCAATATCTTTTTCATGTATTTCCTAACATCTTCTTCCCACTGTTGGCATCCTCAAGCCATCATCCCTCTCCTCTCCGGTTTAGAAGAGGAGAGCTCCATATCCTTTCCCACCACGAGCATCCTCAAACCATCACCCCTCTCCTCTTCGGTTTAGAAGAGGAGAGCTCCATCTCCTTTCGACCGTCGACATCATCGCTCTCTTCTAACTCAGGCCATCTTCTTCCTCATCACTGTCACCGCCTCTCCTCTTTGGTTTAGAAGAAGAGATCTCTCTTCATCTTCTCCAACAGCCACCTCCTCTTCGGTTTAGAAGAGGAGAGCTTCTTCAGCCAATTCCTCCCTTCGACAACCCCCTCCCCCTCTCCTCTTCTATTTAGAAAAGAAGAGATCCACTCCGATCCTCCATCCAGCAACCCCCTTCCTCCCTCTTCTTTAGTTTAGAAGAGGATAGCTCATCCATCTCTCTTCTTCAGTTTAGAAGGGAAGAGTCCTCTCCGCTTCTAACAACATCCCATGAGTTCAACTAATTTAGGAAGAGCTCAACTTCATCATCAAGCTCCAAGATTATGAGGCTTGATCCGTTTCACCACCATTCCGATCGAGGGAGAAGTTCTCATCTACAAGCTTGGGTTATTTCTTCATGTGGTGGTTTATTCTTGTTGATTGTTGATTGTGAATGATTGTAATAGAATTACTATTGCATGCACTTCCAAACACCAAACAATCAATCGATCGTAAGATTAACATTCACTGGCTACATTCATTGGGAGACGACCCGAGTCATCTCTCTGCTACATTAGCATAGAGGGATTCGATAAATTGTTTGATAATGTATCATGACAATACGGTCAAACCACTAACCAGTTTGGACTTCCTTTGCTTAGCGTCTGATCCCTTGACCCACCAGTACTTCCTTTGACTTGATGTCTGATCCTACTGACCCATCAAGTTCGTCCAGCCAGATGTCTGGTCTTGTTGACCCATCTGAACTTTCTTTGCCTAATCTCTAGTCTACTTGATCCGCTAAGACTTCCATGATAAGTCACTTGCGCTTTCCTGTTAAATCACCTGGGCGCTTAACAAGGCTATCAGATCCTCAAGAGCTTAACTTTAAACTTTTTCCAACATCAAAATACAGGTTTGATTTTCTGATGCTCCCTGCACCAACAGTTACATGTTTCAAGCATAATAACAATAAAAGAAACATGCATGACTCATAGAATCAAGGAATCAAGTGGTGAAAGTTAAAGGATGAAAAATAAAGTACCTTTAAGGAAAAGATAAAAGCATAAGTATTAAAAGAAATACATGGCAACCCAAATACGATGTACATAAAATCATATTAAAATTGAAAACAATGACTAAGAGCATACTCGGTGAGTCAAGAGGACAAACACCTTTAAATAAAAAATCTTAATGGCGGAACGAAAAAATATAAGAGAAAGTGATGAAAAACAAAAAGTTTATAAGTTATACACTATAAGAATGAAAAAAGCAAAATAAAATATAGTAGCCAAGAAAAAGGACAAGAAAGTAGTGAAAATGAAGCTTTCGAATGTTTATATCAACAACTTGATAAAAAAAGGAAAATGAACATTTATATAGTAGCTAAAGTGAGAGAAAGGAAACAAAGGGATTTTACTAAATCAGATACATTAATGATTAATCCAAGATAGTACTAGTAAAGGATGAGAAAATAAAAGAGTGATATAAGAGATATTTTTATTAATTTTTTAATAAAGATTTAAGTAATTAATTTAGCTTAGAAAATTTAAATAGATCAGAGAAGTATAGAAATTTAATTTTTTTTAAAGAATTCAAATTTTAGAGGTAGAAAATGTGTTAAATGGGATGCAAAATGAAAAAAAATAATTAGACCGGATAATATTCAAATAAAGGTATAGAAGTACCTATGAAAGCAAGGTATTAAATTGCTAATGAAGTTATTCAATCTGATATTAAAAAAATATTTAATCATAAAAGGATAAGTATTGTACTCCCCTACATAAAAATAAAAGAGACATAAAATTGTACGGATTATAAAGTTATTAAATTACTCATAAAGTTATTCAATTTGATATTGAAAGAAAAAAAATCTAATCATTGAAAGGTAAGTATTCTACTCCCTCTATATCAAAATAAAAAAGACATATAAATTATACAAATTATAAGATCATTGATCTAATAAGTAATACCATAAAATTTTGAGAAAGAGCAATAAAAATAATATTGGAAGGAAACCAAAGTGATAGAAAATTAATTTAGATTTATTCGTACAAGGTCGACAATAAAAATATGATTTTTTAGATAACTGATTAATCAAGAAAAAAAAGTAAGACTTACGTATGGTCCCTAAGCTTAATTTTAGTTGACCAATTTGCCACTTTTGGTTGATTAACCATTCTAGTCGATCAATTCTAATTGACTAAAGTTCTAATTTGGGCAAAATATATTTATCTTAATTTTCATATAATGAGGTTCAAAATTGAAACCTCTTAGATAATAAGGTTGTTTTATAACAACTGAGCTAGACAACATATTGCTCATATACACAGTTTTTAAACTTCAAATATGTTGTTTGGACTTTAACCTTGTCTAGTATCTTAACAAACTAGGATTTCTCAAGCCCAAAGACTCTTTGTCTCTAAGACTTCACCTATTGGCCAACTTTATCGTCAAGATTTTCACTTGCCCAACCTTATTACTAGGACTTTCATTTGTCTAAAGTTCATTTCTTCAAAACTTTATCATTTGTTTAGAATTTACTTCTCTAGAACTTCCACAACCGCCTAGAGTTCACTCATTTAGAACTTCCTCTACCCATTTGACTTGCTCGGACTTTTTCACATGTGCTTAACCTTAAGTCAAATTACCCCGTCAAAACTTCTTATCAACCAAAAATTCAATCAACCTTAACTAATATATTCAACCATGTTGTTCAAATATCAAAATGCTTCACCCTTTGGTAAGATAGGTCATCAATTAATCACAACACTAACAATGCATATAACGTGGTTTGAAGTTCTTGGCATTGACACAAGTATGAAACATACAATGGAAAAAGTCAATTTAATCACAGCACTAACAATGCATATAATGTGGTTTGAAGAGCTTTTGTAATTTCATGGCCCATGACGTGTTTAATGTATCACCCTCGAATCTCTCTTTTAATGAAGTAATAAAGTAAATTTCAATGAATGTTATCATGACACTATCCTCACAATGAGAAGCTCTGTAACACTAGATCAAACACCCACAACCAGATAATCTCTAATTTGACCAAACATTTGATCTAGATTCTATCCTAGATAGGGCTTCTACTCAAGAAACAACTAAAATTTTGCTCATTTTCCAAACTTACCTAGTTATCCTGGGCAAGCTCTTATTGTTAGTAAGGACATCCTAGTTGACAATGTTATATAACACAAATGCAAAACTTTTAGATACTCTCTAAAAACTTGCACACACTCGAAATCCTCAACCTATCCCTGACATATTCTTAAAATTTTGATTTTCCAAGATAAAATGAAAGTGCGAAGGAGATAAAAAGGTTTCCAAAACACTTTAAAGAATGAATTGGAGCGCTAGACTTGATCCAAGCTTTTATTAGCAATGAAACAAATGAAGCTCAATAACCTATGTTCCGGTTGAAATCATCTTTTGGACATGTCACCGATCAGGTCCTCTCACCAGGATGAAGCGGGATCAAAAGGAAGGAGCGTGAAAATGTCTCCTGGACCTGAGAAAAGAGAAACAGTGAGATGGAAGGTCAGGGAGTGTCTTGGCGTGACCACTCCGATGCTTAAGTCAGCGAGGAAGAAGAAGGAAAATGAGAGCGTAGAGGAAACAGTATTAGTGTGCGTGAATGCTTACCCTAGACAGAAGAGAGTGATCGCTTATATAAGTGAGAGGAATGTACCGTCGTGTCGTAATTAAGAAATATCCCAGTTAATGATGTGTCAGGGATAATCAGGGTATCAGTCCCATCACGGATACGCGAGGGTCTTGTCATTTCGCACGTGGGTGTCAGAACGGCGGGCGGCGCTAATAAATGAAGGATATGTGACTGTCAGAAGGAATGATGGAAATATAATGAGGCAGGACACTGTGAGGACGGGCAATCCGGATCCCAAACCAATTGACCCCGAATGGAGGTGGTACCACTATAAGCCTTCGGGGTTACAAGAGAGGTCAACAGAGAGAGGATTCGGATAGGGGGTTGGCTCGGGTGGCTATCCGATCCGAATGGGGATTCGGCTCGAGTGATCGTCCGATTCGCTTAAGGATTCGACTTGAGGTGATCGTCGATTTACCTGAGGATTCGGCTCGAGAGAGTCGACTCAGATGATTATCTGATTTGAGTGAGGATTCGGCTCGAAGGAGTCGACTCAGATGAGTATCCGATTCGAGTGAGGATTCAGCTCGAAGGAGTAGGTTGTGAGCCGCGAGTGGGGAACAGAGTCGGGTGGATTCATTAGTGGAGCGGCTTTTGACCAACCTTTAAACTCAGCAAGGAATTGAGCATGGAATAGAGCTGTCCACTCGGGTCAGACTCGAGTCAGATCCCCTATATTTTGTATATTATCTCCATAACACAAGCCTCCCCGCTAGTCTAGTCGAAGGGAACGTGAGTCGAACTAACTAAAACCGCTTAGTTCCGAGTTTAAGCCGGATCGAAATCAGAAGTGTCTGTATCGCACGCTCTTCGATCAAATCAACATTGGACAGATTGTGCACGTGGCGAAAGGGCATTGGCGTGTCAGAGGCGCAGTATGGCAGCGCGCACGCGCAAGGCATGACCGAGGTCTTTTTCGAAGAACTCATTTAATGAAGTGCGACGTTTGATGGGATTCGTGGATCATCATTATGACGACAGAAGATTTGCTTGGGAAAACGTGTGCATTGCCCGGTAGAGATTGAATCCCGCCTTTTCATATCCGTTTAATCGGACGGTTGAAGACCGCTTAGGGTTGAGAATAAAAGGGGGCTGAGGGAGCAGGCGCAGAGCGCCTATACCATTGACTGCGTGACTCCTGCATTTCGTCTTCCTCCTCCCAGCCTTTGTCTTCTTCTCCGGTGAACCAATCTCCGCATCGAGTAAGCCTCAATTCTCTTCTTTCTTCCTTTTTCATCTTACCTCCTGTCCGTAGCAACCAAATGTAGAGTTAGTGGGAATGAAGTCTGAGTCAAAAACTCCTTTGTATGAGTCTAAATTGTTGGAGTTCACTAGCGAGTCTAGGTCGGACATCAGATTGAAATACTAGATCCCTAGTCAATACAAGATTAAAGTTCTGAAGCGGCATCATTGTCCGAGTCGACCTCCGTCCGGTTACCTTATGTTCTTTCAAGGTCAATTAGAGGGCGGGCTTAGATTCCCGATTTCCGAGTTTTTCCAGGACATTTCTTTGTACTTTTCCATTCCCCTTAACCAACTAGTCCCGAATTCCTTCCGACTCCTCTGTGGAGTTAGTTTGGTTTTCTGGATGTACAGTATCCCTTTGAGTCCAACCGTTTTTCACTTCTTCTTTTACCCAAAGAAGAAAGAAGATGAAGTCTTCTTTTTCAATGCCCGATCAGGGTGTAACTTTTTAGATAAATACCCGACTTCTCACAAGGGCTGGAAGGATAAGTTCTTCTTTGTTTGCCCCCAAGTCCTCTCTGCTTCCATTCTGAATGGTAGCGTGAGCTCCCGAGTATGCCACCTTTGAAGGCGTCCGAGCTGCTGCAAGGGCTCAAGTTCGACGTCGGCCAGCTTGTGGGCGAGGAGGGGTTGCTGTATCGGGGGCTACTATATCAGGCATGATAGCGGCAGAGCTATCCCAGCCACTCGGTAAGGAGTTAATCATTTATCGGGTTTTTGTAAGGACTAATTTAATGTTTTTCTATTGCTTTAATTCAGACGACCTCTGGATGGTCGCATCAACAAACAAGCACTTAAAGTGGGACAAGGGGTTGTTCCAGACGATGGTGACTCCCACTGCTTCCCACGAGGAGCATGCAATCGATGTCGTCGAGGGCACTGAAGTGGTGACAACCCTGACCGAGACCCTCGATCGGGAAACACCATCCTCCCGAGAGGAGGGGTCTGGTGAACCATAGCCTCCTACCAAGGAGGCGAGCCAAGTCAAGAAGCCTTCATCTTCCCGCCTCTCCAAGAGGCCTTCTTCTCGCTCAGCAAGCAAGGAGGAGAAGCAACTGAAGAAATCCAAAAAGTCGCTTAAGGCTAACGCTCGCCAACCCAAGCCGAGTGTAACGAGGGAAGAGATCCCGGAGTCTCCTGCCGAGTCATCTCACCCAACGATGTCGGGGAGTGACTTAGTAGTCCGCTTGGACTCGGACGTGGAGATGGCAGGACCAACCATCGAGTCGGGTGAGAGGGCCGCGGAGCCGAGAGAAACAACAGCTGCTCTAAATGAAGCTCCGACAGAGCCAAGAGAGAAAACTCCGGCTCCACAAGAAGGAACCGCAGAGCCGAGAGAGGCGGAGTCAGCTCCCGTTCCGGAGAGGACGAGTGAGGCGTCTGCAGCTGTCCCGTCTCCCTAAGCCCTTCCTTGTTTGGCCCAACGGGGACAGCTGGAGTTCCTCCGCCCTCTCCCTCCACGCGTGGGTTTAGTTCGGAAACCTTGAGGGCCATACCTTATGCCGCCGTAGACGCTCCCCTCCGCAGCGAGGATGCCCTGGGGATCATGGCGCAAATTCAGGCCTTGCGCGGCCCCGACAGCTTCTCCACACTGTCGACGTCAGATCTAGCTAGCCGCAACAATTACAACATATTGAGGGTAAGACTCGGGTTATATAATATTTTCATGACGTAGCAAAGGACCCATTATTGTCGCGTGATGCAGGTCTGGTCACATGAGCTCCATCATCGAGTGCCTGAACTCTACCGACATATTCACTTCTTGGAGCATCAGAAAATAAGTTTGAGAGCTTAGGATTCGACACTAGCCCGAGAGCTCGGCGATGCCCGCGCCGAAGTGGCCCGAAGCATTCGAGAGGCCAACCACTGCCGAGTCCAACTGTTCTCGGCCCAAGATAAGGCCGAGGGAGTGGAGCAGGAGTTGGCAGCAACAAAGGCCCAGGAGGAGGAGCTGCAACAAGCTCGAGTCCAGCTGACTCAGCGAGACGAAGAGCTAGCTCAGGTTCTTGAGGACTCGGCCAAGCTGAAAGATCAAATCAAGGACCTGACCGAAAGGCAGAAGGTCGTCGAGAATCTCTTGGCCAAGGCCCATAACGAGCTGGCGGCTTACAAGGTTGGGGAGTAAGACCGAGTCCAAGAAGCCAAAGAAGCCTGGCTGCAATCGGATGAATACACCGACCAATTTCAAGAGAAGACCACCAAGATGATGCAGTGTGGCTTTGAAGGGGTGGTGAAGCAGGTGTGTCAAGCAGGACTGCTTCCTCCCGGCACCTCTTAAGATTTTTTAGACATAGATAAGGTATGGTCTGAGTTGCCTGAGTCAAAGAGAACAGGAAAATGATGTAGCTGACTCGGCAACTAGTGTAATCTTTTTAATCTTGTACTCCAATGAAAATCCAATGAAAATCAAAGAAGGTTTATGTTTTTTGCTATGTCGTATGTTCCCCACTTTACTCGGTGAGACAGCTCCGGTATGCCTCTTCTATAAGCAGTACTTGGTCCGCGAAGTCGAGGAAATAGTGTAAGTTTGATGAACCCCCGAACTTAGAGCCCTTCACGGTGATGCCAGCAGAGTTGGTAGAGTTTAGGGGCCAATACGGATTAAGGTCGAACCGAAAGAGGTCGGTCTTCGAACTAGGATGCCCATGAAGGGGGTAAGTCCGGGGCCGTGGAACTCGATTCCGATCACATCCGAATCGGGTGGGGCAGATCCCTCAGAAGTGTAGTTGTTCATGGAGCCGGTTCGAGACCTGGAGTAAAGCTTAATCCCGACTATGTCCGAGTCGGGAGAGGTTAAACCCTGAGAAGGGCAATTGCCGATGGAGCAAGTCCGAGACCTGAATTAAAGCTCAATCCCGACTATGTCCGAGTCGGGAGAGGTTGAATCCTGAGAAGGGCAATTACTGATGGAGTAGGTCCAAGAACTAAATTAGAGCTCAATCCCGACTATGTCCGAGTCGGGAGAGGTTAAACCTTGAGAAGGGCAATTACCAATGGAGCAGGTCCGAGACCTAAATTAGAGCTCAATCTCGACTATGTCCGAGTCGGGAGAGGTTGAACCCTGAGAAGGACAATTGCCGATGGAGCAGGCCCGAGACCTGAATTAGAGCTCAATCCCGACTATGTCCGAGTCGGGAGAGGTTGAACCCTGAGAAGGGCAATTACCAATGGAGCAGGTTCGAGACCTGAATTAGAGCTCAATCCCGACTATGTCCGAGTTGGGAGCGGTTGAACCCTGAGAAGGGGAATTATTGATGGAGCAGGTCCGAGACTTGAATTAGAGCTCAATCTCGACTATGTCCGAGTCGGGAGAGGTTCAAATAGGACTTGAGGGATGCATAATTGTGCTGACTCGGATGACAACTGACCTATAAAAGAGTCTTTGCCGTTAGAAAATTTTACAAGGACAAGTACAAGGAGAATACAAAGAGGAGTTGAGTTCCACAAGAACTCTATATCCAGTAGGGCCTCAAATGAGTGGCATTCCAAGGCCGCGCCAAGTCCTTGCCCATGGAGTCGGTCAGATAGTAAGCCCCGGAACTTGTCTTCTTGATGACCCGATAAGGGCCTTCCCAAAGTGGTTCGAGCTTGCCAACATCATCGACTGGCTTGACCTTCTTCCATACCTAGTCGCCAACTTGGAATGTGCGCGGTATGACTCATTTGATGTAAGTATGACACATTCGTTGTCGATAAGTAGCCAGTCGAGCTGTTGCATCTCGAGTTTCCGAGACGAGCTCCAGCTCCATCAGCCTTCGGCCCTCGTTGTCGCTATCATAGAAATGTCGCCGATCCGACTCGACCCCAACCTCCAATGGGACTACTACCTCCCCACCATACACAAAGTGGAATGGTGTCATACCGATGCTCTCCCTCAGTATAGTTCGGTAAAACCATAGCACGCAAGGAAGCTCCTCTACCCAGCTGCCTCCTTCATGATCCAGCTTGGTTCTGAGGCCTCATACTATCTCCCGGTTGACCACTTCGGCTTGTCCGTTAGACTGCGGATATGCCACGGAAGTGAAAATCTGCTGAATGTCGAGCCCTTTGCACCACTCTTGAAGTCTTTTGCCTTGAAATTGTCGCCCGTTGTCTGAGACGAGTCGGTGCGGTATGTCATACCGACACACAATATTTTTCCATAGAAACCTAAGGACCGCATCTTCTATGATTCAAGCAAGGGCTTCTGCTTCAACCCATTTGGAGAAATAATCCATCGTGACCAACAGGAATTTCTTTTGTTGCAGTCCGATCAGGAACAAATCGATTATATCCATTCCCCATTGGTCGAACAGACATGAGATTGTGGCGGCCTTCAGATGCTCAGTCGGATGTCTAGAGAAAGGTTGGTACTTCTGATAGTGAAGACAGGTTGCCACCAGTTTGGCCGAATCCGTTTGGAGGGTGGGCCAGAAGTATCCGACCAGGAGAACTTTCTGAGATGGAGTGCAGCCGCCTAGGTGATTGTCGCAACATCCTTGATGGACTTCTTTCATCACATAATCGACGTCTTCAGGCCCCAGGTACTTGAGCAAAGGCCTAGAAAATGCTCGGCGATATAGCTGGTCGCCGATTAGGATGAATCGGGCGGCTCTCCTTCTGAGAAGTCGGGCTTGTTCTGGGTCCGCAGATGTCTCGCCTTTCTGCAGGAAAGCAAGTATTGGAGTGCGCAAGTCGGCCGGTTCGGTCGGGCAAGCCGACTGGTCTATCTGTGCTATCAAAGCTACTTGAGTAATCGGCTCGGTTTCCGCCCACTCGGTAAGAGAGCTCGCCATTCGAGCGAGTTCGTCAGCTTTGATGTTCTCAACTCGGGGGATCTTCCAGAGGCAAACTTCTTTAAACTCAGCCTTTAGCTTCATGAAAGTTTCGGCATATTTTCGTAGCCTATCATTCCTGACTTCATAATTTTCTTTCACTAGTTGTGAGACGAGTTGGGAGTCAGAATGAAGTTGCACTTGAGTTGCTCCCACTCGCTTGGCTGCCTAAAGTCCAGCGAGTATGGCTTCATACTCTGCCTCATTGTTAGAAGCACGAAAACTTAGTCGAATAGAGAGCTGAATCTCTTCACCTTTGGGGGAGATCAAGAGAATTCTGATTCCACTTCCCTGTCTGGTGGACGATCCATCCACATAGACCTTCCAGTCTTCCTCTGGCTCACCACTGGGCACTTCAACAAGGAAATCAGTGAGAACTTGAGCTTTGATGGCAGTTCAGGGTTGATAACAAATATCATACTCGCCGAGCTCCACTGTCCATTTGATGAGCCGCCCCGAGGTTTTGGGCTGCGTGAGCACTCACCCCAAGTTGCTGTTAGTCAACACGGTAACAAGATGCACCAGAAAATATGGTCGAAGTCGCCGAGCCAACAAGACTAACATCAAGGCTAGTTTCTCTAGGCTGGTGTATCGGATCTCGGCATCTTTGAATAAATGGCTGAAGAAGTAAATAGGATGTTGAATCTAACTTTCTTGCTTGACCAAGACCGAGCTGGCAGCTGAGTCGGCGACCGAGAGGTATATCCAGAGCGGCTCCCCAGGTAGAGGATTCGCCAGACTGGGCAACTGGGATAGATACACTTTAAGATCCTCGAAAGCCTTGTCGCAGTCGGCGTCCCATTCGAACTTCTGAGCCTTCTTTAGCACATTGAAGAAGGGCAAACTACGCTCCTCCAATCTGGAGATAAACCGGGACAGGGCGGTTATGTGACCCACCAACTGTTGTGCTTCTCGGAGGTTTCGAGGCGGAGCCATCTGCGTGAGTGCTTGTATCTTTTCTGGGTTAGCCACGATTCCTTTCTCAGTCACAACATAGCCAAGAAAACGTCCGACTCGAACGCCAAACAAACACTTGGCCGGATTCAGCTTAAGGTCGCTCGACGCATGGTGTTGCAAGTTTAGTCGATATCAGCTATGAAAGATCCGCCCTGAGCCGACTTCACCAGTATGTCTTCGACATATACTTCAATATTTCGCCCTTGCTGCTGCTTGAAGATTCGGTCCATCAGATGCTGATAAGTAGCTCTTGCATTCATGAGTCCAAATGACATAATGGTGTAGCAAAAGGTGCCATCGATTGTTATAAAACTGACCTTATCTTGGTCATCTACAGCAAGAGGGATCTGATGGTATCCCTGATACGCATCTAGCATACAGATATACTCACAACCGACGATCGAGTCTACAAGCTGATCGATCCACGGCAAAGGATAGCAATCCTTAGGGCAGACCTTGTTGAGGTCTCTGAAATCCATGCAGACCCGCTACTTGTTGCCCGACTTCGGCAATAGCACCATGTTGGAGAGCCAAGTCGGGAAGTGTACTTCTCTGATGTGTCCGACCTTCAAAATCTTCTGTATCTCTTCTCGAATAACCTTGTTCTGATCAGGGCCGAAGTGTCTTCTCTTTTGTTTGACTAGCTGGACTTCCGGAAGAACGTTGAGCTGGTGTACTGTGATGGAAGGGGAAACA
This sequence comes from Curcuma longa, assembly GCF_044706935.1. NCBI lineage: Eukaryota > Viridiplantae > Streptophyta > Magnoliopsida > Zingiberales > Zingiberaceae > Curcuma > Curcuma longa. Next base: position 11,524,923 of record NC_133880.1, on the reverse strand, counting down.
CCGGTGAGATCGGTCGGTGTCCAAGCAAACACGTCTTGGTTCTAGAGGAGACAGGAACCAAGTTCTTGCTTCAGTTCTGGAGGCAAGTCGGTTGCTACCAGAACTACGGTCTCAGCTCGGTCCGGACAGACTTGGAGGAGCTCCTTGTCTTGCAAGGCCCGCGGATTCGACACTTCTTGAACCAAGTGCACGCCCACCTCTCAAGTTCGTTGCGTCTTTCGGGCCTCGGTACGGACCATGTCGATGTAACATCGTTGAGAAGTCAATTGGTTGCCCCGAGCTTCCCTGACTTGATCTCCGACAGGGAACATCATCTTCTAGTGGTAGGTGGAAACTACTGTCAAGAAGGCACTCAATGTTGGCCTTCCCAAGATCACGTTGTAAGCCGAAGGGGCGCTAACGATGGTGAAGAAGGTGTGCCAAGTCCTTCTTAAGGGTTCCTCGCCGAGTGATATGGCGAGGTGAATCTGACCTAGCGGGCATACTTCATTCCCTGTAAATCTGAACAAAGAAGTCATCATGGGTTCAAGATCAGCTTCATCTATCTGTATCTGATTGAACGTCTTCTTGAAAATGATGTTGACGGAACTGCCCGTGTCTTCAAAGACTCGGGCTATGTTGTAGTTGGCGATGGTGGCTTGTATGACCAGAGCATCATCGTGTATGTTGGGTTGCAAGGGTGCAAACATAGTCCCACATCTAAAGCACATGGAAAAGATCATGGGTTTAAAAGGATGGAAGATATCTCCATTGGTATAATGCCTTTTGGGGAGAGCCCAAGAACAAAGTCATGAGGGTTTAGGCCCAAAGTGGACAATATCATACCATTGTGGAGATGCGGACATCCTTGGGGACCCAACGAGTGGTATCAGAGCGAGACCACTTTTCACCAGACTAACCGCCAAAAGAGCCATGATCCAGATCTAACCATGTGGGTTGAACCTTAAACAAAAGAAGTGGGTGCTCCCGTGTCTAAATCAAAAAGACCAAACACCAGGCAGGAAGTCCTAATTGCGACTAGGCAGGAAGTCCTAGTAGGTCGGATAGACCGAGGGGCAGGAAGTCCTAGTTGTGGCTAGGCAAGAAGTCCTAGTAGGTTGGGTGGACCGAGGGGTAGGAAGTCCTAATTGTGGCTAGGCAGGAAGTCCAAGTAGGTCGTGTGGACCGAGGGGTAGGAAGTCCTAGTGGGTTGAGGATTCGGACATCAAACAGAAGCTTTCCGTTTGAGGGGGGCCTGTGGTCCTTTGTTTGAGGGGGGATTGTTGGGTTGTAAGGGTGCAAACATAGTCTCACATCTAAAGCACATGGAAAAGATCATAAGTTTAAAAGGATGGAAGATATCTCCATTGGTATAAGACATTTTGGGGAGAGCCCAAGAACAAAGCCATGAGGGCTTAGGCCCAAAGTGGACAATATCATACCATTGTGAAGATGCGGACATCTTTGGGGACCCAACACTCTACTCCCTCCAAATCTTGCAGTCCGAATCCCATGGTCGGACTGTCTCCCGGCCTACTTTCGCCGACTCCGTAGACTTCAAGCTGTCGGCTACGAGCCTTGCGGGCTCAGTGGGAGTCTCCGTTTGTTGCTCCTCCTGTAATCATATGAATACTACCACAAGGAGCATTGTTGAGATTACCTCCTTGTATATCTTCGGGGTTAGTTGTTCGGCGCCCCCGTGTGTCCTCCGCCTGAGTGGGCGGGATAGATCGCCGTGGAGAACGATACCGCTTGTGAGCGGTACGCGAGGAATGAGGTGGTGAATCTTGGGCTATCCGTCTTCCCGAAGGACATGTTTGGTAAGGGGTAACCAGGCTTGTAATGTAATCAGGATTATATTACAAGATAATTTATTTTATTTGGTAATATTTTAAAGATGTAATGTAATGTAATCATATTACAAAAAAAGAGCTCAGATTTGTAATCTCGATTACAAAAGAAATAGTATTGAATCTAATTACATTACGGATTCTATTTTTATCCTACCAAATCTACCCTTCCGCTCCTCACCACCTCATTCCACACGATTTCTCTCTTCCTCGCATCCCGCACGTCGCGACACAACCTTCTCTTCACTGCTTGCGCGACCTGTCTCAGATTTCGCCAGAACGCCGTGACACAACCCTTCTCTTCACCACTCGCGCGACGACACAACCCTTCTCTTCACCGCTTGCGCAACCTATCTCAGATTTCGTCGACCGTGGCACAACCCTAAAACCCTAAGCGAGGCTGTCAGATTTCACCAGTCTGCCAACATAGGAGACAAGGTTTCGTCGACCTGCCAACGGACAAGACAACCCTAAAACCATTCTCTTCTTTTTCCTTGTCGATAGCAGCCCTAGTTGCTGCTCTTTTTCTATGGCAACTGAAATCCCTTTGCTACAGTTTACAGGGTGAGCTTCTCCTCCTTTCCTCCTTTCCTTGCCGATCATATTAGCAAGGATTCTAGTGATCTTACATGCCTTTAAATTTTCATTGCTGCTAATATTGGAAATCTCATGAAGATGGTTATTTTCTTCTTGTTTGCAGCCATGACTCGGCTTAGTTTAAAGGCAAGTAATATAATGAGAAAAAGAAAACTAGTTGTCGTGCTAATGCATTGATTGGAGATCTTGAATATAGTGAATTGGTTTTTTCAAATGTATTGTATTTTAGTGGAATGGTGGAATGGATCGAATTACTTGAAAAGGTGATATGTGAATGACATTTTTGCTAGGAGAGAGATGATATATAATTTAGCATACGAGAGCGACACTACTTGCATAGCACAACTAAGAATGAATAGAAGTAGTTTTATAAAGTTGTGTTGTATGCTAGAAAATGAAGGGGGTCTAAAAGGAACAAGATATATGGAGGTAGATGAACAAGTAGCAATATCACTACATTTGATAGCTCATCATGTCAAGAATAGAACTATACAATTTCGATTCAAAAGGTCTGGCGAAACAATTAGTAGGCAGTTTTCTCTATTTTTAAATGTTGTTATTCGTCTACAAAATGTGCTTTTCGAAAATCCAAAGACGATTGCAGCAAACTCAATAGATTGGAGATGGAAATGGTTTAAGGTAATTTTTACATTTATTTTTAAAGTTTTGATTTAAGATATCTATTTTTATTTTCTTTTGGTTGTCCTTTTTAGAATTGTTTGGGAGCTTTGGATGGGACACACATTAAAGTTAGAGTACCATCAGAGGATAGACCTAGATATTGGACAAGAAAAGGTGAAATTGCTACTAATGCGCTCGCTGCTTGTTCCCAAGATATGCAATTTACATATGTGTTGGCTGGATGGGAAGGTTCAGTAGCAGATTGTAAAGTACTACGGGATGCAATCACTAGGACTAACGGATTAAAAGTCCCACATGGTGTGTTAATCAAATTTTCAAACTATGCTAATTAAATACCTTACTGTGTTTTGAGTTTGTGATCTATTTTAATTTAATACATTTATTCAATTTATAGGACACTATTACCTTGTCAATGCTGGTTACACAAACTGTGAAGGCTTTTTAGCACCATATAGGGGTCAAAGATATCATTTAAATGAATGGAGAGACGAGCGAGTACCTAGAAGTCCTCGAGAGTTTTTCAATATGAAGCATTCGGCTGCTAGAAATGTGATAGAGAGATGTTTTGGCTTACTTAAAATGCGTTGGGCAATCCTTAGAAGTCTAGCTTATTATCCGATCCATACTCAAAATCGAATTATTTTGGCATGTTGCCTTCTTCAAAATTTTTTAAGGAGAGAAATGTCTGGGGATCTTGCAGAAAGAAGGTTGGAGAGAAGATTGGATAATCAACAAGATGAAGTTGATAAAATATCTGAAAATTTGGTGGAGACCATTGAGACTTCGAGTGAATTTAGCAATTGGCGAGATAATTTGGCCAATAACATGTTTAATGAATGGAATAGATCTACATGAGATCAGTTTTGTAATTCTTATTGACTTATTACTTTTTGATAAATGGACAAAGACCATTATCTTTATTCTGTTTCTTTGTAATTTCCATGTGACATGTCTTGTGATTTTTAATTTTGTGTTTTAGCTTCTTGTAATTATGTTGAATTGCAATGCTTTTTGTATGGATTGAAAAGTTTGTGGAATTTAATCTGCCAACCTTTGATAGATAGCTTGCTTGTTAATAGATATATTAATCTGCCAAACTTTGTGGATTTTTCCTTTCAATTGCATTTCCAAATACAATATGTTAATAGATAGTTTGCTTGTTTTGGCAATTGCGACAATTACTTGTTATTGTCATCTTACAATCACATTCGGTTCAACTATTGAAAACATACCATCTTAAATTTTTGAATTGGGAAAATATGATTTCAAATGAGGGACTGATCACATGCGGCCTATCTATGTAAGTATGAGAAGTTTCACTTTTATTTCTGTAACTTATGCCATCTTTTGGAACTTTTGGCGTTTGTCTATTTCTCTTTTTTTGAGCTGTTAATCATTTGTGTTATAGGTGGACATGGCTTCTAAACCTTCAGAAGAATCTTGCAACTCAAGAAGACCAGGAAAAAACAAACACCAATGGTCTAATAAAGAAGATGTTGCACTTATCGAAGCATTGATGCAATTAAACAATGTCGGAGGGCTTAGGAAAAAGAATGAGAAAGGTTTTAGGCCAAGGCATGGACAAAAACTACAACAAATGCTTGATGTTATCTTGCCTGGACATGGAATTAAGGCAAAACGACACATTGAATCAAGGTTAAGAACTTTCCAAAAGCTCCACAATGTTGTGCATGACATGTTGTATGGAGTTGGTAGTAGTGGTTTTGGTTGGGAGTCAGAAAAAAAATATGTTACAGCTGAAAACGATGTGTGGGTTGAATATCTTAAGGTAATTTAATTTATTATTAAATTTTGTTATTTTTTTCCTTTTGTTTAGTTGTTAATATAATTTTTTTATTATAGACTCATCCAGATGCAGAACAGTTTAGATACAAGTCATTGCCTTACTATGAGGAGCTTTCTATCATCTTGGGTGGAGATCGTGCATCTGAAAAAGATGCTCAAGTTCCTGCTGATATTGTGGAAGAATTAGAGAAAGTTTCAAATGAAAATGATGATGAAAACTGCTCCATATGACCAAGATTTCATGTTTGGATCAAAGGAAGAGAGTTCTAAGCAAAAAAAGAGAAAGAGCGAGAGCATTAAAGATTTGTCTCAAGTTATTAAAGAGACGACAGCTATTTTTGGAGAAGAACTTAACAAGGCAAGTGACCGATTGAGTAAAGCATTGGAATATGATGAAGGCGCTGGAAAAAAAATGAAAGTCAATGAGGTTTTAACAAACTTACATGGCCTTAGCATGTTGGAGCGACATAAAACGACAAGAAAAATTGGTTGTGACCGTGAGACTATAGATATTTTCTTCACTATACCAGATGATGAGAAAGAAGTTTGGGTGAAAGCATTATTGAATGGACAGATTTGAGGGGTACAACTTGTGGATTTTGTGGACATTGCTTTGGACAATATTTCAATGAAAGTTCTAGAACATGTTTTTCACGTGGTGAAAAAGATATCTTAGCAACAAATTTTTCACTTCCACAAGTAAAATCTTGTTGATCCACATGTTGTGTGGGGATTCTCATTGATTTAAAATCATCTGTGGCAATACTTTGTCATCCATAAGAGCTAACAAAATATGTGCACTATAACAAATTTGACTTTCCGCAGCGCGCAATTAAGCTATCCACAACGCACATTACATGCTGCATAACTCCAAACTGTTGAAAGTTATAATTCATCCACAGCGCGCGAGGCGCGCGCTGCGAAAAGTTGCATCCACAGCACGCGAGCGCGCTCTGCAGAAAGTTGCATCCGCAACACGCGAGCGCACGCTGCGGAAAGTTGCATCCGCAGCACGCGGACACACGCTGCGGATGTAATTTTCCACAGCGCACGGGACGTGCGCTGCGAATAATTATATTTTTAAGATATAATATACCTATATATCTATATACACAAATATAATATAAATACAAATAATTATAAAATCAAAACTCTAACATTTATAATCCAACACACAAATACCACATACAAATATCATATAAAATTATAATATCACATTCACAATTATAATGTCACATTCACAAATATCAATCCAAACTTTCCAATAAGAGGAACGTGATGTGCTTTTGCTTAGGAAGGTACAGAATAGAGAATAGTAGCACTTGAGAATAAGCAAAAATCACTCGAGAAGCTTGTTACATGTACTGACACCGATTGCTGCGACAAGATGCCAAGCTGCATAAAGATAGGGGAATTCAGGGAAGCAATCATCAGCAACAAAAAATGCCCCTCCTAATAGAGAAGACATTTTATGTAGGTTGTGTGCCATCTTTAGATCTGGTCTTGATAATGCTTCTTTGGCAATGCTACCTAACAAAAAGCAACGAGATTCAATCAATTCGAGCTGACTATAGCCGCCTATTAGCATCGTGTAGCAAAGAAATAATTAATAGCTCTCTTCAAAATGGAAAAAATTGGAGCTATACCACAATAAACATGCACTCATGGAATAATATAAGAGCATAATCACCATTCACAATATAACCAATCTAAATTAGTGTAAAATATGATTAGTGAATCAACATAAAAAGGGGATTTTGAGTTAAGTGTAAAATATGATTAGGGAGTTCTCCATATAAATTAAGTCAGGATGTTTTTTGTTAATGATTGGTTCATGTTTAGTCAATAAGTCTCTAATTGTTAACAAATTAAAGCATAAATTTTGTGACTAATGTTATTATTATTTTTATCTCTTTTGCTATTAGCCCCAGAGAAAAGGCAACGTCTTCCGTTTGCATACAACAGGTTTATCAAGTGAGAATTAATGTAATGATAGGAATGGTCATTAATTTGTTGTGTAGATTAATTAGTTAATGTGTATTATTTTTATCAATAGAATTTAGTTTTAATCAGTGCTACAATTAAAGATTTATTTGTGATAAAGCCTTCAATTTTACTACTGCTGCAAGTCTTTTACATGGCATCGATTTTTTTTCAATTATAAAATGAGTTTACTATTAATTTCCATATTTTTATCATCCACCTTTAATTGGTTCGATATTATGAGGTTTCTTTTAAGCATATGTATACAACTGATTAATAATATGATCAGTTCATACTACTACTAGATCTAATTTCATACTGTAGTTTGATTATCCATTATGCCTTTTTATTATTGTCGAAAAGAAGATACATATTTATATATGAATGCATGTCATTTCATGATTTTACTGTCTACTGAACATGTTTGATGGATCGAGGGGGGTACTTAGATTTAACATTTCATTTGTGATACTGTTAGTTGTTGTTCTACTCAGCATATGTTTCAATAAGGGACAGGAACTGTTTAGGCAAACAACACTTGTTCCATAATAACAGTAATACATAAAGAGAGGTTGTGCGTAATCCTTTGAACACTCTATTCCATTCAGCAGAATTATGCTCAATTGTTTGCTAGCTATACAGAAACAAGAAATTCCTCCTTTGAAACAATGCTCTGAATAAATTTAGAGCAAGCATGCTCTATGACAAAAACAACAGAAAAGCAGCAACAAAAATTCATTGTTAAAAAAGATCAGGCTGAAAGACTAATTGATCACAAGATTTTCCTATATTTGCTCTCTCAGCACACAAAGTAATAAAAAATGTAAGCTCCCAGTTTAGTCAGAAGAGAAAATAGATGGATAAAAAGATTTCTATCCTGAGTTCCTTCTGACAATGGAAGAATTTATGAAAGCATTTGCACAATTTATTATTCACATTCTATTAGATTATCCATAGTTCCTAAGATAGCTCAAGATCTGAAAAAAAAAATCATGAATATAAATTTTCACTAGCATCATTTTTCATTTATCCAGAATGCAAACATGACATTAGAAACCCCTGAAACATGATAATCAGAACTGATCAAGTATCAAGTAAACCATGGCAAAATTTCAAACAATCCAAGAAACAGAAATTATCAAACACCAGTGGTGTAAAAATTGAGTGCAAAAGGACTTCCAGAAATGAACTGTTGCAACTGTGTCGTTAGCAGTTCCCTAATGTCAAAAAAGAAACAGATCACACACTTGGTCAGGAAAAAAAGCCATGCAATAGAACCTTTTGTGCAAAAATATTAGGCCCTACCTCGCCTTCCATTATTGCAAAAATCTCTTTTTTCAACCCATCCAATGTAAGAGAATGGAACTCATATTCAGATATGTATTTCTTGTGCTCCAGTAAAGTGGCACGCAGAGCAGAAGTATGATAAATGCCAGGTTGCAGCAATCTCCGCAAAAAAATTGATGAAACAAAATTAGCATCTTGATCCTGAAAATGAAAGTACGCTCAATGACACCTCTTATACAACAATCTGCATAGTCACCTGTGTGACTCTAGTATGTCTGTGACGAGAGAATGGTTATATCTAACATGTGAGCATGATGGCTACAAGCTGTCTATGAAGAATAATTCTTTACTCAACGTACTCGCAGATAGGAAAATCTAGATGACGCAGCTAACAAAAAAGGTTATGGAACGTCCAACCTTCTAGTTATCACCTGAAAATTTGATGTTAGCAAGATATTATTTTTCTTTTTGCTAGGCACTGAGTACACTTAAACCAAAACAAGCAATTCTTGATGATACCCAAAATACCTACACAAGTTTAAATAGTAAAGCAAAAGCAAATGACAACTGGTTTTATATTTGCAAATCTAAACTAACATCCTCTAGCGAGTCCCTTGACGGAGTGGCAAGTAAAAGTAAAGGGTATAACTAGTAGGAACGAAATAGGAGATACATCAATTAGGGAGAAAAAATTATATTAAATCATAAAAGAGAACAGGGTGGAGACAGTTGAGTGACGGGAAGGAAATGAAGTAACCAGATAAGATAGGTCTTGGTTTCGCCCTCTTCTACGTACCGCGTGGCATCCTGCGGCGTCCCTAGGAGCAAAGGCGGTGCCACTGACCGATTGAGATGGAACCTAAGGAGCCGACCGCCCGTGACACGGTTAGGCACACACCCAAAGCTGGGCGGCGTGAGGAGCATGGACTGAAGAGCTCGCGACGGACAGAGGAGCACGGACTGAGGAGGAACGGCGCGAGCACGGACTGAGGGGAATGACGCGAGCACGGACGGAGGAGGAGCTCACGATGGTGGAGAGGAACGGAGAGGCCGAGCTCGCGACGGTGGAGAGGAACGGAGCGGCGAATAGGCTGAGCGAGCGAAAACAGGGGGAAACCTAGCCGAGCGGGAGGAAACATGGGGAAAATAGAACTTTTTAAATACCTTTTATGAGCTTTTTTTACGGCATACATCTATATGCGCTATTAATAATATTTTTTTAATATCTTTTAACAACGTATAATTATGTACACTATAAATATCTATAAATATTATTTAATATTTATAACGTATAATTTTTACATGTTGTAAAAAATAATATTCATAACACATTGTTATTTATGTACTGTTAATAATTAAATATGAAATATTATTCGCAGTGCACTTTATTAGGCGCGCCGTAAAAACTATTATTAACAATATACTATAATTATGCGCTGTTGATAATATACTGCAGAAAGTTAAATTTATTGTAGTGATTCTAGCTCGGCAAATGCATGACCCAGCCCTTTTGCTTTTTCTTGTGCAAGAGTGATAATCTTAACTGCCTGCTCCGTTAAAAGCTCAAACACATTGACTTCCTGAGTAGCTTTTCCATGTGGGATAAAGCAGTATTCTGAAGCAGAAGAATGAAAACCCTGCACAGGTCTTGACAAAAAACTCAAGCCAGCTTCTTTTTGTAAGCTCCCAAATGAAAACCCTGCACAGGTCTTAATCATCAATAAATGTATGATTTGACGATTGAAAAATATAAATCAAAACAATTTATTGATTTGAATTGATCAAAGTGATAATATATGCCACAATATGGCTGGAAATTAAATAAAAAATGTTGAATCTCAAAGTAAGATAGTAGATTAATTAATTAATTTTAATTAAAATTTAATTTCAATAAAATTAATTAGTTTTTTTTAACAATGGGCGAGAAAAATATATATATATATATATATATATATATATATATATATATATATATATATTTGATATACTGTGCGACGAAAAAAACACGACCCTGTGCGCGATCGATCCATGCCGTCCACGCCCGATCGTGATCAACCGCAGCCGTTCAAAAATCGCGATTGCACAGTGTTTCTCCTCGGACGTTCGCCGCTTCCCGACGTCCGTTCATCGCCGTCCGACCACCGATTGGCACCGGACCGGACCCGTTGGAACCGCAACTCACCGGCGGTCCGGCGGGTGCCGGAGTCCGGCCCCGATTCGGCCGGAATCCGGCGGATTCCAGCGAAATCGGCCACCAGCGCGTCTGTTGTGTTTCGGCCGGATTCCGGCCCAATCCGGCCGGAATCCAGTGCCGATGTGTGCGCCGTCGAGTTACGCTTCCAACGAGTCCGGGATGGTGGCCGGCGGTGATCGGACGGCGAAGAACGGCGGCGATGAACCGCGGGGAGGTCGGGCGGTCGCGTACGGGAGTCGGGTTTTTTCGTCGCACGGGATATCAGACCTATATATATATATATATATATATATATATATATATATATATATATATATATATATATATATATATATATATATATATATATATATATATATATATAGGTCGGCGGGTATTTAGAAATATATATATATATATATTACCTATCATATCGATATATATCGAATATATATATCTATATCGGTATTGATATATTTGAATATATCTATAACAGTATGAGATTTGAACAATTAAATAAATATAATTTTTTAAATAATTTTTGAATATCAAACTATCTAAATATTGAATAATTTTAATAATAAAATTATTGGTATTATTTATATTTTATAATAATAAAAATTATGTTCCTTACTGAAAATAATGAAAGAGTATTGTTGGTATTTTATAATAATAAACATTATGTTCCTTACTGAAAATAATGGATACCAAACATTTTAACGTAATCATCATTGCAATTAAAGATTACATGCATTTCTTCAACCAAACATAGTAATGTAATCTTGATAATATTACATTACATTACAAACTTGATTATATTACAAGCATGATTACATTATGTACTACCAAACGTAGCCGAAGTGTCTTGAGATCTCGGCATCAGAGATGGCTTCGGCGTGTGCTGGTCAGCGGCTTGTCAGAGTGCTCGGGCATACTACTGGCAGTCTTGCGTGTCATGGCTCCGAGACCGATGGTAAGCACAAAACCGAGGCAACCACCGCGGAGCCCCAATGGCTTGGGCAGCTCGGGCATCCACCGCTTGTATGGCACGATGGCTTGTCTTAGGGGTTGCAGAGCCTTCGAGCTCGAGCCTCCGTAGATGTTGCGACAGAGGCCTCCGTTTGCTTCGGGGGGTCGGCAGAGGATTGCAACTGGGACCACTATGTTGATGGGATTCAGCGTCCTTGCGCTAAGCCGACTGTGCTTCTTCAACATGGATATACTTGACCACTCGGCTCAACAAGGTGTCGAAGTTTTCTGGAGGTTTTTTGATCAATGATCTGAAGAAATCCCCCTCTAGTAGTCCTTGGGTAAAGGCGCTCACCAGGACCTCAGAAGTAACCGCTAGCACTTCTTGCACTACTTGATTGAATCGGTGGACGAACTCCTTCAGAGATTCCTAGGGCTTCTATTTTATGGAAAAAAGATCCATAGAAGTCTTCCGATAGGTCTTTTTAGTGGCGAAGTGCTTCAAGAAGGAACTCTTGAAGTCGGCAAAGGAACGGATCGAAGAAAGGGGGAGTCGGTTGAACCACCACAGAGTCGAGCCGGCCAAAGTTGTTAAGAAGAATCGACACTTAATACCATCGGTATATTGATGCAGCAGGGCAGCATTCTCGAATCGCTCAAGGTGGTTTTCGGGATCGGTCGCTCCAGTGTAATCGGGAAATTGCGGGGGCGCGGAAGTGCCAAGGTAGCTCTTCCTTTAGGATTCGGCAGGTGAAAGGGGAGCTATCTAATCCGCTGCCTTCTCCCGGCCATGGACCCTTTCCTCTAGCGGGGTCCCTGAGAGGAGTTTGTTCTGCCGCCGACTCCATGGATATCCCATAGTAGTCAATGTCTTGGTAAGGTCTTGAGGGAGCTGGTTGGGGTTCAGCGGGCACTTGTAGTCGTCGAGCCGGGATCGGAGGGACTTCGACGGATTGAGTGAGGATCCGAGAGGGGGGAACAGCAGCCCCAAGCAGGTTCCAGGAGACTACTAGGACAGCAGCAGCCACAGCTTGATCGAAATCCTCTTGTGTCATGGTGAGGAGGGGAGGGCGATGAGGATCATCCATCGGCATGTCTCAAATCCGAACTTTGCAGCTTTCCCACAGACGGCGCCAAAATATATTCCAGTTGAAATCAGCTTTTAGACGTGTCACCGATCAGGTCCTCTCACCAGGATGGAGCGAAATCAAAAGGAAGGAGCGCGGAGATGTCTCTCAGACCTGAGAAAAGAGAAGTAGTGAGATGGAAGTCCAGAGGGTGTCCTAACGCGACTACTCCGATGCTTAAGTCAGCGAGGAAGAAGAAGGAAAATGAGAGTGTAGAGGAAACAATATTAGTGTGCGTGAATGCTTACCCCAAACAGAAGAGAGTGATCACTTATATAATTGAGAGGAATGTACCGTCGTGCCGTAATTAAGGAATATCTCATCATAGTTAATGATGTGTCAGGGATAATTAGGGTATCAGTCCCATCATGGTATGCGAGGGTCTTATCATTTCGCACGTGGGTGTCAGAACAGCGGGCGACGCTAATAAATGAAGGATATGGGACTGTTAGAAGGAATGATGGAAACATAATGAGGCAGGACATCGTGAGGACGGGCGATTCGGATCCCGAACCAATTGACCTCGAATGGAGGTGGTACCGCCGAGTCAGCTATAAGCCTTTGGGGTTACAAGAGATGTCAATAGAGAGAGGATTCGAATAGGGGGTTGGCTTGGGTGGCTATCTGATCCGAATGGGGATTCAGCTCGAGGTGATTGTCCGATTCGCCTGAGGATTCAGCTTGAGGTGATCGTTGATTCGCCTGAGGATTCGGCTCAAGGGAGTCGACTTGGATGAGTATCCGCTTCGAGTGAGGATTCAGCTCGAAGGAGTCGACTCGGATGAGTATCCGCTTCGAGTGAGGATTCGGCTCGAAGGAGTAGGTTGCGAGCCACGAGTGGGGAATAGAGTCGGGTGGATCCATTAGGGGAGCGGCTTCTGACCAGCCTTTAAACTCAGCAAGGAATTGAGCACGGAACAGAGCTATCCATTCGGGTCGGACTCGAGTCAGATCCCCTATCTTCTGTATATTATCCCCATAACAATCTAATCTCCTTGAAGAGCAAGAAATAAACAATTATAGTTAGACCAAGCACATAAGAAGAGTACCAATTCATTTCAGTCAAGATAAGGTACGCACCTACCTAACCAACAAAGATTTACTACCATAATTAAGTTGTTATACACCGTTTCAAACCCAATATTTTCTTGAGGATAAAATATATAAATTTTTTTTATCACTTCATTAACAGAAGTTGCAATCTTAGAAAATACTATATCCGTTAGCTATAGTGATCAACTTGCACATTTTCAAAGATTCCGAAGTTGCAAGCATTTACAACTATACATTAGGTCTATGAATCAATTTGTCATATAAAAGAAACTGATAGCCTATGCACCCCTCGATACACGACTACGTGCGCGACTGAAAGGCAAGGCCAGTGGCAGCAGGGGGTCAACCCCTGCCACATGGGCATGCACCCCTCAATTTCATATTTGGACACGCACTAGAAGGCGTGCAGACGAAACGATTTATATACAGAGAGGAGAATAATACGTTGCTCATATTGCACACTCCGTGAATACCTTCTATAATTTTTTTTAATTTCAAAATTTACTTTATTTGACTTCAATATTATATCCTAACCTTGAACCCTAAAAACATTAAAAAAAAGTTATATTAAATGGTCGATGTGTAACATAAAATGCATAACATATTAAATAAATAAATAAATAAATAAATATATATATATATATATATATATATATATATATATATATATATATATATATATATATATATATACCCTATACCCTATTGATTAGTAACAGATGTATAGCTACAGAAAGGTAAGTGACACGTTACTCTCGCAAATATCATTTATGGTGGTGAAACCCAAACAAAATCAAGCTTGAACTATTTCTACTAACCCAAGCTTTCTTCTTATAACAATTTAATATTTTCAATAATACTAAATGCAAATGTCATGCAACAAAGTAGACTTCTATACATCTTCAAGAGATACCATCAAGCACAGTGTATACTAATGACTATCATGATGCAGACTTCGATACATCTTAAAGAGATACCATCAAGCACAGTCTGAAATAACTACTACTATTAATAAAAAAAAGCAATATGATACACGAAACTTTCACCAATAGAATCTTGATGAAGAATTTATTATACATGATCTTATCATATTTTATAAAAAAATATTTTCAATACTCAATCCATGACTTTTAGATTACTGTAATAACTTTATCATTGCATTAAACCCCTTCAACTACTACATGAATAATAATAATAATAATAATAATAATAATAATAATAATAATAATAATAATAACTATTATATATATATATATTATTTATTTATTTATTTATATTTATAATTCAGTTGTCTGACCCAACGGCCTTCCCTGATTCTCATACATGATAAATTCAAAACGTAACTTTTCCCCACTTCTCCCCTCACGCGCCTGCACTGCTCGCTGCTCACCGCCGCCAACCTCTGCTCGCCGCCAACCTCTGCTCGTCGCCACTACTAGGGTATAATTTAGGGTTTAAATTCCATTTATTTTGGATTTATTTCACTGCATTTTTTTTAAACTGGTATGGTTTAGAATGAAGTCCAGTTAATAACTTCAATTTCCATAGATGATGATGCTGAATTGTTACTAATAATTGTAGTATGGATTTGTTGACATTTCCACGATCTCTTTTGCATTCTAACAGTGAGCATTATATTTGTTAATAACTTCATTTTCCAGTTTAGGATTGGATTTATTTTGCATTCTAACAGTGAACATTATATTTGTTTTTATTCTGGTAGGGTTCCCGGCTACTGAATGATTATTTTTTCGTCAAGTAGTTCCTGTCAAACTATTTAGTTCATAACATTTAACAAGCTGTTTTTATCCTATAATATCAACAACCATTGTTATGGTTAGTTTAATATAGTTCTTGTCCGTGGTACGGGCATCCTCCTCCTTATATAAGGCGAGCCCCTTCATAGGGGCCAGGTATGTTCTCACTGTTGTTCGTCATCTTCTTTCCATTATCTTCATCTCCAGACGCCTGACTTAAGCATCGGAGTGGTCGCGCCGGTCACACCGGCCTTCCTTCTCACGGTGTTTGTGCTTGCAGACTGCCGGTGCTCCCCGTCGTCCCCTTTTCGCCTCATCCGGGAGTGGTGCTGAGGACCAGCTGCGCATCCCTAAGCTGTTCTTGACGGGAACATATTTTGGCGCCGTCTGTGGGAAGATAACAAGTCCTGAATCGAGACGTGCTCATGGGTGAACCGCAACAGCCTCAGCTCATCACTTTGACGCAGGAAGAGTTAGATCGGAGGATAGCAACGGCGGTTCTCGCCGTCACTCGAAGCCAACACGAGGCCGCTGCGCAGCCTTCGCGAGTGCCCACTCGGGTCGAGGAGGCCCACCCAGCCGCCACTCGGCAACAGCGAGCTCCACCTGAAGCTCCGCGAGCTCCCTCCCTGAGACCCCTGGAGGAAGCCGATTACTATTATGCTTCCATGGAATCGGCCGCAGAACAGACGCCGATTAGAGAGCCCGCCCGCGGGAGAAGGCCCGAGATAGGAGAGGCAAGAGGGCTAGAAAGCTCTCCCTTCATACGCCGAATCCTAAATGAGGAAGTGCCTCGGCATTTCCGAATGCCTCAGTTC
This sequence comes from Curcuma longa, assembly GCF_044706935.1. Taxonomy (NCBI): domain Eukaryota; kingdom Viridiplantae; phylum Streptophyta; class Magnoliopsida; order Zingiberales; family Zingiberaceae; genus Curcuma; species Curcuma longa. The sequence continues at coordinate 11,508,882 of NC_133880.1, read as the reverse complement.
CCGGAGTACACTGGGAACACCGATCCGGAAGACCATTTGGGTCGGTTTGAAAACGCCGCCCTGCTGCACCAGTACACGGACGCCATCAAGTGTCGAGTCTTCTTGACCACCTTATCCGGATCGGCGCTCAGATGGTTCAATCGGTTGCAGCCCTCCTCCATCTGGTCCTTCGCCGAATTCAAAGGAGCTTTCCTGCGGCACTTCGCCACTAGCAAGACCTACCGCAAGACTATAATGGATCTTTTTGCCACCAAGCAGAAAACCAGAGAGTCTTTAAAGGACTTCGTGCGCCGATTCAACCAAGTAGCACAAGAGGTGTCCGCCGCCTCTTCGGATGTCCTTGTAAACGCTTTCTCCCAAGGCTTGACTGAAGGGGACTTCTTCCGGTCTATAATCAAGAGACCTCCCGAAAACTTCGATGTTCTGCTCAGCCGCGCCGACAAGTACATCCACGTGGAAGAAGCTCCCAATCCGCGCGGCGTCGGGATACTGAACCCGGCCATAGCAGTTCTACTCACCGGAATGCTCCACCCGCCCCCCGAGCCGACCGAAAACCGGCCCCACAACTACTGCCTAGGTCCGACTCGGACGCACCTCAACGCCGGTTAAGCAGAGCCAACGAACCATCCATGAGGTGAACAACCAGCCTGGCCCCCCTGCCGGGGCCTCCCGATGGGTTCCTCGATTTTGCGCATACCACCAGTCGAGGAGCCACGCCACTAATGAATGCAATCAGTATGCCCGAGAACTGCGCTTGGCCGCCGACCAGCGGGCGCAGAGGTCTCCCAACCCAAGGCAAAGAAGGCCCGCCGCCGAGCGGGCTGGTTCCAGATCACGGCCCCATTCTCCTCGGGACGCTCAGCGCAGAGATCGTTCGCCCAGACGAGGAGAACCTGCTCCCCGAGAGGAAGCTCCCCGAGAACTGAGGTCTCACCACCACGAAGACTCCCCCGGCCATAACCCGAACAACACCACCCGAGGTAACATTCTCATGATCACCGGGGGAGCAACTGATGGCGATTCTCACCGAGCCCGAAAGGCCCACAGCCGACAGCTGGAGGTCTGCGGTGTCGGTAAAGGGCCGCGAGAAGAAGGACCGATCCTCGGATTCGGCCCCCAGGACTTGGAAGGCGTGGAAGCCCCGCACGACGACGCTCTGGTCGTGCACGCCACCATCGCCAACTACAACATCGCCCGAGTCTTCGTCGATACGGGCAGTTCGGTAAATATAATCTTTCTGAAGGCTTTTGCGCAGATGCAGATTGACAAAGCCGATTTGTCGCCCATGACTACCTCCCTGTTCGGGTTCACGGGGAATGAAGTGCGGCCACTCGGACAGATTACCCTAGCCATCACGCTGGGAGAAGAACCGCTGAAAAGGACTCGGCGCGTCCCCTTCACCATTGTGGACACGCCATCCGCCTACAATGTTATCTTGGGAAGGCCGACTCTCAGCGCCTTCTCGGCGGTGGTCTCCCCCTATCACCAGAAAATGAAATTCCCGGTTGGTGATCAAGTCGGAGAAGCCCGAGGAGATCAGCTGGCCTCCCGGAAATGTTATGTGGACATGGTCCGAACTGAGGCCAGGAAGAACCGAAAGATGCAAGGCGACGGAATCCACTCGGTGCAGGAAGCCCCTTCCGGGACGCGCCTTGAAGATAAAGAGACCTTGCAGGTTTGCCCCGATCGTGCCGAGACCGTGGTCCATATCGCAGCTGACCTGCCGCCCGAACTGAAGGAGAGTCTCGGAGCCTGCCTTCTCCGGAACCAAGACGTTTTTGCCTGGAGTACTGAAGATCTCACGGGCGTCCCTCCCTCCGTCGCGGTTCATCGACTCAACGTCCTGCCCGACAGCCGGCCCGTGAAACAGAAGAGGAGACACTTTGGACCTGAGCAGAACAAGGTCATCCGAGAGGAAGTGCAGAAGCTCCTGAAGGCGGGACACATCAAGGAGGTGCACTTCCCGACATGGCTGTCCAATGTAGTGCTCGTTCCGAAGCCGAACAACAAATGGCGGGTGTGCGTGGACTTCCGAGACTTAAACAAGGCGTGCCCCAAGGACTGCTACCCTCTGCCCCGCATAGATCAGTTAGTGGATTCTACGGCCGGGTTTGAATACATATGTATGTTAGATGCCTATCAAGGCTATCATCAAATCCCACTCGATGTAACCGATCAGGACAAGGTTAGTTTTATAACAGCCGACGGCACTTTCTGTTACACTGTCATGTCATTCGGGTTAAAGAATGCGGGGGCCACTTACCAACGCCTGATGGATCGGGTGTTTCAACAACAGCAAGGAAGGAATATTGAAGTCTACGTCGATGACATCTTGATCAAGACGGCTCGGGCAGATTCTCTTATAGCCGATATTGACGAGACCTGCAGTACCTTGAGGCAATACGGGCTCAAGTTGAATCCGGCCAAGTGCCTCTTCGGTGTTCGAGCCGGGCGTTTTCTCAGGTACATAGTCACCGAAAGAGGAATCGAGGCCAACCCGGAAAAAATACAAGCCTTAGCTCAAATGGCCCCTCCCCGAAACTTAAGAGAAGCTCAGAAGCTGGTCGGTCGTATAATGGCTCTATCCCGATTCATTTCTCACTTGGCGGGACGAAGCCTTCCTTTCTTCAAAATCCTTAGAAAGGCTCAGAAGTTTCAGTGGAACGCCGACTGCGACCGAGCCCTGGAAGAGTTGAAGGCGTATCTGACTCAACTCCCCCGATTGGCGAAGGCGCTCTCGGGAGAGCCACTCTTAATGTATCTTTCCACCACCGAGTCGGCAGTCAGCTCGGTGTTAGTCAAGAGTGATGGACAGTGCCAGCAACCAGTCTACTTCTTCAGCCGCCTATTGAAGGATGCGGAAACCCGATACACCAGTTTGGAGAAACTGGCCTGGACGATAGTCTTGTCAACTCGACGACTTCGGCCATACTTCCTTTCTCATCCGGTAATGGTCTTGACGAACAGCAACTTGGGAAGAGTGCTCACTCAACCTGAGTTCTCGGGACGCATAGCGAAATGGACAATGGAGCTCAGTCAGTACGACATCCAGTACCAACCTCGCGTGGCCATCAAAGCTCAGGCGTTGGCGGATTTCCTCGCAGAGGCACACCAGGGCGAATCCGAGGAAGAATGGAAAGCATATGTCGACGGGGCCTCCAACAAACAAGGGAGCGGAGTCGGAGTGCTTTTGGTCTCTCCCCAGGGAGAAGAAATTCGGCTTGCGGTACGATTGGGTTTCAAGGCCTCAAACAACGAGGCCGAGTATGAGGCAGTTCTCATGGGCTTGCAGGCGGCTAGAAGGGTCGGAGCCACCCGGGTGCAGCTCCTTTCGGACTCCCAGCTGGTGTCCCAGCAAGTCGAAGGGAACTACGAGATCAAGAATGATCGGCTCCGTCGGTACGCTGAGGCCTTCTCAAAACTAAAGATGGAGTTCAAGGAGGTCACTCTCAACAAGATCCCTCGAGCCGAGAACAGCAAGGCCGATGAGCTGGCCAAGTTGGCGAGTTCGGTTACTGAGTGGACGGACGAGGGGCCGATCACACAAGTGGCTTGGATAGCACAGATAGATCAACCACCCGAGACCGCCGATCCGGGTGATTGGAGGAAGCCGATACTCACCTTCCTCCAAACCGGTGAAGTACCTGCAAATCCCGAGCAAGCCCGCCTCCTCAAAAGACGAGCTATCCGATTCACCTTGATCGGGGAACAATTGTACCGCCGAGCTTTCTCTCGGCCACTGCTCAAGTGTCTCGGCCCCGAAGACGCCGAATACGTGTTGAAGGAGGCCCACCAAGGATGTTGCGGTAATCACGCTGGAGGACGAGCCTTGGCCCGGAAGGTCCTCCTAGCCGGCTACTTTTGGCCGACTCTTCAAGCAGACGCGGCGAAACTGGTGTCTACCTGCCTCCACTGTCAAAAATATCAGCCGTTCCGAAGACACCCGACAGAGCAGCTGAAGACGGCTACCACTTCGTGCCCATTCGACCAATGGGGGATGGATATAGTCGGGCCCTTCCCGATGGGGCCTCAGCAGAAGAAGTTTCTACTGGTTGCAGTAGATTACTTCTCCAAGTGGGTGGAAGCCGAGGCCTTGGCCCGAATCACTGAAGACGTGGTGCTCAAGTTCCTGTGGAAGAACATCGTGTGTCGATACGGCATCCCATGTAGACTCGTCTCGGATAATGGGCGGCAGTTTCAAGGCAGAAAGATCCAAGAATGGTGTAAAGGACTCGGCATCCAGCAAGCCTTCACCTCGGTGGCTTACCCGCAGAGCAATGGGCAGACCGAAGTCATCAATCGGGAAATAGTGCGAGGACTGAAGACCAAGCTGGATCACGAAGGAGGAAGTTGGGTGGAAGAACTGCCCTGCGTCCTTTGGGCATACCGCACCACTCCAAAAGAAAGCACAGGCCTGACACCTTTTCACTTAGTGTATGGAGGGGAAGCTGTGGTTCCCATGGAGGTGGGCGTCGAGTCGGACCGAAGGCAACACTACGACGCCGACAACGACGGTCGGAGACTCATGGAGTTGGATCTCATATCCGAAACCCGAGACCGAGCAGCCGCTCGGTTGACCGCCTACCGGCAACGCATGTGCAGCACATATAATCGGCGAGTCATCCCCCGAACTTTTCAAGTGGGAGACTTAGTTTGGAAGAAGGTCAAACCGGTGGGAGACGTCGGCAAACTCGAGCCGCCCTGGGAAGGCCCATATCGGGTGGTCAAGAAGACGAGCTCGGGCGCATACTATCTAGCGGACGCGGCCGGAAAGGAATTGGTGCGACCTTGGAGTGCAACTCACCTTCAACCCTACCGGACTTAGCAACTGCTCGGAAGGCTTCTTCCCTATCGCCTGTATCTTTAGTTGTAAGCAAACCTGCTAATGAAACGGCTCTTTCAGACGTCACTCAACTCCTGTCGGCTCAGCTGCTAGTCCCTCTGTCAGGTCCCGGACCTGCTCCTTCGGCAATCGCCCTTCTCAGGGTCCAAACTCTCCCGACTCGGACATAGTCGGGATCGAGCAATCAGGTCTCGGACCTGCTCCTCCGGCAATCGCCCTTCTCAGGGTCCAAACTCTCCCGACTCGGACATAGTCGGGATCGAGCAATCAGGTCTCGGACCTGCTCCTTCGGCAATCGCCCTTCTCAGGGTCCAAACTCTCCCGACTCGGACATAGTCGGGATCGAGCAATCAGGTCTCGGACCTGCTCCTTCGGCAATCGCCCTTCTTAGGGTCCAAACTCTCCCGACTCGGACATAGTCGGGATCGAGCAATCAGGTCTCGGACCTGCTCCTTCGGCAACGTCGATTTCGAAGTCCGACACGGGTGACCGAGAGATTGGAAGGCAAAAGATTTTTCATTCAACTTCAAAAAGTAGCGGAGTACAAAAATGGAAGTTACATCGATCTACCGGCCCCTCCTCTCCTCTTCGGGCAGCGTCGACCAAATCTTGTCTATGTCCAAAAACTCCAAAGGGGTGCCGGGAGGAAATAAGCCCGCCTCATACACTTGCTTCAGCGCCCCGTCAAAGCCGTGCTCCAGCATCCGGGCAGTCTTCTCCTGGTACTGGTCGAAGTATTCTTGCGACGACAGCCAAGCTTCCTGGGCCGCCTTTACTCGCTCAGGTTCTTCCTCCTTATAGGCAGCAAATTCGCCTTCTAAGGCTTTCTTCTCTTCGGCCAAGTCCTCCGCCCGCTTCCTCCAAGTGGCTGATTCCTCAAGCACCTGAGACAGCTCCTTCCCTCTTTGATTCAGCTGGTCTCGGACTTGCTTTAGCTCCTCTTGGTCCTTGGCCCGAGCCGAAGCCGTTTGTTGCTCGAGGGTCTCCACCTTCTCTTGGGCTTTCATTAGTTCAGCCCGGTATTGAGCAGCCTCTTCGCCGCTCTTAGCCGTAGCCGCTTTGGCCTCCGCCAGCTCGCGCGCGCGCTCGACGTCCTGAGCCCTTAGCGCCTGCATCTGTTGGTCCATCGCCTTGACTTGGCGGTTCAAGTAAAGGAAACGGGTGTGCATCTCCATGTGCTCGACCCAAATCTGCTTAAAAAGAAAAAAAAGGGCCGGTTATTGACGAAGGTGCGCAAGAAAACACCGGATTGAGAGAAGTCGGAAGAACTCACCCGCAAAATGTGGAAGTTACCCCGATAACTCAGCTCGGAGGTATTCAACCCCCGGAAGGAGTCACTGTTCCGAATCGCCCGGACCCGGTTCATCACCTCCCTCACCTCTTCCGGGGTGAAGGGCTCATCGGCCGCCACTCTGGTAGTCTGCAGCGAGAAGAAGTCGGCGCCGGCTGTAGACGGGCGAACGATCCCCGAGCCGGCCGAGTCGGAGCTGGTGGTCGGCACTGCAACTCTCGAGGAGGAACCTCCAGTCGGGGGTATTACTCCCTCGGGTGGCCCCTCAGATGTGGGCGCCGTGGCCGCCCCGGCCGCTGCAACTATCACAGCCGGTTCGGACAGCGTTGGCTCCGCTCCAACAGGAGGAGTCGTCGCCCCCACGGTGCCCGTATCCACGTCCACCACTTCAGTTGGCGCCGGCGGTGCAGGAGATACGGGTTCAGGGCCTTGACCGGGCACGCTCGCGCCTGCAGCACTCGAGGCAGGAAGATGCCCCTTGGACGCCTTGGACTTCTTGAGTCGCTTCTCCTCGCGGCGAATCGGGCTGGACTTCTTCGACCGTTTCCCTTCGCGGTCGGGCGAGCGGGAACGGTGGTGCTTCTTCTTGGAGTGGGAGGAGGAGGACTTTTTCGGTCGAGTCTCCCCTTCCGCCGGCTCCTTCCCCTTTCTTGCCGAAAGAGGCGCGTCACCCGGCACAGCGGCCACGGGCTCTTCTTCCCGAATGGAGGTCTCGGGTTCTATCGGCACGGGGAGATGTCCCTCCCCCTCGGGTACCACTGTCGCTAGCGGCTCCACCGACTCGGTCTCGGGAGCAGCAGCCGTCTCGGCCCCGTCCGCGGAGGTCGGCTTGGTGGGCGTCACTAGGGCTTCCAATGCCGCCCGAGTCCACTTCAAGCACTTGTTCTTCGAAGCGTCCATCCAGATGTCGTCTGCCAAAAAAGAAGAAGAAAGCTAAGTTAGTAATTACAGAAGTCCGAGTCGAGATGCAACTTACCGAGTGCCGCCGGAAGCTCGGCAACAATGGGACTCAAGCCGGCTCGGAAGAGAAGCCCTTCTTCCCCTACCAGCTTGGTAACATCGAATTGGAGGCCCTTCAGCACTTCGGAAGCCTCCATGTAGACCTTGTTCTTTTTATAGGGCTTCAGAACGGGCAAAGCCGAGAGCTCCGTTTGCCACTCAGTCGGGAATTCGAAAGGACTCGGGGGAGAAAGGTAGAAGAATTGCGGATGCCAACCCTTGTTGGAGCTCGGATACTCGACTAAGAAAGGAAGACCCGGTTTCGAGTTGAAGAAAAACACACCCTCTTTTGTCATCTTCTTCGGGTAAAAGAAAAAATGGAAGACTGCGGGATCTAGCGGAATTTGGTACATTCGGAACACTAGGACGACTCCACAGAGGAGTCGGAAAGAGTTCGGGGCTAGTTGGTTCAATGGGAGCTGGAAATACTCGGCCACCTCTTGAAAGAAGGCGGGAATCGGGAATCGGAGTCCCCCCTCTAGCTGACCCTGAAAAAAGGTTACGAAACCGGGTGGAGGAGTATGGGGACGCTGGTGTCTCTCGGGGACCTCTATCCTATACTGACTCGGGATCTCATATTTCAAGCGAAGCTTCGAGCGGGATCTCTCGGTGAAAGTGCTGACTATAGACTCGTACCAGGGACCCGCAGATGGTGCAGATTCCTCGGAAGTCATCTAGGACGACTCTGCTAAAGAAGGAAGAAGGGACTAAGCGAGAGGCGAGAGCTTACTTGATGCAAGAGAAGACGGAGGGAAGCGATGGAAGCGAAAGAAGCAGAAACCAGAGGAGAACGAAGACGAGGACGGCGAAGGCAGGCGCTGTGCGCCTGTCCCCCCCTTCAACATACTTATACCAAACCCTACCACTCCTCAGCCGTCCGATCGAATCAGGGGAAAAGGGCGGGAACCATCCACAGCCGTCCGATGCTTTGCGTTTCCGAGGCAAGATTGATGTCATTATGACGACGATTCGTCCGTCCCATCGGACAGCCCGCCGCAATAAACCCTACCTCGGAAAAGACCCGCACCATGCCGAACACGTGCCCGCCGTCCGAACCAGCCACTATCTTCCCGACACGTGGCAGCCTCGCATAGGCAACACGCTTCAGGAATATCAACCGGCATAACTCGATCCGGACTCGGGCCTCACCCGGTCTAGTCAGTCGAACGCACGTCTCCTTCGACTAGACTAGTGGGAAGGCTGGTGTTACGGTCGTAATAATACGGAGGCAGACCGGATCGAGAAGGACGCCCGAGCCGAGTCAACCATCCTGGAGCAGCCGACCAAGGCATTACGGCCCGAATCCGAACCCCTGGGTAACCACCCGAATGGCCCCTATTCAAATCCGATAGGCTGACTGGTCAGCAGAGGATATGGATAACTCCGCCGAGCCGAGCCCGACAACTTGATCGAGCAGCATACCCGACTCGTCCTGGGGAGTCGGGGCTTGTCAGCAGATGATACGGTTAACGCCGCCGAGCCGACTCCAGGCCTACCCGATCGAGGAGTCGATTCGGGGGAGTTAGGGCCGAGTCGTACTCCCTGTCACTGACCACTCCCTTTCTTGTCCTATGGCCGGCCCCAACTGACACACCCCTCACTCGGGTATGGCAACGCGCCGCCTAACGTACGCCCCTGCCAACAGTGTACCACCTCATTAAAGACGTCACTCCTCACAGGTACGGAAGAGTACTCTCAAGGTAAGGTTCACCTTGCCTTGTCCGTGGTACGGGCATCCTCCTCCTTATATAAGGCGAGCCCCTTCACAGGGGCCAGGTATGTTCTCACTGTTGTTCGTCATCTTCTTTCTCATTATCTTCATCTCCAGACGCCTGACTTAAGCATCGGAGTGGTCGCGCCGGTCACACCGGCCTTCCTTCTCACGGTGTTTGTGCTTGCAGACTGCCGGTGATCCCCGTCGTCCCCTTTCGCCTCATCCGGGAGTGGTGCTGAGGACCAGTGCGCATCCCTAAGCTGTTCTTGACGGGAACACAAAGTTGATTGTATAGTCCTTTACTAATCAACTAGCACTTTGATTCTAGCCTTACCTAAGGTGAATTTGTGTCATACTATAGACACCATATTTCTCATTTGACTGGTACACGTATACCTTAACTCATTAGGATTTTAGCTTCCTAGAAAATTTTCATCTCTGGGACTTCACTCATACTTGAATCCAGCCTCCCTTGCCCTTCCCCTTCCCGTTACCTAGCCTTGTCACGAGGACTTCCACTATTTAGCATTCAACTTATCTAGAGTTCATAATCCTTAGCATTCTATCAACCTTGACCTGTCTAGAATTTATCGTTTGTCTAACATATAATACTCTTTAACATGTTAGGATTTTCACTCATTTATCTAGCGTCTAGTCCTTGTCAACCCACTAGGACTTCCACTATCAAATATTCATGTTGGTGCGTTAGCACCAGATGATTAAACCTATATTTTGATGTATGATTAAGGGGTTTAAAGTTAAGTTGCAAATGTTCTAACTAGTATGTCAAGTGTGTGAATATAGACAAATTGATAGAAGTCTTAGTGGGTCAGGATAACTAGACATCAAGTAGAAGGAGAAATCTTGATAGATCAGGAGGACTATATACCAAGCAGAAAGAGTCTTAGTGGGTCAAGAGGACCAAACACCAAGTAAAAGAAGTCTTGACAAGTTAGGAGATCAGACACCAAGCAAAGAAGCTCTGATGGGTCGGAAGAACAAGACACCAAGCAGAATAAGTCCAAATGGATTGACGAACCAAACATTTAAAAAGGGGGTCAAGTGACCAAACACTAAGTAGAAGAAGCTCTAGTACTATTCGTTCATTCATGAAGTTTATGAACAGTGGTAAATACACTTATTTATTAACTTGTAAAATTTAATTATAAATTTATCCCTAATTATTAATATGTTAAAAATATAAATTTTATGTATTAGATAAATGTTAAAGTTAAATTACAAGAACAATAACGTTGTTTCAATAAACTGGAGAAAAAAAATAAATAAACTTAAATAAATCCTTTTACACCCCTAACTAGAGGATGGTGGTAATTTCTCATTGCTACAAATCTGCTGATATAAGGAATGTGGACCAGATTTTCCTCCTCATTGGTTGATTAACTTTATTAATTCAGATTATCATGCAGGAATCTTTGAAAATCCTAATGTCTAATCGATTTATTTTTATCAACAGACGGCCTTCATTAGGGCCCTCCTTTTGATCTATATAAAAGTCATTAATGGAATAGCAATAAGTATTCAATCTGGAATTAAAGTCATCAGCTCAATTTATTCTTTCCACTGTTTTAATTTTTTTTAATATCTTTTAAAATTTTCACTTGCTTTCATTTCGCCGGCCGATACTTAAGATTTTAGAAATAAATTTCTAATACAAAGGACAGTCATACATATAAGTTAATTGACAAACGAGTATTAGTCACCAACAACCAACAATCAAGCTTTTATCTTTTCAGCGGTTTAGTTAAACCAATAAAACTAGAATGAAGTACGCAGGTTTCATCACATTAATATTATCCTGCCACTATAACTACAATTTTACAGCATATTGTTCTCGGGGATGATGTTCGCAGAATCAAGTCTAAACAGACGGGCTTTCAGCCCTTATCAGATGGAAGAACCATGGATGCTAGAACTGCTTGTACATTATCAATCTTTCATTATCCTTCTCCATCTTGCACATCGCTTTCAGCAAAAAGATGATCAAGAGAAACCTTAGCCTTCTTGGTTTTCAAAGAGCCAGCGTCATCAACTTCTTTGCCATTCCTCTTTTCGTTGACGCATGTGCACTCATCTACTAGAACCAATTCTTTTGGCATGGAGGCTCGATTCTTCTCTTCAGCAGAATCCACTGTCATTGAATCAGCATCCAAATTGGTTCTGGTAGATTTTTCTCCTCCGGCTGGTGACTGCTTGCAATCTTCAAGAAAAACACGGATTTCCTCTGTGCTTGCAAGGTCAGCAGGTGTTTGCCCACCCTTTGTCTTGGCAGTAAGGCTTGCGCCTTTCCTGATTAGATATTTGGTGAGTTCTGCATGAGATCCTTGGACTGCATAGTGCAAAGGCGTGAATCCTTTTCTGTTAGCAGCCTTGACAGAGACTCCAGAAGATAATAGGACCTGGATCGTGTCCAGGTGACCTTTCTGAGCAGCAAAATGGATTGCAGCCGTATCATCCATAGCAGCAGCACCAATATCAGCTTTGTTATTGCAGAGAAATTTTACGATCTCTGTCTGCCCAGCCCATGCAGCTAGATGCAATCTTCATTCAAATTAATCATGTCAAGGCAAATGCGAAAATCGCAAGATATCCTAAGGTTTTGCACGTTTAAGTGTTAGCAATGGAATGGAGAAAAACTTTTGAAACCTCAGACAATTGCTATTTTAGTAAAGAAACTGTATACTTGTTTGCTTTCCCTAGATGCATAGGCTTCCAAAATAATCTTTTATATGATGGAATGGTATTCTTCTACATCACTCAGAATAGTTATCTAACATATAATAGAAGAAAAATTATCTTAATCCTTTTATTATTACTATTCCACCGAATGTTCAAATTAACCTTTACTTCCAACTTAGTTTGTACGACCTTTATTGTCTTAATAGGGAATTGTGCTGAGCAAATGAAGTTGCAGACTAAATGAGAACTACTAATACCTTACTAATAACTAGAGTTCAAGAAGTTTGAGCTAGTGATTGGGCTTAGAAATTTACTGAATTGATTCTCTCAATTGACAACATTTGTGATAGTTAATGATCATACCAAACCTAATTAAAGGACGACAAACACCTGCTTGTTTGATGTCGAAAAACTATTGGACAAACAACTAGTAGATGTGATTCTGATAAATTGGATTTTGAATCAAGACAGTGATTTCAAACTTCAACTTGTGGAATCTGTAACACTTTAATTTAGTCTCACGTCATCATGAACTATAATACAAAGGAGTCCATAACTTACATGACTAAACTACTATTAATGTCGACTAAATTTTTATAAGTTCTGTAACATTTTAGTATTATGGTGAACCTAATCTTAGGCATTGTTGGTGGGGTATTTGAAAAAGATTTCTTGGGTAATGATGAAACTACTATTAGGTCTCACATCCTATGAATCTGGGGTGATTTTAAGCTACCGGACCGGTCACCCCCAGAGATAGTCAATGAGGCTAACTGGGATTTATCATTTTTTGGGGTGATTTTGAGCTGAGACGAATTTGAACCTTGATGTGTATATTAAATTTAGACTAAAGATATTAACAGTTCAGTTTCAAGTGGAGGATTAAGTCTCAATTTGATGGGTAAGAATTAAACCTCATTAAGTAATTTAATAAATGGTGATGTGGATTATATGTGTAGAAGAATCCAATATTCCAGTTCGTTAATATTGATGGACTATTAACGAGTTATGAGCTCAATATAGGAATGATCCCTGCAAGATGGGATTGTATAAGAAGACGAAATCAACATCCACTGTGTTGCAGGAGACTTGGTATAAGAAGAATTTTCTTCTCCTATCCCCATTGAGACGAGACTCTGGTTGTCGCCTAGCTCCTACAGAAGACCTTCCACTACGTTGCAGGAACTTCATTCAGCAACAAGTAAGGAACAATGGTATTGGCTTTGAATTCAGCCCTTTGTTTGCCGTTGTTTCGATATGCAATTTAACTGTAAACATGATGATAACTAGATCCTATTAGATGTATCATTCGGTTTAATTAGATGCATTGTATTGTTTTCAATTGGTATCAGAGCTTAGGATTAATTTATCAGTTGTCGATGCAACAATTCCACTTTGGAATAGCAAATCAATGCATATTCGTCGAATCTAGGACTGGAAAACCTAGGATTTAACCTAGATTTCGAGTTTTTCGCATTATCTCGCAAAGAACACGAAGAACAACACCGAATTTAGAGTTTTCCACAACCATTTTTGCGTGAAACTGTCACTAGAATTCGAGTCATGTGAGCAACAGTTGATTGTTATAGAAAACCAATTGACTACTAGGCACAAATTTAAGCACAGAATATTTTCAGCTCAAATGGAGCATTTAACTAATTTATTATCATCAGTTGCTATTAGGGCCCAGTCGATTAATATTCAAGAAATTGTCCACAAAAGGTCTTCAACTCGGCCGAGGCATTCAACTAATGTACATTAGTCGATTGTCATAAAGGACCAATTGACTGGTGTGAATGAAATTGTGTATAAAAACTTTCTGACTCGATTGAGGAACTCAACTGTTGTGGGTCAATCGATTGATAATAGTTAACAATCAGCTGATAGGATTAGAGTTGAAGGGTTAGCAGTCGATTACTTCAATCGACTACTGTGTCCGAGGTCTAACATATGAGGAATATCAGTCGATTGATGTTCAAGGGCAGTCGATTGATACCAGTATCAATCGATTGATAACTGATAATAATTGACTATTATTTATCTAACGGAGTTTTCTTAAATTTTTCCTAAATTTATCTTCACACTGGCTACTTGGATAAACCAATACTATTGTCCAAGCGAAAACTATTGGGTAAGCTTAGGACAATTGCATAGATAGATGTATATCTATGCAAAAATGATTGGCCTAGAGGAAAATCATTTTTTGTCGGATATATGTTTAAAGAAGCTTGTAAATCGAGTCTAACTTCTTAATCACATGCATGATGTATTGGCTTAAAGGAAGGCATATTGTATAATCAATTAAAAATATTTTGAGGAATGGTTGAAAACATCAACAAACTAAGGAGGCTCATATATAAAGTTAATTATGCACATAATGTGTTGGCTCAAAGGAAGACATGTTGTATAGCAAATCAAGGTAATTATGAGCTATTTGGAAAGTACTACTAGTAAATTGCATTTTAATTCAAAATTTTAATATAATGTTATACTTGGTATCTCAATAAATACTCATAATGTTGCATATTTTAATTGTTGCATTTATTTTATTGCACATCTATAAATATGCATGCTTTGTTTGTAAATTGAGTTGTGTTCTTTATTTTTATTTATGTGGCACTCTCAATATCTGTACATTTGAATAGCATTCTCATGTTTATGGGCACAAACTTTGATCAATGGAAAGAGCATTTCATAGTACTTTTTGGTTGCATGGACCTGAACTTTACATTTAGACATAATTGCCCTACACCTTTATCCAGTGATAGCATTGCGGATCAAAAGGTGATATTTAAAAAGTGGGAGCGATCAAATGATAGGAGTCTTATAATCATGTAGATATCAATTCCAAAATCTATAAGGGGCTCGATTACTAAGAATGAGAATGCTAAGACTTTTAAAGAATTAACAGATCGATTTGCCTGAATAAAAAAGTCAAACTACCACACTTCTCATGAAGTTGGTGTCAATACGGTAAAATAGGAAAGGCAGCAATAAAGAGTACATTATGGAAATGTCAAATTTGATTACAAGACTCAGAACACTAAAGCTAGAAATATCCAAAAGCGTTTTTGTGAACATCTATCTTCCTAGACAGTTCACTCCCTTCAAAATTAGCTAGGACACTCAGAAGGAGAAATGAATACTAAATGAGCTCATAGCTCAGTGTGTATAGGAAGAAAAGAGATAGAGATATGACACATCTCATAATGCTCACTTTGCATCCTCAACTCAAAACTCAAGAAAGAAAAGAAAAAAGGAAAATGTTAAGAATAAGACTAACCATCCTGTAATGACTGGACTTCAGGGTATAAGATACAAAAACAACAAGATCAAGACCTAACTTATTTTGTAAAAAGAAAGACCACCTGAAGAAGAATTGTCCCCAATATGCCAACTAGTGTGTTAAGAAAGGTATATTTTTCAACTTTATTAATTTAAATACGGGTGGATAGAAACTGTACTTAATAGCACTTAGTGGATAGATACGAATGCAACTACTCACATAAGTATAACTATGTAGAGTCATTGGAGCCGACTGTCAATTGATATTGAAAGATACATCTATACTTGAACTAGCAAGAAGTCAAAGTAAAGACTATGGTGTCTTTAGAGTTTATATTGGGAATGATGTAATGTTGAATTTAGAAAATACTTTTATAGTACCAGCTTTTAGATGGAACTTATTTTTTGTTTTATATTTGGACAAATCCGGATATATTTGTTCATTTGAAAATGAAAATTTAGTATTTTTCAAATTTCATCTTTCGTTGATACTAGTTCCTTGATTGATAAACTATATAGGTTGCACATCGAGACTAATGTTGTAATGCATAATATAGGTGCAAATAGTGGTTTGACAAATGAGAATTTATCCATGTTGTAGCATAGAAGTTTAAGGCATATCTCAAAATAACGCCTTGAAAGATTAATGTCACTAGAAATTTTCCATTCTTTTGATATGTCAAATTTTGATATTAAAAAGAAAACAACTAATAAACATAATAAGGATTCAAGACGGTATAATAGAGGCTTAGAGCTGATACATACAGATATATGTGGGTCGTTCCTTAAAATTTTTTGAAATAGTCAAGCATACTTTATCAACTTCATAGATGACTACTGATATGAATACTTGTACTAAATTCATGAAAAGTTGTAATCCCTGGACATATTCAAACTCTTCAAAGCCGAATTGAAAATCAACTAGGCAAAAAGAGTAAGGTAGTAAGATTTGACCGTAGTGGTGAATACAATGATCAATACTATGGTAGATCTAACAAATCAAGTGAACAATATCCTGAGCCATTTGTAGAATACCTTGTTGAGTGTGGAATCGTGGTTCAATATATCATGCTTGATACCCCTCACCAAAATAGAATAGTTGAGCGACGAAATCGTACTCTAAAAGACACAATGAGAATTATGATGGCATTTTCTTAACTACCAGAATCTTTATGCGATAACACTCAAAACTGAGGTGTACATACTCAGCAGAGTACCTAGTAAGGCAATAACAAAAATCTCATACAAGATGTGGATGGTAGTCTTGGTTATCCAACTAAGGCTAAGCCCTATAGACCTAACGAAAGGAAACTGAACTCAAGGATCGTTAACTGTCATTTGTGGGATACTTTAAAAAGTCAAGGGGCTTTAGTTTTTTAACCCCTTAAGTAAACTTTTTTCGCAACAAGTAATGTCAAATTCATTGAGGATGGTGAGAGCACTAAATTTAGGAAAATATGATTTGAGAAGAGTATTGGCAATCCTATTGAGACTGCACAACCGACAAGAATAGTAGACGACGATATTCTCATGTCACCTCCAATACAAATGGAGAGTATATCAGCTCAAATAGAGGTGTTCCCTCCTTCGGTTCAACATGTTTCACAACCACCTCAAGTACAAGTACCACTAAGGAGATCCACTAAGGAAAGGAGATCTATAATGTCTTTTGATTTTATATATCTTCAGGAATATGAGTTTGACATAAGATGTTAGTACCCCAATGTGTAGTTTTGATGTGTGGTCAAATAAACCTGAAATTAGGTCCTAGTTGTATTTGAGATGTGTGTCTAAGTGTACAGAGACTTAGGAGATTACACGTAATATCCAAATGGCGAACCTTGACAGAAGACGCAAGCAAACGAGAAGAATAGCACGAGAAAGGAGCCGACAAGCTCGATGTATCCGAAGTACAAGGAGCTGCAGAAGAGTACTCCGACGAAGCGAAAAGGGCTCGATGCATCTGCAAGGAGGAGAAGTTGCAAGAAAGATTGCACAAGGCAACCAAGGCAGAATGGAGAACGGAGGAGGAAAATGGTCAACACAAAGTTAACCATTCTAAGCACCCGGATCCATTTCGAGCACCTCGAAATCCAAGCGTTGGCATCCATTTAGAGTGCCCGAACACCCATTCCAAGTCATCGCAAGATGTTGCCGAAGCAGATAAGGATGGAGTCCACGTTAATGGAGTCCAGACGCCCGAAGAGGTTCCAAGCGCCCGGATCGCAAAGAGTCATCCAAATCCATTAGCAGATTATTGCCAAAGTGGATTGGGTTCGACGAATCCAGGTGCCCGGAAGGCTTCCAAACGCCCGAAAGACTTCCAAGCGCTCGAAAGTGTCACGTCAGCACAACGATCAAATCAAAGAAAAAATTATAAATATATTGAAGCTTGAAGAATAATGTACACACTCGGTTTTAATTGTTTCGTTCAATCTGCCTTAATCGTTTTGTTCTCAACCGTTGTACGAGGTTTCTCAATCTCCAGATTATTTCTGACGATGAGATTTTGATGAGTACTTTCATAGTCTTGGACTAACAACTTGAGGATTGTAACCAAGTAAATTCATTGCCTCATGTTTTAATTCATGTTATATTTATATTTTAATTAGTGTGTCCTTACTAAAAACATTAACAAGAGAAAGAGGTCACTTTTATTGCATATCACTATTCACCCCTCCGCACTAGCGATCCACGAACCGTCTTCGCGCACCAATAGTTGGTATCAGAGCCAGACCACTCAGAAGGACTAACCGCTAACTAAACAACTAGATCAGGAGGAATGGCCGGATCAAACATCCACCCACCAAAATTCGAGGGCAAATTCACTATCTAGAAGAGAAAAATGGAAAAATATTTCAAAACAGATTTTGAAATAATATTGTGTATTAAAAATGATTTCCAAATGCCCAGGAACAAGGATGGAGACGAACTCGATGAACTACGATGGACCAAAAAGCAACGAGACAAGTTCACAACCAATAGTAAGATAGAGTTATTGGGACTCAATGTGTTACCTGTACAAGAACTCAACCGGATAGGCGATTACAACTCGGCGAAATACCTCTGGGAAAAGTTCTTAGAACTTCATGAAAGGACCTAAGAAATAAAGCTAGCCAGAAGGGACTTGCTGAGAAATCAACTAACTCATCTCCGATTAGAAAAGGAAGAAAAGGTAACGCAACTACATGAATCACCGGCCTCAACAACCACGGAGAAATGGTAACAAATCGAGACACTCTTCGATATGTATTGAATGCATTTCCAAGAACCCAAGAATGGACTTCAATAGTGGACTCATATTACATCTCAAAAAACTTAAAGGTAAGTACGCTAGAAGAATTATTTTCAACCTTAGAATTACATGAATCTCGATGTGCAGGATTTAAAGACATAGAACTACCAAACAATAGCATCGCTCTATAAGCTAAGGACGACTCGACACATCCGTAGATAAAGAAGCATACCTGGTAAGCAAAATGAAAAAGTTTTTACATCCGACATGTTTAATAAGAAACAGGCCTCAAGATTACTAAGAAGAAAGGAGAAAAAAAGAGTAAGGTGCTTCAATTGATAAAGAAGGTTACATCAAGGACAACTACCCCAAGCTCAAGAAGATAACCAAAGAAAAGGAGAAAGCAAAGATGAAGCCACAACACAAGAATCTGAGAGCAACTTGGTATAATTCTTCAAAAACTCAGAGTCAGAGCAATAGTGCAAGGGAGCCTCAACCAACTAATCCAAAACGATAAGGTATGTAACCTGCCTTTCAAGTAACTTTACGATGCAATTAAAATATTATCTAGGTCATTATGTAAAGTTAGAAAAAATACATGAATTTAAAACAAACTCATATTGAGCTAGAAAATAAATTAGCTAGTTCATGTCTTAAAGAACATGAAAAACTAAAAATTGACAACCTAAGACTAAAGGATCAGGTAAATTCTTTAACATTATCTTTAAAAAAATTCTCTACTAGTTCAGATAAGTTGTACGAAGAACTAAAATATCATTATCGAAATTTCAAGGATCAAATCAGAAAAGTACCAAAATAGTGCATTTCAAAAAAATATTTGATTAATCTAGTATGTTTAAATTTATTTTGGATTCCAAAAATAAATTTTGACTACTTAAAAAAAATCATCAACCAACAAATTGTTTTTCTTATTTTATTTTATGGTTAACGCAAAAATAATTTTTTAATGAAATTTTTTATGGAAATTATTTTTTGTGAAAATATGCTATATTTTCTATCATCATATAAAATTTTAGAATTTTTGAACAATTAAATATTTTTAAAAATTATCAAAAGAAAATCTTTTTTTTTTGAAATTCAAAAATTAATTAAAATATTTTTTCGATGAAAATTAATTTTTCATGATTAAGGAAATTCTGATCTAAATCTAGTTAAAATTTTAAAAAATTTTATAGTCCGAATATTTTCGTGTCATTTTTTAACCTCAATGTTTTTTCTGTTGTCAAAAGGGAGAGAAAAATAAAAATTAAGCATCATAGAAATTAGGCATCAATGCAGGGGGAGTAAAATATTATTATTGCATTATGCTTATTCATGTCTTTCATTATGTTTATTATTTACCCTAATTTCTAACTTAGTTTGACCAACATCAAAAAGGGGTGATTGTTGATACCCAATGTGAAGTTTTGATATGTGGTCAAATAAGCCTGAAATTATATCCTGATTGTATTTGACACGTGTGTTTAAATGTACAAGGACTTAAGAGACCACACGTAATATCCAAATGGCTAACCTTGACAGAAGACGCAAGCGAGTGAGAAGGATGGCACAGGAAAAGAGCCGACAGGCTCAGTGCATCCGAAGTACGAGGAACTGCAGAAGAATACTCCGGCGGAGCGAGAAAGATACACGGGAGCGAGCCGGAAGGGCTTGGTGCATCTGAAGGACGAGAAGCTGGAAGGAAGACTGCGCAAGGCAGAATGGAGAAAAATGATCGACATGAAGTTGACCATTCTAGACACCTGAATCCATTCCAAGCACCCGGATCAATTTTGGGCGCCTGGATACTCATTCAAGTCAGCGCGAGACGTTGTTGAAGCGGATCAGGATAGAGTCCATGCCAATGGAGTCTAGGCGCCCGGAGAGGTTCCAAGCGCCCAAATCGCAAGTAGTCATCCAGACCCATTAGCCCATTGTCAAAGTGGATTGTTTCCGATAATGAGATCTTAACGAATACTTTCATAGTCTTGAACTAACAACTCGAGAGTTGTAACCAAGTAAATTCATTGCCTCGTGTTTTTATTCGTTATATTTATATTTTAATTAGTGTGTCCTTGCTAAAACCGTTAGCAAGAGAAAGATATCACTTTTATTGTAGGTCACTATTCACCCCTCCCCTCTAGCGATCCACGAACAACCTCCGTTGCACCAACATAAGAGTAGTGGACCATGATATTCCCACGTCACCTCTAATGTAAATGGAGGGTATATCATCTCAAATAGAGATATTCCCTCTTTCGATTGAGCATGTCTTACAATCACCTCAGTACAAGTGTCACTAAGGAGATCGACCAGGGAAAGGAGATTTTCTTATGAGTATATATATCTCCAAGAGCATGAATTTAATAGAGGATTGGAAGATAATCACATGTCTTTCCATAAAGTTAAACAATGGCCTCATCTTAAAAAGAGGATTGAAGCAATAAGGGAAGAGATGAAGTTCATGATGGACAACGACATTTGAAAACTTATCAAATTACCTAAAAAGGTGAAACCTGTTGATTGTAAATAGATATTTAAAACTAAACAGGATTTGAAGGGAAATATTAAAAAGTATAAGACTCGCCTTGTCATTAAGGGATTCACTCAAAAGAAGGATATTGATTATAAGGAGACCTTCAAAGGACTCCCTTAAGGTAATCATGGTACTTGTAACTCATTATAACTTAGAGCTACACTAAATGGAAGTTAAGACAATATTTCTCAATGGAAACATTGAGGAAACTATATACATGGTGCAGTCAGAGAATTTTGAATTGAGCGACTTAAAGCACTTAGGATGTAGATTAAAAAAGTCTATTTATGGTTTAAAGAAGGCATCTCATCAATGATATCAAAAATTTTAATCAGATTTCTTCAAATGGTTTTAAGGAGAATCCTGTTGATCAATATTTGCATATCAAATTCAGTGGGAGCAAATTTGTTATACTTGTTCTGTATATAGACGATATTATAACTGACAACTAATGATAAAAGTTTGCTGCAAGAAATCAAGTTATTTCTATCAGATAAAATTCGAAATGAAATATCTAGGTGAAGCAACTTTTGTTTTAGGCATATAAATTTATCGTGATCGTTCAAGAAGCACACTAATAAAAGAAATGCAGCAATTCGCTTATGCATCGACAATAAAGAGTTTGATGTATGCTTAAGTATATACGCATCCGGATCTTGCATACATAATAGAGATGTTAGGCAGATATTTGAGTAACCCTGAACCAAAGCATTAGAAAGTTGTAAAAAGAGTTATGCAGTATTTGTAAAGAACTAAAGACTGTATGCTCATTCGGTATGACATACAGACTTATGCTCCTAGCGATACACCTACATTAAAAGGTGATAGATTTACTTTGCAGCAATGCCCACGCCATGAACTAAAAATAAAAGAAATGCTGCAATTCTCTTATACATTGGCAGTAGGAGTTTGATGTATGCTCAAGTATGTACGCATCCAAATCTTATGTACATAGTAGGGATGTTAGATAGATATTTGAGTAAGCTTATGTAGTATTTGCAAAGAACTAAAGACTATATGCTCACTTATCGGAGATTAGGTCATTTGGAAGTCATTGAATATTCTGACTCCGATTTTGCTGAATGCTTGGACAGCAAGAGATTCACCTCAGATTATGTCTTCATACCGACAAGACTCACTTATCGGAGATTAGGTCATTTGGAAGTCATTGAATATTCTGACTCCGATTTTGTTGAATGCTTGGATAGCAAGAGATTCACCTCAGATTATGTCTTCATACTGACAAGAGGAGCTATATCATGGAAAAACATCAAATAGACACTAATAATCACTTCCACAATGGAGGTAGAATTTATAGCCTACTATAATGGGATATGGATGAAGAACCTTATCATAGGATTACAAATCATTAGGGGCATTGACAGACTATTGAGGATCAACTGCGATAATAAAAGTGCAGAATTGTATTCAAAGAATAACTCCAGTTTGTCAAAGTCTAAACACATCGATATAAAATTTTTAGCGATTAAAAAGAGTTAAAAGCGATCAAGTGATGATAGAGCATATAAAGACAGATTTCATATTGGCAGATCTGTTCACTAAGGGCTTGTCGTCCAAAGCGTTTCATCAGTATGTGATGAATATGAGATTCTTCTTTTAATAAAATACCCATTTAGTAGAAATCTAAATTTGTCGTAATGCTATATTTATTAATGAACACGTCTATTTCTGACTTATTGTAGTACTAAAGTTTATTGATACATATGTATAAAGTTTTGACTCTCTGAAATTAAAGACATCATCATTTACTATTGCGGTTTGTATATGGTGCTTGTAAATATGACGTAGGACTATTTTTGAATCATAAGGTTGAATCTAGGGATGACAATTTCCTCCGAACCCAATGGAGAATCCGATACCCGACCCGAATGGAGAGTATGGAGGATTTTTTTTTACCCGATTAAATAATCGGATATGAACATTTTCAGATTCGAGTATGGAGGTGGGTTTGATAGAATCATATCCCTATTCATCCCAAATACTCAATTAAATTACAATACATTGATTTATTTATTTATATATTAAAGAAAGATTTTTTTATCAAATCTCAAACAAAATCCAAAACCCATTTACACCTCTTAAATTTGAATTTTACTTATTATTTCACCAATGGCCCACCTCTTTATTATTTCTTCTATGTTGTTTAGTTTGCTAATTTTTATCTTTAATCTTTTTTCTTATTATTTTCTTAAGAATTTGGTAAATATCCATAACTTCATCAAAATAATTCAAATTTAAAAAAAAATGCAATTGTAGGTGGTAATAGAATATTTGAGTAGGGTATGGATATCCAATCCTCCAACGGATATGAGGATGAAAGTTGAATACCCGATGAGGATAAGAATGATGATGGATATAATAAATGAGAATAGGGACAAAGGATATCGAATCTAGCCCATTATCAACTCTAGTTGAATAATGGTTTACTACTGCGATTACTTATTATTTCACCAACGGTCCACCTCTTTATTATTTATTCTATGCTGTTTAGTTTGCTAATTTTTATCTTTAATCTTTTTTCTTATTATTTTCTTAAGAATTTGATAAATATCCATAGCTTCATCGAAATAATTCAAATTAAAAAAAAAAAATGCAATTGTAGGTGGTAATAGGATATTTGAGTAGAGTATGGATATCCGATCCTCCGACGAATATAAGGATGAAAGTTGAATACTTGATAGGGATGAGAATGATGATGGATATAATCAATGAGGATAGGGACAAAGGATATGGAATCTGGCCCATTATCAACCTTAGTTGAATCATGGTTTACTACTGCGATTAGCATAAAGTATCAGTACATATGATTTGAATCCTGTTTGGGTCATGAGGAACAGTTGAGAATGGACATGTATAAATCACATTTCGTGTCATACTACACATCCACATTAAATTTATGTCATTAATGAAGTTGATACTGTAATTACTGTTAGATCTTGTTACAATTTAGTTAACTTTGACTTCTTTAGTTCCATACTGATGAAATTAATGGACCAGATTATTTAAAAGGGTATTTAACTATAAAGTTTTGGCATTGTAGAGCTCAACTAAGGTATTATGTGTTATATACGGTGGCATATGTAGTTCAAGTAAGAGATTAAAGGATTAAGTCTCCATTTGGAGGGCTTCATATGAATTAATAACACATAATTACCATTAAGAATTAAATTCCATTAAGTGATCTAATACATGGTGTATTAAGGGAGTTTTAAGTTATCAGATGTGGATTACATGTATAGAATCCAATAAAATCCAATTCGTTAACATTGATGGGTTGTTAACGAATTATGAGCTCAATATGGGAAGGTCCCTGCAAGATGGGCTTGTATAAGAAGAGGAAGTCAAGATCCATTGTAATATGACGTTGATTTATTGATTGTTGATCTTCTTCCTCTTCTTCTTCTCCTCTCCCCATTGAGTTGAGACTCCAATTGTCACCTAGCTCCTGCAGAAGACCTTCCGCTACATTGCAGGAACTTTTTTTTATGACAAGGAACAGTGCCATTAGCTTTAGATTCAGGTCAGCCATTTTTTGTCGTTGTTTCGGTATGCAATTTAGCCATAAACATGATGATGACTAGATCCTATTAAATGCATCATTCGGTTTAATTAGATGCATTGTATTGCTTTCATAGGCTAATTAAGGAAGTTTATCGGCTTAGCCTGGTGATACTATTAACTTAGGCTTAAGTATTTTGAGCTAGTGATTGAATGTAATAAGCTAACAGGCGGTTCTTTTGCTTGTATGGGTAGTGAGTTATACATTGTCACATAAATGTATAATCCAAATCCTTCCATATACAAACTAAAAATTATTCTCCTTGAGGTAAGAAAACATATTTGACTTTACAAACATAGAGAAAGTAGGCTTTTTCTAGGATGACAGATGTAATACAGTTTCTACTATCACATTTTGTCTGCGATCAAATTAAGCATAAATTGCAGCATATCTGATGTTAACTACACGAATACATTTTGTCTGCATAATAATTTTAAGCACAAACAAAATTTTTATTCTTTTTATACGAGAAAAACAAGAAACTTAACCTGTCAGTGACTTGGGCATCAGTCTGATAAATCATCTTTCCACTCCTTTCATTGAAGAAGATTGATATCCAAGCAAAAAAAAAAAAATCTTAACGGAGGACAAAATTTAAATTCTGAATAGGAAAAAAATATAAGAGGCCAATTAGAAAGAATCGTCTGAAAAAATGAAAACAAAATGAAACAAAAAAACTCGACAACTAAATCAATGTCCACAAAGTTGGCAACTAAACCCTAGAAAATCTAATATGTATAGCTAAATCATAGTAAGCCACTTGACTTGCACTGGAGTTTAACCAAAGATAATTCAGAAGAGTAAAAATCCATAAAATAAAATAAAAAATCTGTAGAAAGGATACGGGGTCCGGGAAAGGCGATCCCTAGAGTTAACGGCGAGTGGATTGGTGTTACAGATGGACTCGACGGTGAGGCGATCCCCAGTCCTGGCGGCGGTGTGGAGATCAGGTAATGGTAAGCCATCGTCTTTTCGGAATCCCCTCTTCTTCGAGTTCGAGGTCGCTCCGGGGTTTCCCATCCTCCTCTTTGTGGTTCGCACTTGAATTTCCCAACGAAGGACAAGATGCCATAGCCGGTCGTGTCATTTACTTTCAGGAGCATCAGCTTTAAAAGGCCCAAAATAGCAATGCTTCAGCCCAAGAGCCCACAGAAGCGACAGCGGTTGAGTCAGGTGACGTTGTCAAAATTTTATTTATGTATTTAATATATATAAGATTAATTAATTTATTAAATTAAATCAATACTCTTATATACGCTCAATTCATCAATAAAGATTATAAATTATTTATAAATAATATTTATGAATAAAATTTATAAATAATATTCATTAATAAAAATTTTATTAATATAATAAATAAATAAAATTTTAAAATAAATAAATAATATTATAATAACATTATAAATACAAAATTTTAAATAAATTTGAGTTGAGAGTTAATAACTATTCATGTTGAACTTAAACTAAAATCAAATTTATAAAAAATAAATGATAATTTACTGAACCACGTTGTTAAAGTTTATTTGTTGGCTGAGGTGCTGTTGAGGTAGTATACTCTTATCAATATATGGTACCGTGCCTCCAAAAAATCCCTTAGGGAGTTTTCTGATATGGGACTGTTTCGGCGATGGAGCCGGTCGCTATAAAAAGTTTATCCATTACAATTTTTGTTGAAGTGCTTTATCTCAAGTGGTAAGCATGGAGACATGTGTTGCTTGAGGTTTTGAGTTCGAATCCTCTTAGCAACATGTATTTGTTGGCTGAGGTGCTGTTGAGGTTGTATGCTCTTATCAACATAGTGGTATCATACCTCAAAAAATCTCTTAGTGGGTTTTCTGATATGGGGTCGTTTCGGCAGTGGGGTCGGTCACTATAAAAAGTTTACCCACTATAATTTTTAGTTGAAGTGCCTTATCCCAAGTGATAAGCATGGAGACATGTGTTGCTTGAGGTTTCGAGTTCGAATCATCTTAGCAACATGTATTTGTTGACTGAGGTGTTGTGCGATTCAAATCGTAGAACATATATTTATTGGCTGAGGTGTTGCTGATATGGGGTCGTTTCGACGATGGAGCCGATCACTATAAAAAGTTTACCCACTCTAATTTTTGTTGAAGTGCCTTATCCCAAGTGGTAAGCACGAAGATATGTGTTGCTTGAGATTTCGGGTTCGAATCCTTTTAGCAACATGTATTTGTTACCTGAGGTGTTGTGCGATTCAAGTCTTAACAACATGTATTTGTTGGCTGAGGTGTTGTTTCGACAGGGGGTTTTCTGATATGGGATCGTTTCGATGGTGGGGTCGATCACTATAAAAAGTTTACTCACTACAATTTAGTCCAAGGGGCAATGGTGCGGCGGTAGGACATTTAGGTTGTCACCCAGGCACCTACGATTCGATCCCCCGCTATGGCGTATTTGCAGAAATTTTCCTTCAAATGGGGAGCGCAATCAAAGGATGCTGGTCGTCTGGGCTGGCCGCTGCGTGCACTTCCCGATTTACTCTGGTGGCCGGTGGGAAACTTCTGTGGGGCCGGGCCGGTCATCCCCAAAGATAGTCAATGAGACTAACTAGGATTTATCATTTTTTAAAATACTCAAATCATATAGATAAGTTTCAAAATTACCAAATCATATGCCCAATATACACTTTGCCCCTTCGTATTCATCCACATTCGCTCGCCAATTACCACGTGCGTATGAACTAAAAGACAAATCTAGTCCCCGGAGCATAGTTGAGTTCGTTACGATGTAGCAGAGTTGCAGAAGAGGACAAGAGTTCGAATCCTGGTGAAGTCAGGTAACACCCTCCTGCGTCGTGACCAACTGCAGTTTCTCGATTTACCTCCTCACAAATGGTCGTGGGGTCGACTGTGTGCGGCCGCTAAGGTGGCGGATTCCACCTTTTATTACAGAAAAGATAAATCTAAACTACATGTGTGTGATGTGTGTCATACTTTGTGACATGCATCCCAACCAAAATCGACAACCAACACAACATGATGGTGTGCCTTCTTCATCAAAAGGCGAATAGAGAAAACCAAAACTTAAACACCACGCCATCTCTTAATGATTGACGGAGTGTCTATTATCGACGGTGCACCATGCCGCGACAACTCCCGAACACAAATGTCTCTCTCTTCTTGACCACCAAAGTCCTATTAATGAAACAAAACGTCCATCCTGACCAGTTCCGACTACAACGTTGTTGCTGTTTTTGTTTTTTATCAGTACTCAAAACTTTTGATCGGGCAAAGCTCCCTTAAACTCGAGATGTCACACTAAGGTAGGGTGTAACTATTGTTCTAGCAGCTCCAAAATTCCAAGCAATCCAGAAAAATCCTAAAGCATCGACGTCACGGTAACATCTAAACTCTTGTGGCTTGTGGTCCTTACCGTTTATATTAGACAATCCATTATAAAACTCTTTCTCTTTTGAGAAAGAGTCTCACATTTACACAAAAAAGAAGGATCGATAAACCTTTACCATCTTAGTAATTTAAGTACAAAAGATAAATTAAAAATATTAATTTTTACCGATAATATAAATAGAATGTTTGTGTGGTTATCAGTGCAGCTTTTCAACATTATGACGGCGTTCGGGTGCTCCTGTTGCGATAGAATGGACGTCGAGGTAGTGTGAATGGATTATTCAGGATTTTCCCTTCCATCTTCTTTTATAGGGTAATCGGGGGCACCTCCACGTTGTCACATTAATCCACTCTCAACGCTGACTTAGGATGTCTATATCCCTTCTGGGTACTTAGAATGTTAACATGGAGGTTGTCGGATCAGCTTTGACTCTGTCGCACCTTATCTATCTCCAAATGCCTAGAAGCTAAGGTGTCCCCCACCAATGGAGACTCGCCACCTCCTTCGCCTAGCTGGACCGATCAGTTGGCATCCAAGCCCCTAGATCCCTTCTAGCGTTTGAACTGTCCGATCGCCTAGATTTAATAGGGATGTCCAGATCCCGAAGTTTCGATCCCTCAATTTTTTGTATCACAGAGTTAGTGCAAAACATATATAACAAGAAATTAACAGTTTACCAACTGTCTGGTCTTGACTTTTAGATTTTCAATGAAGTCCTAGGTCAGACTGACGCCTATTGTTCCCTTCTAGGTAACACATCCTTACCTACTTCTCTCAAGAGAGATTACCTTTGCCAACCATTCGGTCCTCCAAACATGGTTGGACTTTTGCTGAGAATTCGATCCTTGGCCCCCTAAGACTTTCCTCTAATGGTGGGTCCTTGTTGACCCATCGCTCTGCTAGACGTCCGATCCACTAACCCGCCTAGACTTCCTGCCTAGTGCTTTGATATGTCAAGTCTTCTTACCCAGTCCTCATGACTAGGACTTCCTTACCTAATCCTCCAGACTAGAACTTTCTTACTTAGTCATCTAGACTAGGACTTCCCTATGCTACCTACACACTCATTTCAGCTAGCTAGTACACACCACAAACTTAACTTAAGCCTTTTACCATGATCAAAATATCAGTTTGATTATCTGGTGCTCTCTACACCAACACTTAGATACTAGCACATGGGCTAGCATCCTCTTCTATCTTTTGGTTATACTTATATTTGATCTCTTATACTAATAAGTTTGACTTTGACATGATAATTGAATGACTATGACTTGATAATTGACTTTAATTATGCATGCTTTATTTTATGCAAATATTTATCTTAATTTTCTTCCTTCCTATTAGTATGCTTCATGTGATGCTTAATTCTACCTTCTTAGTTTATGCATCATATTTTATTTGAAATTTTAATCTCTAAACTAAAGAAGTTCTTAAAGATTCTTCTTAAAAAGGGGGAGCTATTAAATTTTTTAGAAAGGGGAGTCTTTAAATTTTTCTATAGGAGTTGGCTTTATTTTTTTTTTATTTTAAGCAAATATTTAATTTTATTTTCTTGTTTCCTTTATTATGCCTCCTTTGATTGCTTAATTCTGCTTTCTTAATTTATGCATCATATATCTGTCTTATTAATGAATTTTAATTAAAAATTTTAATTTCTAAAGTAAAGAAGTTCTTAAAGTTTCTTCTTAAAATGGAGGAGCTATTAAATTGTTTAAAAAGGGGGGGGGGGGGGGGGGGGGGGGGGGGGGGGGGGGGGGGGGGGGGGGGGGGGAGCCTTTATATTTTTTTAAAGGGGAGATTTAAAATATTTTTAAGAAAAACCTTTCAAATACTTTTAAGAGGAGCTTTTAAAATATCTTTAACAGGAGCTTTCAATATAGTTTTAAAAAATATATATGATTTGAAATATATTTTTCAAATTCTTATTAAAAATATTTTGAAAATTATTTTTGAAATAGTTTTCAAATTCTTTGATTTTTTTAAAATAGTTAAAAAAATATTTTTCAAATTTGAAAAATACATTTTAAATTCCTTGAAAAATATTTTATAATTATTTGAAAAATATTTTGAAATTCCTTTTCAAAATATTTTAAAAATATTTTTGAAATTTCTTTAAAAAATGGTTTGAAATAATTTTTCCAAATTCTTTGAAAAATATTCTTGAATTTCTTTGAACAATTTTTTAAAAAAAATTTGAAAATATTTTAAAATTTTCCTGAAAAATTTCTTTGAAAATTTTTGATAATGCAATTCCTTGAAAATTTCTTTGAAAATATTTTCAAAATTCCTATGAAATTTTTCATAAAAATTTCTTTGATCATATTTTGAATTTTTTTAAATATTGCTTTAAAAATATTTTTGAAAAATATTTTAAAAATGCATTCGAATTATTTTTTAAATATTGGATAATAATTATTTTTAAAATGGCTTTAAATTTTTTTTTCATAATATTGATTTCAAAAAGGACTTTACAAAATTTTTAAAAATGAGTTTGAAAATAACCTTGTAAAATTTTTTAAAATGATTTTTGAACTTAATTTTGCAAAAAAAAAACTTAAAATGATTTTTGCAACTTAGCTTTGCAAAACTTTCAAAATGATTCTTGCATTTAGCCTTACAAAATTTTGAAATTTGTTCAGAAGTTAATGTGTATCAAAAAAATGTTTTGAAAATAAGTAGTTTGAAAATGAGTCATTACTTTTTTCTATTTCCCCTATTTTAATATATTTTAATCTATATATATATAAAAACAGAGTTGTCTGTCCAAAAATTTCCCGCCTAAACATTAATTATAGACATATTTAACTATATGGAAACAAACTTACACCCATCGAGGACCGCAAAAATCTTTTATACAATTAATATTTATCTATACGGAAACAATTTAAGGAACCTAATTTTTGGGGACCTAATATAGCTACACACAACTCTTTAGTTTCAATCAAATCTTTTATTATGAAAATAATAAATTATATATGCAGTGAACCTAATTTAAGAAAATGTCATGAATCTGTGTATTTTACATACAATTAATATTTATCTATATGAAAATAATTAATCATATATGCAGTGAACCTAATTTAAAGAAGATGTCTTGAATCTCTGTATTTTGCATATTAATGATTTTTTACAACTCGAACGGACATACATTTTATTTTTAATTAAGTTATGAAAAGTTTTTGTATATGAGTAAATGAACGTATGAATGAAAAGTAGTAGAACTGTAGCGTCCGTCAAGGGCCCACGTAAGGGCGGGCGTTACATAGCGGTCATCCATTGTTGGGGAGAGGTCCGTAAAAAGATATCCTGTGACAGAGGATAGGGTTCTTTTAGTATTCCGGGGCGCCTGAGTGACACAGGAAAGCCTTGAACCAGGCTTCTAGAACCATCTCAAACCGACAATGATGATGTAAGAACACCAATGTTTTATTCCGAGGATACCTGACGAGGTCGAATTGGATATATTGGTTAGTATCCCTACAATTGAACAATTATTGAGGAAAGGTAGAGGATCCAAGTCAATCAATCAATACTCTGAGGAGTCCGAAGTCCTAGGATCGTTTCACAACCCATTGTCACAGTCGATTCCTTTCTCCGGCTCTAGGATAAAGTACTCTAGAATACTCTCTTCTCCCTCACAACTACTCATGCTCAGTTTTCTCTCCACCTTTTTGTGCTAAATCTAGTAAGTAATTCCATGGTCCCTGTGGATCGATATTTTTATTACTTGACGATAACTCGTATACTTGCGGGGAGCCCATCAAGTTTTTGGCGCCGTTGCCGGGGACCGTGCATCGGGTGTGTGCGTGCGTGTGGATCCTTGGATTAGTCACCTCTGCGGAGGTGGATACCAAGTAAAATAAACCGGGTTAGCGTTGATCTCTTTCTTTCTCTTTTATATTTTTGCTTCCGCTAATCTCTGTGCAGAGAAAGATCAAGAAAAATCGAGAAACGCTATTCACCCCCCCTCTAGCTATTGTATGTTGATGTGTGATTTGCTATTTTGACTGTTGACCTGCTATTCTGACTGTTTTGATTTGCTACTTTGTATGTTTCAGTTATGACTGTCATTTACTTTACCTTGTGTTTATGTCATATCTTCTGCTTATCGCTTATCTTATGTCATATCTGTCTCTCATGTTTATCACTATTCATTTTATGTTAATGCGTTTCGGGAGGAGACACGCTTGAATTTAGGGGGAGTTAGTGAGATTTGTTGGCCGGTCTACACCCTTTTCGGTGTTTGACAAAGGGGGAGAGGATGGACTTAAGTTTAAGAATTAAAGAGAGGATTTGATGTAGGGGGAGGATTTGATCTCCTTACATATATGAACTTAACTCTTATTCCCAAAGTGAACTTAACTGTTGTAGGGGGAGGATCTTGATCTCCTTACTTACATGAAAAGGGAGAATGAATTCTGATCTAAACTTAAATCGTGTTGTCAAACAACAAAAAGGGGGAGATTGTTGATGCAGTTTATCCCGATTGTTGTTTTGATGTTGACACAGATTTAAGTTCATTTTAGTTGTATAAGAATTAAGTTCAATATATTCAGATTGACCAATGACGGATGGAGTCGGAGAGGGCTCGGTAGCTCGTTCTCCGGACTAGGTCAAAAAGGGCTCGGTAGCTCGTTCTCTGGACCGGATGGAGTCGAAGAGGGCTCGGTAGCTCGCTCTCCGGACTAGGTCAGAGAGGGCTCGGTAGCTCGTTCTCTGGACCGGATGGAGTCGGAGAGGGCTCGGTAGCTCGTTCTCCGGACTAGGTCAGAGAGGGCTCGGTAGCTCGTTCTCTGGACCGGATGGAGTCGGAGAGGGCTCGGTAGCTCGTTCTCCGGACTAGGTCAGAGAGGGCTCGGTAGCTCGTTCTCTGGACCGGATGGAGTCGGAGAGGGCTCGGTAGCTCGTTCTCCGGACTAGGTCAGAGAGGGCTCGGTAGCTCGTTCTCTGGACCGGATGAAGTGGGAGAGGGCTCGGTAGCTCGTTCTCCAGATTAGGTCAGAGAGGGCTCGGTAGCTCGTTCTCTGTACCGGACTATGGTCGGAGAAGGTATGGTAGCCTGTCTTCGGACCGGATCATTGTCAGAGGAGGCTTGGGAGTCTGTTCTCTGAATACATGATCCAATACGGTTGGCTCGGGTGAGACCCAAGTTAACCAAGTGATCAGATTGCATGAGTTTTGATTTCACTTTAGTTTAATCGATGAGTGAATCGATTAACCAAGGGTTAGTTGGTTAGTCGATCTAGTGATCGATTACAGAGCATTCTGTAAGACCAAGGGTTAGTGGTTAATCGATCTGATGATCGATTACAGAGCATTCTGTGAGAATTCGCAAAACCCACAGAACACACCATAATCGATTGGGCAATCGATTATGGTGAACTGTAATCGATCAGGTGATCGATTACAAGCTTACTGAGAAATCCTATTCGCGATCGGTAATCGATCACCTGATCGATTACCATACCTTGATCGAATCGATCAGGTGATCGATTACAGGTATGTGGTAATCGATTGATGCTTAGGCTTGATCGATCACACGGTTTATAGAGGAAAGAATTACGACGTTTAATCGATTGTCTGATCGATTAAGACATTTCTGATCGTGTTCAGGTTTCTGCTCTGATTTCTGATTATTTCTGTTGCTTCTGATATTGCTGTGCTAATCCATCTCTGAGGTTTGCAGATGGAGTTTGAATTCAAATGAAGAACAGGAAGAGTCAAGGGTTAGCTTTCCATCATACCAGTTTGTCGAGCTTTGGTTTTCAGGTAAAAGACACGGCGGGACTCTGAGCTGCACAGGAAGATGATCAGTGAGTGAGCTGAGAGGAGCATGGTGCTGGTAAGCTCAGATGGCTCAGTAAGGCTCAGTGTGCAGTGGACTCAGAGACCGTTTGAACAAGCAGAAGGAGGCTAAAAGGAAGAGATGAAGGGGTAGAGAAAATATAACAACAATTGAGGCTGTGCTTGTGCTTGTGTTGGCTGTGGTGTGTTCTCTGCTTGCTGTTCATTGCTCTTCCGGGAAGCTCTTTGCCTGAGGTGGTGCAAGGGTTTTGTGCCTTGCTCTCGGGAAGCTCTGCTTGGTCTTGTTTTGTTCTGATTGAGGCTGTGCTGTAAGCTCTCTACTTGTTTGCCTCAATCTTTAGTTTCCTTCTATAATCTCTGTACTTAACAAACATCCTTGAGATTGGTTGTGGTGAGGTCACTCCACCGAGAAGGAGATTCATCTAGCCGGATTCATCCGGGGTTTGATCTACCGAAGATCAAGGGATCGTCCACCTTACGGACACGCCGAGGAGTAGGGGCAAGTTATCCCCGAACCTCGTATATCTTGTGTCTGCTTTAATTTCATTTTGTTAGCTATTTTCCGCTGCGCACTAACATTTTTGTAGGAGAAAATCGATTTTCAAGGGAGGCTATTCACTCCCCCCCTCTCTAGCCATCTCCGATCTTCAACAGTATTTATGAATTTGGTAATAATTGGTAACAGTTATAAATTAAGTTATAAATTTGGTAAGAATTGGTAAGATAAATTTAAAATTAAATAAGGTAAAATTTATTAGTAATTAATTTAAATTTATTAAATATTAATTAATTAATATAAAATTAATTAAGATAAAATTAATTAGCAATTAATTAATATAAAATTAACTAATGATTAATTAAAGATTAATTAAAGATTAATTAAGATAAAATTAATTAACATTTAAACAAAATTAATAAAAATAAAATTAACTAACATTTAATTAAAATTAATTAAGGATTAATTAAGATAAAATTAATAATCTATTAATTAAGATTAATTAGGATAAATTTAATTAATGTTTAATAAGGTTAATTAGGATAAAATTAATTAAGGATTAATAAAGATTAATTAGGATAAATTTAATTAACATTTAATTAAGAATAATTAGGATAAAATTAATTAAGAATTAATTAAGATTAATTAGGATAAAATTAATTAAGGATTAATTAAGATTAATTAGGATAAAATTAATTATTATTTAATTAAGATTTATGAGGATAAAATTAATTAGGAT
This sequence comes from Curcuma longa, assembly GCF_044706935.1. Lineage (NCBI taxonomy): Eukaryota > Viridiplantae > Streptophyta > Magnoliopsida > Zingiberales > Zingiberaceae > Curcuma > Curcuma longa. Next base: position 11,474,290 of record NC_133880.1, on the reverse strand, counting down.
AAAATTAATTAATGTTTAATTAAGATCAATTAGGATAAAATTGATTAATTAAGATACAATTAATTAAGGATTAATTAAGATTAATTATGATAAATTTAATTAATGTTTAATTAAGATTAATTAGGATAAATTTAAGTAATATTTAATTATGATTAATTAGGATAAAATTAATTAAGGATTAATTAGGATAAAATTAATTAACATTAATTAATATTAATTAGATAAAATTAATTAAGGATTAATTAGGATAAAATTAATTAACATTTAATTAAGATTAATTTGGATAAAATTTATTAAGATTTAATTAGGATTAAATTAATTAACATTTAATTAAGATTAATTAGGATAAAATTAATTAATGTTTAATTAAGATAAATTAACATTTTATTTAAACTACATTTTAATAATTAATTGATTTAAAGGTTTAATTAATTAAACTATGTTTGATTGATTAATTAATTTTCATTAAATTCATCAGATTAATTTTAATTGAGTCTTAATTCATCTCACACATTTCTAGATGATCACACTATTAATCCTATGGATTGTGTGAGTTGATATTTTAGTTTTATCTTAATTAATTAATTCACCATTATCTATTATTTGATTAACCTTGGATTAGATTCAAGTTTAACCATTAGATTTGCTAAGCATACATTTCAAGAGTTAGCTTCCAAGCGGTGGCGAGGCACAGGGGCCTTCTTGGTTATCAGAACAATGACCACTTTCTAAGATAAAGCTGATTCAGGAAATCATATGCTTAGCTAATCTATTAAATTTGAGGGGTTTTCTAAGGCAATCGCCTTACAGTTATACTATTTATTGGATAAATAATAATTCACTATTTGAGTGCACATTCCATATATGTTTGATTGGATCTAAACTCAAATATTGAATGTCCGCAATATGATTCATAACATCATAGAATTTGTGATTAGATCACAACTAGTGAGCATCTCTATATGTACAATTATGAATGTATTGAAACTATCCCTAGTCGAGGAATTGATAAGTACAGACTTTAACGATTCTGTCGAGACTAGCATTTTTTAAACTTCTTGGTTAGCTAAGCGCTAATCTCGCTAGCTAGAGACATTAGATATTGAGAGTTAAACGTGGATGCTGGTTAAAGGTAACTAGTTCATTGGAGTGACCTGCCTTGTGACTTCATATGGTTCTATACATATGTCAATGAAGATCTCAGCACAGCTTAAGTGCGACTTTCCTTTGACTTGCGGTATTCAAGTCACCTTGGTCACGGAGGCTTATACTTTGACATCTTAAGCAAGCATCTCCGAGGTGTTGACCCGAGATGATTGGGTATAAGACGAAGTGCCCGAAGGTGTTTGAATAGTCCATAGACGATTCACTGGTCCTTATAAAAAGAGACATATACCTTGCGGCTGCTTGTCAGGATTGTTACTAAAAGTCTTTGGCCAAAGTATTACATGTTAAAAGTACGATACACTTGGATACATGCACAAGTAACTTGAATCCACAGGACAAGAAAATAGCTTGGGCTAGGTGTGATGTAGTCAGCCTAGTGGGGGTCGACACATAGACCATGTCCTGAACCAAGCGGGTATAAGACGGTGAAAGGAACGAGACACATTTAATTGGAGTTGCTGAAGGATTTAGAAGATGTTCTGGAATCAATCATTGATTTTTTGATTAATTGGGGATCATGATGTACTACTAGATACCACTCATGATCGTTCTGAAATTAATGGTTAATTACGGACAGCCAACATAACCGAGAACTATTAGGTGACACGCACTACAAGTTCTTCGAAGGAATTAAAACGAGTTTAAGAATTACATTCTCAGAATGAGAGAGACAAAGAGGATATGTAGAGTACCAACAGATGCTAACATCGCAAATCCTTTGACCAAGGCTTTGGCATAAAGAAAATATGATGGTCACACTAGGTCATTGGGTATTAAATATTACAGTGATTGACACTAGTGTAAGTGGGAGATTGTTAGTAGAAATCCTAGAGTCAATTATGTGATGATTGACTAAGGACTGTTGTATCATATTCTATTATTAATAAAAGCATCAGTTTTGATTATTATACTTACTTTGTATTAGTGTCAAATAACTAAGTATAATAATGCCCTTGGGTAGCTAGTTCTAATCTATATCATATCGATTGTTTGAATCGATAGTAAGATGATATAGAGAATACTACCCTTAATCATTTCTAGTTAAGCATTAATATTCAGGGACGATATTAATGCGTTGAGACTAGCATGTGGTCAGCTGGATGACTTGATCTCACAAGTCATGGATATGGGATATCGAGTTGACACATGGGTATACATTAGAGAATGTATACTTAATTAACCAGCCATGAGAAAGTTTTATGGATCATTATATGAGTATCATAAACTTTCTCATGTGACTATTGATATGAATAGTCCTTAGACCTGAAGTCACTACGGTTTCCTACATAAGGAGTTATATTTTTTGGTATCGTCAAACGTCATTCGTAACAAGGTGGACTATAAAAGCGATCATTGGGTATGTAACAAATTATGCGGAGGGATGTGAGTGATAAAGATAGGATCTATCCCTCCTATATAACGGGAGTGATATCTTACGACCTCTTGATAGAGTAGGACCAAGAAATGCATGGTCATGCTCAAATGAGTCAATATGAGATATTGAGCTCATTTGCTTGAGTGAGTCTACTTGGGGATCAAGAAACATAAAGATTGATAAGAGGATGATACGGTCTATGCCTCATTGATCAATCTAGATATCGAGGATAGAAGAACATAGTCATACATTATTATAGTCACGGAGGTTATGTCGGATCTTGACATTCTTGTCACTTGGGTAGCAATGATGCATTGCTAGATGCCGCTCATTGTTTATGTTTCTAAAATGAGTTTTAGAAACATTGTCAACATTACAAGAGCCTATTGGGTCAAACACAAATAACACTATATTTAGAGATGGGTTCATTTTAGTTTGATTAAAAAAACAATTAAGCTCATTGGATGACCTAGACTTTAGTTAGACTCAAGTTGGTTAAATTTGAGTTAGACTCAAATTAAATCAAGATGAATTTTGATTCATTATACATGATTAATGTGGATTAATCATGCAATTAAGAAGAGAAAGTTACATGCATGGAAGTTATCATGCATGAGTTGAATTTGAGTTAGACTCAAATTAAGCCAAATTAGATTTTGATTTATCATGCATGATTAATGTGGATTAAACCCTTGGTATTCATGGCATGAATATAAAAGAGTTTTCTCTTGCAAAACTCTTGGGTTGTTCATTTTTCTTCCTTCTTCCCTCACTTGGCCGAAATCCCTCTTCCCTCTCTTGGTCGAAATCCATAAAGGTTGCTAGCACAACCACCTTTCTCCAAAAGTGAGTGTTCGTGTGGATACGCATAGAGGCACGGACACTTGAACGTGCTAGAGATCCGACGACTTTTGGACGAGCGGGATAAGCGAAGGGCACGCATCAAAGGTGAATTCTATTAGATAGAATTTTTGTAGTTTTAATTTGTATGAGTTTTTCGCATGGATCACTCGAGGGATCCTATTTCCGCTGCGATTTTTTATTTTTTATCGCATAGGATTCCCAACATATATATATTGTGCACTTCTATTCTAGTATCCACTGAGTATTTTATACTCACCACTTAGACCTTGAAATTTCCTTTCTTTCTCCTCAGGTAGTAGATATGGATGTTGTCACGAAGCTTGGAGTTATGCCAGACTACCCCTATCTCACAATAGGAGTTTGATTTTCTTTGTGTGGTTTCGGTTTGTATTTGGATGTGTGGCTTTTGGACTTATGCTTGTATACGTGAATTTTATCGTTGAATTAATTTCGCTCGCAGTTTCCATTTTCGTAGTCTAGTGGAGTTTGTTGTCAGTTGTTGCTGTGGTTGTACCTCGTTGGTTTATTGTTGTGGTATTTTTACATACATGTGTTGTACTAGAAAGTGGTCGTGTGGGCCTTTATTCTTATAGTTTGGTAGTTTATATACTTGTAGTATGTGGTTGAGACCTTGTGGGCCCTATATTGAAATGTATCAGGGAAAGTTGAATTGTTACAGGGGAGATGCTGCCGAAATTTTTCTGGACAGACATCTCTCGGGACGTGACATCATTAGTCAATTTGCATTTTGTACCTATGCTATGCATAATTACGTTGTCAACCATAAGAGTTATGATGTTTAATTTAAAAAGCTTATTAACTAAGAAATCATTGTCAACTAACACTGAATTATAGAAATTATTAAAATTTTTATTTTCAAATGAATAAGAATAACCTGATTTATATAAATAAAAAATTAAAATTAAATTCCATCAAAAAGATAGTATAATAAATATATTTTTTAAATCTAAAAAGATATTAATTCTAAAATAAAGCCTAAAAACACCCATCGACTCGAGCTTAGGTTTTCTTTCATTTCTCGTATAGATGTATTTTTCACCATCAAGCGGAAGATAGCTCCTGAGACAATCTTATATAGTGACATTTATGTGAGTAGTAGCACCGGTATTTATCCATCAAGTGTCAGAGGGTACAATAACTAAATTAACTTCTGAACTAACAAAGTTGAGAAGTTTATCTTTCTTTATATGACAATTAGCATATTTGGGGCAGTCTTTCTTCATATGACTTTTTTTCTTACAAGTAACAAGTAGACTCCTTATCTTATTTTTTATGCTCCTTATGGCCAAAACTCTCAAAATCTGTAATTTACTTTCCCTTTCCTTTGTTATTGATCATTTTTCATTTCTTACTTGAACCTTGGAAACCAAATGTTAAGTGAGCACTTTCAGGTGTCTCACACTTCAATCTCTTCTCTTCTTATACATATTGAGCCATAACTCATTTAATATCCACTTATCCTTTTGAGTATTATATGAAATCTTAAAAGTAGTGAATTGTGCAGGCAAAGACATCAAAACAAAATGCACTAATATAGACTCAAACATTTCAAGTTTGAGTGCTTTCAAACTTGTGACGATATTGGACACCTCCATAATGTACTCCCTATATCATATAGTTACCAACTTCAAAAGAAGTATAGTAATCTCGACCTTTTCATTTAATTTATAACAAAATAGTCTGCTAATTGGCTAAGAAAATTTCAAGTATTTTTTCCTTTAATAATAAAACTTTTAATTAGTATCGGTATGGAAAGCTTCATGATACTTAGACACATATAGTTTGATCATTCCCACTTTTCAAATTCAGTCCTCTGCTCTATTGTGTTAGCACTAGTCAAGGGTGCAGAACAATCATATCTCAATGCATAGTTCAAGTCTATGCAGCTTAAGACTATGATAATGTACTCTTTCCATTCAGCAAAATTAGAACCAGTTAAAGTGAGAACCCTATCCTTTGTTTAAAAGGGACCCTCAAAAAAACTAACAATTGATATCAGAGTCATGGTCAATATAAAATCATATGGGGATCTTCAAGAAAAATGAAAGAAGTAGGGGAAGCCTAGACTCGGACCATAGAGATAATGATAAAGGGGATTCCGGTGATCCTTTGTTTGAGATAAGGATTGTTGGGATACAATCAAATTTCCACATTGAAAATAAATGAAAAAGATTATGAATTTATAAGATGGAAGATATCTTTATTGATATAAGGCCTTTTGAGTTGAGCTTAAAAATAAAACTATAAGAGCTTAAGTTCAAAGTGGATAATATCATACAATTATGGAACTATATGACTTTTATCGCACTAATATAACACTCATATCAATTCTCAAGAGTTTAACTTTAAATTAAAAATAGCTTGAGTACTCATCGAGGCTACATAGATGAAACCTAGAATTTCTTTTTCATGATAGGGATGGGAAGAATATTGGGATATTATTGAGGTCTTCTATGGCATTTGTGGTGCATGATACTGTGCAAAGCAGTGGATGTGCGATAGGTTTAAGCAATGAGTTCGACAACTTAGTCCAATGTTTCTACATGGTCCAAGCGATGATGGGTTTAGCGAATAGTTTGGGAGATAGATGCAAGCTGAAAAACATTTTAGTCATTGCACTTTGAAGCAATATGCCCTTTGCTAAATACCAAATTGTGGTATGCATTTTGGTTTATATGCAACTTTATGTGTGTGTTCATAAATTACCATTTGCTGTTTTTTATTCTTTTGACAACACAGTAATGTGTCATTTTAATGTCCCTTGGAGTGATTTTATTTCCCTATAGTAACTGTTTAAAACTTTTTCAGGCCGATAATGTGTGATTATATTCGTAATTGTTACGTTAGAAAATGATTGAGTTAACTTATTCTTCAAACATTCTCATGAAAATGAATATTGCTTTTGAATACATTCAACATATTGGTGAAACAAACTAAGAATTGTTTGTATTAGTTGCAGGGTATGTCACAAGATTCAGCAGTGACAGTGCATCCGTAGAAGAAAAGCATTGCTCTTACTTTGGTTATGCGCAAAGCAACTTTAATCTGGACGCCTTTCTTTTAATGTTTCCAGGGCTTAAAACTCGGCCTCTGAACATGAGGTCAGAGGAAAGGATCTGTTCATTGCATGCACACCACTGTGTACTTGCAAGTTTGAAGTTGCTTGCATTTATGGACCATAGCCATGGCACTGGATACTGCAGAACCCAACCCTCTGTCCTATGCATGTGCTTGGCCATATTCAAATTCTTTATAATTTTGAACAGAGGCCATCATCACTGTTGACACTAGCCAGAGTTTTCTGGGTATTTCCTGATACCTTGCTCTGTATCTCTACCCAGATCTGGCAACATAAAAGAGCATCATATTGGGTAATTTAATGTCTTCCATGAACAGAAAAATATTGAGAAAATCTGCCCCTCACTTGAAGCCTAACCTGCAATGGCTTACATGTCCATGTTCCTCAGTTCCTATGCTGTTCTAGTTTCTTTCTTATAAATATCTGTATCAAATGACAGTGAATAATTAACCCTGTGTGTAAATAATATCTGCGTATCCTACGATTTGAGAGCATTGCAGAACAGCATGTCTCCATGTCTTGTTAGGTTATTCAGTTTTACTTTGCAGGTGTTTCCTTCTGAAGAAATGAGCAACCATCTCTGCTTTCTGGAAAGCTTGCATGAAGAATCATTAAGTTTCAGAAACAGGGCGTAGTAGTCCTAGGCACCTATCACTTGTAATACTGTCTCTATCTAATGAAACATTTGCAAAAGATTCGGAGCAAAGTAAAATATCTTCGAAGCTTATCAGAGTAATTTCCATGGAGTTGGAGCTGAGGCATTAAAAAGGCAAGATGAACAAAGTAGGAAGAAGGAAATGGAGAAAATTAAACAGGCATTCAGTGTACAAGAAGAAAGTAGCTGCAGGAAGCAAAGGCTTCTCTATGAGTTATCATAAATGATAATAATAATAAAAGAAAAGCAGCAGCAGAAAGTGAGGAAAGCATCAGCAACAACAGTACACTGCACTCAAAGCCCTTTTTTTCCTCCAGCCCACTGAGTGGCTGTGCAGGCAATCACATGCTCTCTAGTTATAATTTACCACTACCTGACTACCATCGGGGTTTTCCTTTATTTTTTTAGGCTTCAAGCAGCTCTTTTGCTTATGGGTTTCTGCAAAGTTGGCAGGAGTCAGAAGCAGCAGCAACAACAAAAGGCAGCAGACGAACAGCAGCGGCAGGAGGCAGGCATCAGTAGGGCCATCCAGAGTCGGTGAAGAGAGCGCAGTGCATCCCTGCGCCTGCGTCTGCGCCTGCGCCTGCATCTGCCATGCCTGTTCCTCTATCTGCTGTCAGTCGCAATAAGAACAGAGCACTGGCACCAGGTGGCAGCGACAGCCAACAGCTGCTGCACCATCTGACACTCTTAATTTTAAACCAAGTGCTTTGTGAACAGATACAGTTAAAGCTACCCTAAACAATAGTTCTCTGTCTGTGATCTATTAGCTCTAGTCCCAACTCTATGCCTCAGCAGTCTTATGATTCCCCTCTGCCCCTTGACTGAATGACACTTCCTAAGCAAATAAATTGAGCCACACCACTTGTTTATTCATTTCAGTCCCATAACAAGACAAAAGTCGATTTATTATTGCAGGAAGTTAACTGGTGATGCTGCTGCTCCTCTTCCCCCTCCTGCTGCTTGTCTCTCACACTCACTCTCTCTCTCCTGCTCACTCTTCCACTGTCTGCTTCCTATCAAAAAACCTGCATTACTTCCTCCCCTTGTTGCTTTTTGCTGCCCTCTGCTCAATCTCTTGGCCTTCTTCAACTTGTAGTTTGTTGGTCCACTGCACAAACCAACGACTGAGAGGATGATGACGGGAGGAGGCGGCAGTAGGTATCCCTTCACACCATCCCAATGGCAAGAGTTGGAGCTCCAAGCGCTCATCTTCAAGTACATGGCGTCGGCTATACCCGTACCTCCTGATCTCATCCACTGCATTAGGAGAAGCCTCTTCATGGATCCACAAACCCCCCGCTTCCTCCCTAATGCTCCTGCAAGTAGGTTTCTCTAGTTAAAGCTTTCCGTCTTTGATTTAGAAGATGTTTGGTTTTGAACACGCCGCCTAAATCGTATCGTGTCGTTGCTGCATCAGTTGGGTGGGGAGGTTACGGGATGGGCGAGGCAAGGAACGCAGTGGATCCAGAACCAGGGAGGTGCAGGAGAACAGATGGGAAGAAGTGGAGGTGCTCCAAGGAGGCGTATCCTGACTCCAAGTATTGTGAAAGGCACATGCATAGGGGGAAAGGCCGTCCAAGAAAGCCTGTGGAATTGTCTTTAGCCACTAGCCCAGCCTTCTCCCACAACTCGCCAAACTTCCACCCTCCTCTCTCCCTCCCCTCGCCACACACCAATCATCTCTTCTTCCCCTGTTCCTCCTCCGTAAGGCCTTCCGCCAGGGCTTTGGGCTACTCGCACTGTGAAGACTCCACCAACCTGTGCTTGGAGTCTCTCCCTCTCTCGCTAGATAATCACAGGTAATAAGCATACTGCATGGTGGTATTAAGCTACTGTTATGATTTTTTTATATATATATATATATATACGAATCTTTCTCAGGCTCTGACCGTGGATCTTGATTACTTGATTATACAATATCTGGTGAGCAGGAACGTTGTTGGGTTCAAGGAGGTCGTACCTGAGTTCCCTTTCCTCCCAGACGGCTGTAGAAACGGCATGCAGATCCCACCCAGCTTCGGGCCTATGGGAATGAACTCAAAACATGTTTACAGCAACATGCAGAGCGTTGATTCCCGTTTCAGGATGTGTACGTCTGAGGAAGAGAAGGGTGCTGATCTCAAGATTGAGATGGCTGCTAATGGTAGGTCGGAGAAGAAGGAGGATGAGGAGCAGCAACCGAGGCCATTCCACTGTTTTCTCGATGAGAAGCCTCCCAAAATGGATGGTTCTTGGATGAGCATGGATGTGGGGTTGAAGACGCAGCTATCTATGTCTATTTCGATCGCGAATCATGACGTGCCAGTCATTGCTTCTCAGTGTTACAATGGTATGTTCATATATATTTAGATAGGCCACTAACTATGCAAGATCTCTGTTCCTTAATCCTTTCTCTCTCTCTCTCTCTCGCATTGCAGATGGTTGATCTCTGAAGGCGAGAAGAGACATGAGTTTCATGGCCCGAGTGATCCTTATCTGATGCTTGTTCTAGATTTTGCTATGTTAATCTTCTTCCTCCTTCTCAGTCTCTTGCTAATATTTTGTAATGTAGAGATGTTGCTATGTTTTCGACTCGGTTTGCGCAATGTCGTTGATTAAACTACAATCTCTGAAATTTTGTCATTCTAGTAAAGAGATCTTATTGGTTATCTTATCTTGGGTTTTGTTCGACTTATTTTGAGTTCTGAAAATAGGGCAAGGGTTGTTAAAGAACTGGTTATAATGAAGATAGTATTAGAACATTGAATCCAATTGTCCATGTTTCTGAAATATCAAGTTATTATTAGTTTAAGATCCAAGTTTACTTGTACCCTTTAGAAATAAGCAAAGGGAAGAAATTGTTTAGAAAACATACAAGGAGATGATACACAGACAGAAACATTAACAAGCTAACCCCTCCCTTACTGGCTTCCCAAACACCTAATCCGACAGGATACCTCAATCTTGCCGATCGAGAACCATGTGAACTCTCTCTTCGTGGGGATAATGCAAGCCCTTGTCTATGTCTGCGAGCACTACCGAGTCGCATTTTGCCCTCCATTGTTAAGTAGTTTTTGCATCCTAGCATAGGTAATTGCTACTATCACTCTACATGCATTGAAAGTCAAATAGGAAGTTGACAAAGGTAAAATTCAAATGGATCGCGATTGATCGGTACACTTAGTAGTTGGAAGTCTAATAGAGAATTGATAAGGAAGCAAAGTCTAAGTAGGTCACATTTGATGAAACATTTGATAGTTGAAAGTACAATAGAAAGTTGGTAAAGGAGCAAAGTTCAAGTGAATCATGATTGACTAGACACTTGGTAGTTGAAAGTCTAACAAAGAGTTGATAAGAGAGCAAAGTCCAAATGGATCACGATTGACCAGACACTTGACAGTGAATAAAATAAAGTCCTAACATGTTAGAGAAGACCGTATGTTAGGCATGTGGGTGAAATCCTAATAGATCATAAAGGACTAAATATTAGACATGAGACATGAAGTCCTAACATATCATAGAGTACCTGATGTTAAGTGTGAGAAGGGAAGTCCAAATAGATTAAAGAAAATCAGATGTTTAGCGATGGTAAAGTTCTGACAAATGAAGATTAACTGGATGTTAGACATGAGAAGAGAAAGTCCAAATAGGTCGAGGAGGACCATATGTTTGGCAATAGTGAATTCCTACCAGATTAAGATTGATCGGATGCTAGGTAAAGAAAGTCCTAATAAGTTAAGGTTAATCAAATACAAGCAAAGTAAAAGTTCAGCCTTAGTAACTATGGGGGGTATCAGTCGATTGATACATAAGTCAAGTGAGGAACTCGACTAATGACACTATAAAGCACACAGAAAGTTTTGCAGTCAATTCAAGGACTCGATTGATGAGCATCAATCAACTGATAATTGAAGAGCAGTCGACTATTGCTAAGATGGATGGAGTCATTGGATTGATAGAGTAGAGCAATGTTTAAATTATAGTGGATTAATCATGTGTGATAAGTCGACTAATCGATGGATTTCAATTACGACAATAACTATATAAAAGAGGGGTTTTGTGAAGATTTCATGCTATGATTGTGAAAATGTAGAAAGCTGATTCTTGGAAGGTTTGGAGAAGAGGGTTGCTACATTCCATAAGCTATCCAAAACAACTACAAAATGAGTAAAGTATAGATTCATTCTTATAAAGTTCTTTCATTTACATTATATCTTTGGATTCTTGCTTGTTTGCTTGTAAGAATAGATTTTGTAGATTTCTCCATTTTCGGAAAATATCCAACAAGGAGGAAGAATAGTAGTGTTACAATTAGGACTTAGGTCATGGAATAGAAATCAAAAGTTCCAACCCATGTAAAATCAAGGTGTTCTTGTACTTGTATTTTATTTTATGTTGTTATTTTCACCAAGTACTAATATTTTATAGATGAGCACACGATCATCGAACGAGAAATGTGAATCTCTATTCAGCTCCCTCTATCAATGTCACAGATCCTAACAAAAAAGGGGGTGGTCTATAGTTGCCAAGCAAAAGTATGCTCAATGCTTATATAAAAAAGATTTTAGAAACTATTTTTTGAATATTTTTTATTGATTCAAATCTTTTTTAGTTGACTAAAATTCAAAAACTATCTATTACACAACCAACCGTCAATAGCTAGACAAATCAAGTTTCTAGCCAAGTATCCTAACATTTAGTTGTCAAAATTAGACCCGACCCTAGGACGGATTTGAATCGAACCTGGCCTATAACTAGGTCAATAGATCGGGTACTCGTTGACTTGGTTGTCGGGCGAGAACTGTAACTAGGCCACCCAACTCAGACAAGGTGTCAGGTCCGTTATAGTTCCATCCCAATAAAACTGTCAAACCGACAGTTAACCTTCGATTTGACCCATCAATTTGATTTTTTTTTTAAACATAGGAACTTCCAATTAACTGGCAATTCTGACCGTTAAAATTGTCGATTAATTGGCGATTCTAGTGGTTGGGATAGAGAGGGGTTTTGTATGTTTTTTTTTAATGGTTAAGATCATTTAATATTTTGTTAATCAATTGCTACGATTTAGTATCCATTACTCTCCAAACTCTATAAATAGAGAGTTTATTTCATTGTTTTCACACCCATCTTCTCTACTCTCATTCTCAATTTCACAATCTCTACACACTTTCGACTCTAATTCTATATGCTTTCGACTTCCATTTTTGACTAAATGGAAGGAGGCAGAGGTGGTTCATCATTTTGATCTCGAAGAGACAAGGAAATAGTGAATCCTAATGAGGAGCTCAATATTCAATCCACCGATAATGAGACAGAGCAACTTTCAACACCCGAAACACAAGGAAGTATTGATGCAATTACTTCTAAGTTTTGAGAAATTCCTCCTTTAAAATCTTCTATTTTTACTAAATATTTTTAAAACATCACTCTTCTATCAAGAGAATTACATGCAAAATCTAAGCACTACACGTAGAATTTTGACAGTATCTCCCCTGTAACAATTCAATTTCCCTGAATACAATTCAACATAAGGCCCACACGGCCGCTCAATAATACAAAATAGGTATTAAAACTACTAAACTATATGAATGAAGGCTCACACGACCACAAACCATATATCCACCACATGCATCGAATATAGCAACCACAACAACAACCACTCCACACACAACAACGAAAATCCAAAAGCACACTGGTAATGCTCACAACAAAATTAAGCGACAAACTCCATGAGTCTACAATACAAAAATTTCACAGCAGAATTCTAACAAGATTCATATCCACACGAATACGAACATAAGTCTAAATCACAGCCACGCATAAGAACTCCACAAACCACGTATCGAAAATAAACCAAAATCACACAACCACATAAAATCTGAAAAACCATACGAAGTCACCCAAACTGATAGCTTCTCCTGTCGTGAGATGGAGGCAGTCTGGCAGAACTTCAAGCTTCAAAGTAAATCTCTCTATCGGCTACCTGGGGAGAAAATAAAGAAATCCCAAGGTCTGGGTAGTGAGTATAAAATACTCAATGGGATACAAGATAGAAGTGCATAATATATATATATATATATATATATATATATATATAAACAAGGATATTAAAGGATATACAGTCTCTCCAAATGATACATAATGAAAAAGGTCAATACTACATATACATAACAGGTAAGAGGAATCATATAAATACAATCAATGCATATAATGTCATACAATGCAACAATGGGGAGCGAAAAAATATCACAGGAGAGGTATCTAGCTGCTTGGTCATCTGTTTTGCACTAACATCCCCAAACACCCACACAATGAACTGGGGCGCATGATAGGAATCAACCTGTAACGCCCGAAAACTTGAAAGTGTCTCAGAAAGGATCCCACTATTTTTCTAGAATTTTAGAATATTTTTCTGGAATTTTTAGAGTAGCGGAATTAGCAAAAAGTAAATCGGAATAAAAAGGGCGTAGGCAAGATTCGAACCCATGACCTATTGAAATCTGCACCCCTTAAAACAGTTCCAATAACCAAGGGGCCCAAGAAGAGTTTGTTAAAAGAAGTAGAACGGAATTATATTTATAAACGGGTCGGGTTTAGAGACCACTTAATATAAATAGGGATTTAAGCGAGGGTTTTGATTATTTTTCGGAAACTCCTCCTCCCCCACCTCGAAAACGGCGCCGCCCTCCTCCTTTTGGGCGGAAATCCTTCTTTTGGGTGGTAGCTGACCAAGGAGAGAGAAGATCCAAGGGGTTCTTGTAGATCCGGACTCACCCAAGCGAGAAGAACGCATAGACGTAGGAAGATCGCCGAGCAGGTCTTCGTTTTCAGAATTCTAACGAAAGAATTGTAAGAAACTTAGCGCAGAAAGTAAGTACATCTCTCACCTGCAGTATGAGTTGCTCTGTTGTTTTCTTTATTCTGTCCATAGTATGTAGAGCATGCATAAAGTATTATTTCCATGATATCATTTTATGTTAAAGCATGTGTAAATTGTTTCTTTCCAAATTGCATGATATAAGAAGTATAAGAAAAGTATTTTACTTTAGACAGGCGGGTATCGGGCGCAAGGCCCACGGGCACAAGGCCCATAAAAAAGGAATTCTGGGCACAAGGCTCACAAAGAATTCTGGGCACAAGGCCCAATAAGAAAAGGAATTCTTGGGCACAAGGCCCACAAAGAATTCTGGCACAAGGCCCACAAGAAATTTAAGTGATACCTCGCTGGGCCCAAGGAAGGATGTTTATTTATTTTCACTTATATATAATATAAGTTTTTCCCATGTCATTTCCAACATTTCTTTCATATAATAGCATCAGTTATTACGAAGTTTTCTATGGTTTTTGTGAGTTAGATGATGTACTTACTAAGCGTTGCTTATAGTTTGCATTCCTCATATTGCAGATAAATAAAAGGAAAAGTTTTAGGAAAGAGGAGGCAGCTGGAAAAGTGTTTGATGTGTGGTGTCGGGGAACCGCGGAATAAGATCAAGAATTATATAAATATCTATTTTATGTCCAAGAATTTATATTTATTTCTTTTGCTTCTGTATGTTAAACAGAAAAAAAGAAAAGTTATTTGAATTATTTTAGTTAATAAGTAAAAGTTAAGGAAAGTTTAAAGTACGTAACGTCTTCCTATTAGTATAAGAAAGAGGGGGGCATTACACAACCACTCCAACAACAGAATAATTACATGTGAGGGGGAGGGGCAGTATCCCAGGAGAGCTATCTAGCTAGTCCTAGTCGCACCCACACAGTGCTATAATACTCTCACTTCTGTACCACTATCAACAATGGTCTAGTGATAGCCAACAACAACAACAACAATCAACAACACCTACCACTACAAAAAAAAAAAGGATTTAACGAATGTTTGCGATGAATTATTTTAGTTGCAAATTTGCAACATATTTTGTGACAAAATTGCTATTCATCGTAAATTTGCAACGAATCATAATTTGTTGCTAATTTAGCAACATATTATTTTTGTCACCAAATTCATTGCAAAAAAAATTCATTGCTAAATTCGTCGTAATTTTTTGATGAATATCAAATTCGTCGCAAATTGGCAACGAAAAATTTATTCGTCGCCAAATGGGTATCCAAACACGGTATATCTTTAAATTTGATGATGAATGCGAAGTTCGTCGCTAAATTTGGTGACGAACAGTGCGTTCGTCGCCAAATCAATGACGAACAGGGCTGTTCGTCGCCAAATCGAAGACGAATAGGGTTGTTCGTCACTCGATTTGGCGACGAACAATGTTCGTCGCTAAATTTCTACTTAACCCTAGATCTGAATCCCATTTTCCCTTACTCGCGAACAACTTCTCGCCGCCACCTCTTCTCTCGCCTGCACCTCCTTCCTCGATCTTTCTCACTCTTGCCGGTCGGATCTTGCCGAATCGTTCCTCCTCGCGTTTGGTAAGCTTTCCTTTCCTCCCCTTCTTCCTTCCTTCCTTCCTCGGGTTATTTTCGCCACACGGACCGCTGCAGGGGCCAGTCGCCCGTGGCCTGCGGCCAATGCTGGGTGGGGTTGGTAGCCGCTGGCCAGCGTTGCCTGCTGCTGGCGCGCGCCTGCTGGCTGGCGTTGGCCAGCGCGGGCCGGCATTGGCAGGCGCTGGCCTGCGCTGGTCGGGCTGGTCGGGGCTGGCGGCTGGCCGCTGCCCGCTGGGAGCGGTTGGCCGCCGTTGGCGAGCTGTTGGCCGCCATTGTGCGGCGTTGGCCGACGCTGGAATTGTATAGATATTGGTCCCTGGCCGCCGTTGGTCGCCGTTGGTGTAGTATTAAACTCGCGTTGAACATGCTTAAGTTATGTTGTATAGATATTGCATAGGTTGTATGATACATGATGTGAATTTAATGCTGATTACTTTTTTAATGTTGTTTTTGTCTAGTATAGTCATCAACGATAGTAAGGAAATATTTTTCACCTGAAATTGAAGCAACTTTGTAACCACCCCAAATATCAACATGTATTAAATCAAAACTAGTTTCAGTAGTGATGGAACTTGAGAGAAAAGGGAAGTCTTGTTTGTTTTGCCAAAGGGCAAATCAAACACTTGTCTGTATCACAAGCTTTATTTTCGAAAACATGAAGAATTGAATAATGGAGTGACTTTAGAAGATGGATGCCCCAGACGTTGGTGCCAAAAAGACGGATTTGAGGCTTTGGTGTGATTACACATTCCTTCATTTGCTTGATCGAGATAATAAAGGCCCTCCCGTTCGTCCATCCCAATAGTCTTCCCCGAGCGTAGGTCCTGGACAAAGCAAATATTGTTGAAGAAAATGACTATATTAGATGAATTGCGGGTCGACTTGCTGATTGAAATCAAATTCAGATGGAAATACGGAATACACAAAACATTGTCAAGAATTAAATCTGGAGATAGAGCTACTGTGCCAATATGAGTCACTTGTGCCATTGAACCATTTGGTAATTCCACGGTACGATTTTTGACAGGCTTTGAGTGTGTAAATAAGTTTTGATCATAAACCATATGGTCTGTACACCCACTATCAAATATCCAGAGTATTTCTTTTTCCATTAAGAATGAGTGAAAAGGCTTTACCTGAAAGTTCATTATGAGTTGAGCAATTACTAACATGACTTGCAGAGGAGGGTTTGGATCTCAACATTTCTAGTATTTGTCTGCACTCTTCAGCCGTGAACGAAAGTTCGTCTCTTTCTTTTCAGTTAGATACGTAGCTTGATTTCCCTTCGAAATTGTTGCATTATCCTCAGTTGCTGCTTTCCTTTTGCGGCAAATTTCTACCGTGTGTCCTTTCCAGCCGCAAAAACTGCATTTGAGATGTGCACGACAATTTTTGGTGGTGTGATTTGTCCTGTTACACTTTGCACACTTTTGCTCATCTTCAGTCTTGCGATTCAGATACTTTATGGCAAAGACAACAACTTCTGGTTGGTCTTGCCCCTTTCCAGTTTTTTACTTCTGCTTGTTTCTCATGGCGGAGCACTAGGGAGTATGCTTTATTCACCGTGGGTAATGGATCTAGTAATAAGGTATTACTCCGAACACCTGCATATGACTCATTAAGACCCATGAGAAATTTCATGATTTTCTGTGTTTCCAAATATGCAGCCACCTCTTTGATTGATCCACAAGTGCATATAGGAAAAGTACAATTGCTTCACGCTCATCCATAGCCCCTTCAATTTGGTAAAATAAGATCCCACAGACATGCTGCCTTGCACACAATTATGAATTTCATTTTCAATGTTGAATAGCTCAACCACATTCACTTGTGAGAACCTCTCTTGCAATTCCAGCCACATTTGTCTAGCGTTTTTGCAATTGATTACACTGCCAGCAATCTCTTTAGACATAGATCCTAGCAGCCAAGTTTTTACCAAATTGTTGCAGCGATCACCTTGCCAATTTGAGCAGCAACTCTAGCTATTGTTAGGACACCAATCCATTAAAGGGCACAAATATGAAAATAGATTGGGATTTATATTTGTGGATTCAAGATGATCAATACTAGAGCTAGAGAAACCAAGCTATCAACTATTCAACAATAGATTCACGCGGTTCATGAGCACTAGAATTGTGATCACGACATTCTATTATATTATACCCTATTGAACAATTTAAAAGTATTAATCATTATTAAATGACAAAAATATTTTTAATAAAAATTTAAATTTAAAATTTATTTTGGTGTGAAGAAATATATTATTTGAGATGGTATACTTATAATGTCATCAATGTTTATGTGAAACAAATTATAATGATTAATAAAAATATTATAAGATAAATAAAATTATAAAGATTAGTGAGAAAATTAGAGTATTAATATGATTTTAAAAAATAAGCAATGATTTAGAAAATGAGTTGAGATTAATAAGGGATGATTTGGGGAATAAGTTGAGATTTGAGAATAGGAGAATGAGAAAAATGAGAGAGATAGATTAAAATATTTATAAAAATTAAAAATTTTAAAAAATATTTTAGAGTTAATTCAATAATTTTAAATAAATCTTTATTAAAATATTCTCAAATAAGTCATTTTTTTTTAAAAATAGGGATATTTTTTGATATTTTTAAAATATATTTATAACTATTGAATTTAAGGTTGGAACCGAATTAAATCAAGCATCATCGTTTTCTAAGTCGTGCCGTGTCTCACTTGATCCATGGATCGAGTTGACCCATCTGGCTTGACCTAGTGATCAATCCGAGACTAACGCAGCAAGCCATTGTTTATCCAACAGTGCCAGACAGGATGCATTTTGTATAGGATTGGGCTATGACCTCAACCCACCTGTGTTCCCATTTAAACCACCTTCCATTTCCATTCAGATCATTTATCATGTCATTTTAATAATAAATCCTTATGAAGTGTGATCGTTGTGTGCATGGTTTACTTTGATGATCGATGTGTGAGGCAGAGAGATATTTATCATAAATAAATCATATCCATAAAAAAATTTTTTTAGGACAGAGTAGGAGGTGAGTTAAAAAATCTTCAACTCAATTAAATTCAATTCAAGATGAATTATAGACATAGGCTAAGTGCTATTAAAAAATAAAAAAAATATTAAATATTTTAAATTTAAATTATAATTTTTAAGTTTAAATTGTAATTTAAATGGATCAAACCTAAGTGGATAAGTCCACGATTGATAAAAAAATAAAATATAAAAATAATTAAAAATTTTAAATTTAGATTGTTGATTAGATCACGAATTTATTAAATTTTTTAATTTAATTTTGTGTTTAAAATTTCCTTTTCCTTCTCAACTCATTGACATCCATTTGGATCCGGAATTCGTAGGGGACTTCCTTCTCAACTCATTGACATCCATTTGGATCCGGAATTCGTAGGGACTGATCTATATTTAAATATATTAATAAAATTTTAATTTAATTTATTTAAATTATTTGATGGTCCAACCCAACCAGTTGTGCACCATCTGCTATTACCATTCTGACCATTTCCTATTTCATTTTTCTAATAATTTATGTTACTTAGTGGCCACTGGCCAGGTGATGTTTTCTTCTAGACAAAGGGAAGGGCAGGCAAAGCAAAGAGATGTTAGGAGCAGTAGCAGTTGATCGCGCCTTCCATTCACCTCATCCCTTTCACCCACATCGCACTTCCTTCTCCTCCTTCCTGCCCAATCGCCTTCCCTTCATTTACTCCTCCTCCGCACCTCATGGAAGAACCCTCTCTCTCAGTCGCCCTACCAATTCCTCTCGCCGAGCCAATTCGACCTCCGACGTGCTTCCGGAGGGGGAAGAGGACGGCTTTGAAATTGAGGTGGAGAATGTCGGGGAACAGAAGAATCGTAGGAGGAGGATTCAGTCCAGGATCCGGGTCAACGCCGAGTTGGAGACTGTGTGGAGCGTCTTGACGGACTACGAGGGCCTCGCTGGTTTCATCCCCAGCTTGGCCGTCAGCCAGCTGCTCGACAAAAAGGACAAGTTTGCGCGACTTTTTCAGGTGAGAGATACGTTACATTCGATCCCTGAGGGTCCTTCATGGGGTGGGAGTGGGGAAGGAAGGGGGGGGGGGGGGGGGGGGGGGGGGGGGGGGGGGGCGGCGGCGGCGGCAGGATTGATGTTGAGTTGCTGAAGATTCTAGCTACCATTAGATTCAAAACGAGCTTCTCTGCTTGAGATAATAATAGAATCCTAGAACCATTTCTTTGAGTTTTGCGCGGCTCGTATGATAAATATTTCTTCCCTCAACAGGTTGGCCAACAAGATTTGGTCTTCGGCCTAAAATTTAATGCGAAGGGCGTTCTAGACTGTTATGAGAGAGATCTGGAAAATTTACCTAATTCTCGGAAGAGGGACATCGATTTCAGGATGATTGAAGGTGATTTCGAGATATTCGAAGGCAAGTGGTCAATTGAACAGGTAATCATCATCTTCTTATCTTTTTATGAGTTTGTGAAATCTTCTCTTCCAAACTATGCTAGCTTATGTGTATTTAATATGTATTTAACGATACCAGTGAGACTTGAATCATCTGCTTTCCTAGACAGCATCTACCAAATCAGAAGTAAACAACAGAATAAATTTGACTTTTTGGTAAATTGGAAATTGTTGATGCAGTCAAAAAACAAATTTATGCTGCATAACTTACCATCTTCCCGCTATTTGTGACCCCCTCAATGTTTGTTCTCTTGACCTAAACTCATCATCCAAAAAGCATTACTTATTTCTCAAACTATATATATATATATATAGTTTGAGAAATAAGTAATGCTTTTTGGATGATGAGTTTAGGTCTTCTATATATATATATATATATGTACTTCTTCTTCTTCTTCTTCTTTTAGATCTCAAATAATGGACTTGCATTCAAATTAATGCTAACTAATCTGATAGAGCCCATATCAAACTCACCTTGACTAATGCAAACATTTAGAGCTGGCGACTACTGCCGCTATTAGACTCTATTATCATGCAGAATTCCAGCAAGCTTCCTGGCAAATTGGTGTTGTATCTCTTGTCACAAAGCACTTGAATGACATGTGCTTGGATCCAATAAAAATGCCCTCAAACAAACACTAGACTCAAAAGTTTGCTATCTTGTTTCAACCCTGTACAAAGTCATGAACTGACAGTTCTATATTTTGGAACAGGTGTAGATCTTCATTTAATGAGACATACTGTTGCATTTCAGATAAAGCAATTTTTTTTGATAAAAAATAAAAGGCACCTCTTTTTTATTGGAATCGTCAAAATGACACCCCTTTTTCATTTATTATCAAAACAACGCCCCATTCCACCTCACTCCATTTTTGTTCCCATAAATACCCTTGTTTTTGGTACTCTTGTAGCAGCTATAGGTCATAACTGCTACAACATAAAAAAAATATGACTTAAACATAGTTGTAGCAGCTACGATTCTCTTGTAGTAGCTATAGGTCATAATTGCTACAACATAAAAAAATATGACTTAAACATAGTTGTAGCAGCTACGAATCGTAGCTCCTACACAATTGTAGTAGCTATGGTTCATAGTTGTACACAGTTATAATAGCTAATCGTAGCTACTACAACATAATGTTGACTAGAGATAAAGTGTCTATATTGTAGCAGCCATGATTTATAGCTACTACAACATAATGTTAACTAGTATTGACCAAGATAAAGTATTTATATTGTAACAACTATAGTTCATAGCTGCTATAACATAGTGTTACTCTGTAGCATGAATCATAGTTGTTACAACAATGCCAAAAACAAGGGTAATTTTGGAAAAAATGGGATGAGGTGTTGTTTTGATGATAAATGAAATAGGGGCCCTTTTGATGATTCCAATAAAAGGGGCATCTTTTTTATTTTTTCCCCATTTTTTGTGAATCTTCAAGAGGAAATTGAAATATTTATATTCAGTTATATAGTATGTGAATGTACGAGTTATAGTTTGATCAATAAAATATCAAACGATTATCTATGTGGAATAACAATGAAACAAAACAGTCACACATAGTGTAAAACACAATGGGCTTTTGTGAATTTAAATTTGCAGTTTAATATGCATTATAACTCCTAGTAGTATAACCTAGTTTGTTGAACTGGAATGCTAATCATGGCCTTCTGTGGCAGCGACCCTCAGAGTTTTGTAGATGAAGAATTCCAAACAATATTGTCTTACTTTGTGGAGCTTGTTCCCAAGCTTTGGTTGCCTATTCGTCTAATTGAAGGGAGAGTTTGTAAAGAAGTGAAAACTAACCTTTTATGTGTCCGAGAACAAGCTCAAAGAGTTCAAAGATTGAAAGGCGAAATGCATGACACCTGGTAATCCAGAAAAAATATCCTTTCTGCATGATTTATATTTTGATTATATTAATTTTGTGGAATTATGTCGAAACTTTGTGCAATGATGGAGTGGGAAAGAGGAAAGAATATAAGAAATGATGATTTCAAAAAAGGTTAATTTGTTATCATGCATATACCATTATACTACAATGGATGCACATTTTGGAAAAAAAAAACTCTTCACTAATCACTAATTACCCTTATTACTAAATTTAATTATTATTGCATCCTGTTGCACTGCTGACTTGTGGATGGAAAACAATAAAACCTAAGTCTGCTTTAAATATTAGCTTCTAGTTTGTCTTTTCTATTTATTCAATATCATTAGCTACCAAACAAGAAGCCTGTTAGAAATTCAAGGAATCATCATGTTTGTATGTTGAACTAGTCCATGAGATGTTACATGACTGTAACTTTCCTTGAGTATTATTAGATGTATTAGATCAATAGGGTTATTAGTGTTCTGGAATAGTCCCACATTAGATTTCTCACATCTAGATTAGGTTGACTTATATATACTATGTAATGAGTATCTTTTCATAGCAAAGAATACAATAGTTCATTTCTCCCTTTGTGGTATTAGCATCCCACTTCTAGGTTAGGGTTTTTTCAAAAAGGTTATTCCATTAAGGGGAGGTTTTTTTTTTTTTTTTTGAAATTGGTGGTCCTTCTACATCACCATCAATCTTCTACTTCTCTCTATTTGTTGTTTTTTTTTTTGCTCATCTCTAATCATTACTGTGGACGACTTAGCCACTACGCTTTACAATCTATTTGAGTCCTTGAGTGAGAGGGTGTTGCTCTTGACTACATAAAAGATGAGCTTAAAGCTCTAAGCACTCAAGTCCAAGACCTAAAATGACCACATAAAAGATGAGCTTAAGGCTCTAAGCACTCAAGTCCAAGATCTAAAATGATTTTAAAAGCATGCAATGCAATTTAGTGAATTGACAAAGGAAAAAGATTGTAACATACTAGATCATTCATCAAACATTAACTCATAAATCTTACCTAGGCAAAATAGGCTTCATCATCATTAAGAATAAAAGATCACTTCTCTGGAAACATCATTATTCTATTCTTATAGAAGACCACTTCCCTAGAAACAATTGATCTAGGCCTCAACATGAGTTAGAGATGACAATAGACATTTTAAGAAAGAAGCTTGATAGCCAGTTAAATCCAAAATGTAATTCTCGATTGACTATATGAAATGTAAGATTATTTTGATTGGTATAATATGTCTCTTGTTGCCAAAAAGTATTGGCAAAGTGAACCAATCCTTTTTTGAGAAGATAAAAATAGAACCCATTACACAACAGTCTCAAATGAATAGAGTTTGCAATAAGTATTGACAAAGTGATCGGATCCTTTTTGAGAAAAAAAATAGAACCCATCACACAACGGTCTCAAATGAATAGAGTTTGCAATTAAGACATGACACAACTTGCTTCTAACACGACATGGCATGAATTGCTTTTGAGAGTGATAACACAACTTGACACAATTAATAAAAACAAAACCTAAAAATATAACTCAATTCTTTTGAGAGTGTATTTAATTTTACATCTTAAAAAATTACTTTTAAAAAATATGCACTTAGTTTTGTATTACATCATATAGGTTTGTATTGAGCCAAATGACATAACATGCTTATGACATGACATGGCATGAATTGCCACCTAGAAAATGAACAAATACTAATAGAAAAGTATCCTCATCTACTTTAAAAATCAACATTATAGTAGGCGGCCAATTATAAAGTAGTCAGTCCAAGCATTATTGAGTATCAAAGTAAGTCTAAAGCCTTGATCGCAATCTTGGACTAGACCTTTAGGTAACCCTCATTCATTTCATTATTGAACCTAGGATGAAAATTCAAACACAGGTGGAGTTGTTTACCATAAGTTGATAGAAGAAGTTTGCTATAAGCATGGAGATATGGAATAGTTCATGAAGTCTACTACATTCAAGAAATCAAGCTATTCGACTGGTAATGCAACCCCTTGTAGGATACCATAAGGAAAATTAACTTGTTCAACCTGTCCTAGAGAACAGATAGGCCTAACTATAACTCAAACCTTAACATACAATGGCAAAAATGTCATGGTAAAGGACACACCTAGCATCAAATGCCCATATAGTCATTATTATAGAAATTCAGATGTGAACATAATCTAAAAGAAAAGCATTCTAGAATTCATCATAGTGATGGGGAGTTTAAAGCCCCATATAAAACTCTTGAGGCCAATGAAGGTGACAAACATTATATAGGGACTACACATTGCCCACATCTAATGACACATAAAATCATATTAGTTTGCTAAATATAGAGATAAAACCAATAAAATTGGCATAGATAATTGGAGTTGTTGAATGTTGTTTCCACCATGCCTTACAAGGATATCGCTCACACTAGAACCTCACCTAAATTCCTATCATGTTGCATAAGCAAACGAAACATCTCTTTTGATCACTGAGAGATGTTTGGTCCCTGTTGATCTAACTCCAATACAAACAAATTATGTTGTGATAGCCTCCTTTTTCGGATAAATAAAAATATATTAAATCCAAAGAAAAGGTGTACAACAAGGATTGCGAAGCCCAATCACCATAATCAACCATTCCTCATTCCTGAGGGCTACTTATACCTGACACAACACCAGATCAGAGTATACCCCTATATGTGCGTTTATATGCCACTCTTAAAATCTAACTGCCCCTCTCCAAAGAAGCTATGTATTCCTCGCTCGCCAAACATAGTGAATCATAGAAGACAAAACCAAATGACGGGCTTTTGTCAACAACCGACTCCCACGGTAGCATCTATCGAATACACACATCCTTCTCTTGCATGTGGACATTTCCTATCGCATATGTAGCCAATCTTTGATCCTCCTCTAGAGCTCTGCAATGGGAGGGCATCTAAAGAACAGATGCTCCTGTGACTCTAGCACCTAACGACTGCACTGTCGATCCTCCAGGTACTCCTGCTTGTCTCTAGCGGGAAGACGTGCTGCACCACCATCCAGAATGTGACTGCATAACTAGGCTGAACATAGGTCTTCCACACCATCCGGGCCCATGGTTTCTAGTAGGGTGCCTAAAGAAATCATAAGCCTCGCACCACCATCCTGAGAAAATCAGTCCACCCATTTGTCTAGCAACATCTGGGCCCATGGTTTCTTGGGACTAGGGTGCCTAAAGAAATCATAAGCTCGGGTCACACCACCATCCTTAGAAAATCAGTCCACCAACATCTGTTCAGCAACCTCTAGTGCCCCAACGCTGAAAGGAGAAGATCCCGTATTTGGAGCAACTGCTTGATCAACGGGGAGTTCGTGTGAGCAACCTCCCAGGACCAAGCATCAGTGCACCTCAAGTAAATGAGATGCACCCACTTTATCCAAAGTGTGTCCTCCTTGGCCTGTACCTACCATATTACCTTAGCCAGGATGGCTAAATTCCAAGCACGCAGATCACGAAACTCCCAAGTCACCTTCATCCTTTAGTATGCACATATCAGCCCAAGAGACAAGGGGTGTGTGGACGTCCACATGAAAGGCCTGCATATGCTCTAGATTCAATCAATAAAACCTATTGGAAGTGGTAAGATAGATAATTAGAAGCACTCCACTCCCTGTAACACATAAGTAATAAGTTGTGTCTTGCCTGCATAAGATAGAGTTTTGCTGAGGCCAAGCATCAATCCGTCTACCTAGCGAAACCAACAAGGGGTTATAATTAGAAATATGAAGTGTCATTGCCAGCTAAAGGAATCCTAAGGTACCTAAACGGCATGGAACTCTCTTGAAAACCTATGATAGTGAGCAGTCGCATACATGTCACATAATCAACCCTTGCTAGGTAGATACATGACTTCTATCTATTTATCTGAAGACTTGATGCTACACTAAACTCCTCTAAGGATGTAGTCAATACACCCACTGAAACTGCATCGCCTCTGCTGAAAAGAAGTAGATCACCTGCATAAGCCAAGTGAGCTAGTCTGAGGCGGGCACGCTAAGGGTGATAATGAAAACCAGGATAGCCGGTACTTTGTTGTATGTCTCCCAAATATTTCCACACAGATACCAAAAAGATATGACGATAAAGGGTCTCTTTGTCTTAGTCCTCCGACCCTCGAAAAAAACCAAACACCCCCATTAATTGCTACCAAAAAGGACGTGGTACTCACACATTCCATAATTCACGCAACAAATCTATCTGGGATGTGTAATATCCAGAAGGGCCTCACGTAGGAAATCCTAATGAACTGAGTCAAAAGCCTTCTGGAGATCAATCTTCATGATCCACCTCAGGAGAAATCCTCTTCCTATTGTATCTTTGAAAAAGCTCCTGGGTCAAGTGAATATTGTCCGTGATGAGGCGACCTTCCACGAAATGCAACCTGAGATTGGTGAAGGAGATGATCCATAACATCGGACATTCTACTTGCTAAGATCTTAGAAATAACTTTGTAGAAAATCGTGCAATAGGAGATTGACCTATAGTCCGTCACTTTGGTTGCATGTGCTAACTTTGGGACAAGAGATATCAAAGTATGGTTCCATCTTTTAAGTGGCTTGTTGCCGTGTTGGGAAAAAAAGTTTAAATTATGTTTACTTGTGTATTTGATGTGTGCTTTAAGTTGTGCAGGGGGATTTGATAGGATGTATGCGAAGATTGAGGAGCTTCTGACTTGATGAGATTGACTTATGGATGATGATTTGGCATAGTCAAGTTAGAATGCCTAATGTCTTGTAGGTCCATTGGAGTTAGGTCCGTTGAAGTTTGGAGAAGGATGTATGAGGCATCTAAGGGAGCGCAGGACAAGAAATATTGAGTGACATTAAAGAAGCTCATGGAGCTTGACTTAGCGTGACTAAGTTGGTTGGCTCGATGGCTTGCTCAAGGTCCACTGGAGATCAAAGAAGAACGTTATGAAGCATTCGAGGGTTCGATGCATCCAAGGGAGATATTATAATCGAGGTGGCAATATTGACGATAGTCAGAAGGAGGTGAACTATGTCGGTAAATACTGAAGAATGATATGTAGAATGAATTGAGGGTTCAATGCATCCGAGGGACTTAAGATATTAACTTGAGTTGAGTTTCCAACTTGAACAATTTCAGTTGATGGTTTAGAGTTGACTTTCTCTTTAAGGAGTGCTACTTCCTCTTGGAGTGATTCAACTTGAGCATTAGACTTAGCTAGCCTCTTTGATAAACTATAAATAATTGAATACAATCTATTTATGCTTACAATGGTTATGGGTCCTTCTGAAATGAATGCGGATCCGTGACTTGAGCTTGAATCTCAGTCTGACTCGTTGTCTGTTCCAGTTTGTTCATCCCGAGCTGGAAGAGCTAGGAAATTTGTGGTTGGTTTTTCTTTTGAGTCCTCTGATGAAGATTCATCCCAAGTTGCTTTGAGCGCCTTCTTCCTGGACTTGCGCTCCTTTTGGTTAGGACATTGGGATATGAAGTGCCCTTTTTCCTTGCACCCATAGCAAGTAAGCTCTGTTTTGTTTGTAGATGGTTTGTTGGAGTTGGCTTTATGTACCACCTTCTTCACTTCTGATCTTTTTAGTCTTCGCTTCTTCTTTAGCATCTTCCAAACTAGGTTAACTAGTTCGGTTGTGACTTCATCATTGCTCTCTGACTCTGACGATTTATCAGATTCTTCTTCTGTTTGTTTTCTGGACCTCTTCTCCTTGGTTGGTTTTGCAATGGAAGCTATACCTTTCTCTTCCGTAATGACATTAGTTTGTTCATGCAATTCGAATTCGGAAAATAGCTCGTCGAGTTTGATTTTTGAAAGGTCCCTGGAGACCTTATAAACATCCACCATAGATGTCCACAAAGTGATTCTAGGGAACGCTTTCAGTGCGTACCTTATGACATCTCGATTTTTAACGGGTTGTTCAATTGCGTGCAGCTCATTCAGCAGGTCTTGGATTCGTGCGTGCAATCCACTTGTTGATTCTCCTTCCATCATTTTGATGTTGTAGAGTTTGTTGATGAGGAGATTATGCTGGATGACTTTTGTGTTGGACGTTCCATCATGAAATTCTATGAGCTTGTTTCACAGATCTTTAGCGCTGATGAACGGTCCGACTCTGTTTAACTCTTCTATGGTCAACTCACATTGCAGTGTTTGAGTTGCCTTTGCGTCGGCTTCAATCTTTTTCTTGGTGGTCGTATCCCATTTGTCGCAAGACTATGGAAGGTCGTCATTATCGATTAGGATTGTGAATTCTGTTTGAATGACGATCCACATATCCACTTGTGTCTTTAGGTGGTACTCCATTCTACCTTTCCAGTAGATGAAATCCTTCCCAGAGAACAGAGGTGACCTTGTAGTACTGTATCCTTTCTAATGGACCAATAAATCTCGCACACAGGAAAACAACGAAATGTACCAAGACTTGATCTTGGATTAGTAGTGTGGGAAAAATTTATAATGAATTAAAAACGCGAAAAATCAGAAAACTTGCTCGACCAGTGGTTGCACTATGTTCGAGCACCCCTCGTTTTGATACCAATTGTAGGATCGTTGAGAGGGCTAGAGGAGGGGTGGGGGGGGTGAATAGCGCTATCGAAGCGTTTTCAATTTTCGTAAAAAACTTCTCGTGAATTCTTGCGATCAGAGTTGTGTAAAGATGCAACGGAAAATAACAAACACAAGAACAGAGCACGCTGATATTTATTTGGTTCATAGCAACAGGTTGCTACACCAAGGCCCACGATCAGATGACTGTTTCCGATGGGTAATCTACTATATAACTCTCCTCTTACGAAAAGGAGTTAGCGAATACAAAAGATAGGATTGGTAACAGTGATACCGTCCTTAAGAATTAAGTACAAAATCTTAGAATTACCGAAGGAATGTAGATGTAGATTTCTTGTGTAGCACTTCGCCGTTACGACGACGTTCCTGGTTGAAGCTTCGCGTGCAGATGGTCGTCGCTTATTTGTAGAATGATACTCTGAGGAGTCTCCCTCGATGCTCTTTTATTAGGCTTTACGGGTGCTTGGAAGCCTTTCTAGGCACCTCCACGCTGTCTGCCGATTCACCATCGGCGCTGCTGACTTGGCACTTCCAAGCGCCTGTATCCTTTTCCGAGCGTCTGTATGCTGACGTGGAGGTTCTGGATGAACCTTTGACTCCGTAATGCCTATACGCTGAGGTGTCCCGACCACTGGGACTTTGCCACCTAACTGCTTCGCTGGTCTCGTTCCGCTGACGTCCGATCATTTGGAACCAATCCGGGCGCCTGGATCCAGATAAGGGCGCTCAGAACATAAAATTCCAGCCGCTCTTTTCCTGTATTACAAGTTAGCATAAAACCAAAAACTAACAGAAAAAGATAACAGTTTTATAATTGTTTTGGTTTTGATTTCGGATTTCCAGTGAAATCCTGGGTCAGACCGATGTCTACTGTTTCCACATTGGGAATGCGCCCTTACCCACTCCACTCGGGAGAATTTATTTGTTTGCCAACCAAGTCTTCTAGACTTGTTGGACTTCTGCTTAGCCTCGATCCTCGGCCCTCAGAATTTCCTGCTAGACATCTGGTCCACCTGACTTGTCTAGACTTTCACTGCTAGACATTTAACCCACTTGATCTGCCTAGACTTCCACCTGGTGCACTTGGTCCGCTAAGTCTTCCTGCCTAGTCGTACAGACCAGGACTTCCATTGTCTAGCCTCCAGCCAGGACTTCCATTGCCTAGTTTCCACTAGAACTTGCTTGTCTAGCCTCAACTAGGACTTTCCTGTGTTCCCTGCACACTTAGATCAACTCATTAGTAATCACGACACACTTAACTTGAACATCTTGTCATTATCAAAACTAAGGTTCGATCATTTGGTGCTCCCTGCACCAACACTAATTACATTAATAGTTATTTCGCTACTGCTATCTTAAGAGTTATAATCCTATCCCTTTTTTAGCTATTTCTACTACTTTATCAACTCCATTTTTTATTTTATTTATTTCTGTGTATCATAATTTAAAATCCTAGTTCTCTATCATCTTTGTCTTCTCTCCTACCCATTTTATCTCTTGCATATAAGAAATATTAGTTTTTTTCTTAATTATTGTATCTATTATCTCCATTGCTTTATTAGTATATGTTTCATATTCCAAATCTTAGATAATTAATTTTTTCTATGATGTGAGAAGCATTAAAAAGTCTACTGTTGACATCTTTTATCAACCAATTAAGTACAACCTTTGGCCTATAAACTTGGAGACAAAAGGGAAAAGTGGCATGAGTCTAAAATACTATGGAAATAGTTGCTTTTTTATGTCTATGTTTCACCTCACAAGCTTCATGCTGTAGATAAATAAACATATCAACAAAATAATATAAATTGATGTAATAGAATAACAAAAATAAATAGAAATATGTAATGGTAACATGAGACTCGTCGATTCTTGGGAACAACCTCAAGATTTTTTTTAGTCAATAGGGTGATAATGTAAGAATCCTCCATGACTAAGAACAATCCAAAAAAATATAGAAAGTATACCTTGGTCATCTGCCCTATTCTCCTACAAACTTGTGAAAGGTTTGCCTAATTTCTAACATTCGAGTGAGCTATGTTATAAATAGTTTTCTATGCTTTTTAAGATTTCCTTATTTTCCACCTAAAATAGGAATATTTGTATTTTAATCCATATTGAATTCACGATGGTCAATAGTGATAGGAAAGGACATCCGGAAAAAGGTTGGACCACATTGAGTTTATTGTACACAGTCTTACTTTGCATTTTGCAAGAGACTGTTTCCATGACTTGAACCCGCGACCTCAAAGTTACAGGACAACAACTTTACCGTTACGCCAAAGCTGTTTCCTTTTTTAAAAAAATTATTTTTCAATTAAGTCCTATTCCATTTTCAATGTTTACTTAATTGAATATTTTGTCTATGTAAATCATCCAACATTCCAAATTAGCATTTTGCCATTTTTTCCACTATTATATCCCCTTTCATGTTTCAAAATTCCTAGTTTATGTTATTTAACCAAAATTTCCAGCAAGTATAAAAAGAAATATAAAGATAGCATCTAATTGTTCATTAAATCTTAACTTAGTCACCCAAGCCCTAAAGGCATCTCATACATTTCCTTTTATACCATTATCCTTCTTTTTGAAGTTTGAAAGCCAATTGATTTCACTTAATAAACAATTCTAGCAAGTATCAAAGTATCGTTTGGTACATACAACTTCCTGCTGAGTCTAAAAATTTCAGCTTCATTGCAAATTAGTGTTTACTCCATCTCCATGAATTAAGATCATGCACTATAGATGTTAATTCAATAGTCAAAGGAAGGACTTGCCAACCTTGGTTAAAACCGTTAAGATAGACCTTGATACGACTCAGTTCAAGACTTGAAAGTCTTGAACTTTGAGCCCTTTATGCTGTCCTAAATTACCCACAAAAACCATTAAAAATGCATCTAAGTTACCCATAAACTCAAAACAATATAGGGTATAAGGGTATCCTTAAGACACCTCTTGAAAGGAAAGAAAGCCCATTCATTTCCTCCACCAATGAGATGTTGTCAACCTTAGAGAGGTGAGGAGAAGAGGAAAAAGGAAATTTCACCAACCATGAAGAGGAAAGAGGGTTAATCGTGCAGATGCAATGGTGTTGGTGTTTGAGGTGAGGAGGCACACAAGATGGGGAGATTGTACAAGAGAAATAGAATGGTGTGCATGGTCAGCCAAATACTCATAAATACCTTTAAACAAAATTTCATGCCCTACTCCCTTTGAGTTGAAACCAAAATCGATATTGGTTCAACTTTGGCTCGACCGTGACTCAACTAATTAGACTCCAAATGGAGTCAAATTTAGTCATATGAAAAATGACTTGAAATCCTAATTTTTGAACCAACACGAGTAAGAAATTCCACTTATACATCTATCTTTAATAATTTTGAAGATCAAAACAGTCTTTAAAATTCCCAATTAATCCAAATAAATATCAATTAAATATTCAATTAAATGTTAAATGACAATGATTAGATGTATGAAAATTAGAAATGTAATTGAGATCGAGATGGTTTCTATAAAAGTGTTAGTTGAAGGGGGAACTGTAAAGAAAATTATAGGATAAGGAGACTGGTTGTGGCACAATTACACATAAAGGAGATAGCAATGGTGATGTAGTTATGGAGGCGTATTATGGGGAAATAGTGAATAACTGGTGGTGGTCATTCAATTTCTAAGCGAGGAGACTCCATCTACTTGAAGTGAAGGGAATGGGAGGGAGAGGATGTAAACGAGTGGAGAGCAAAGGGAAAGGAAGAAAGAGTAACAAAATAGTGTCTACTTGAGATGATGAGACTGGAGGAGAAATTTTATCAATCGGTTATCTCCCTTGTCTACTTGGAGAGATGGGTGAAGGGAATAAAATCGAGTAGTAAAAAATACCATTAAATTGGGTTATTTGATCGACCTTATCTCCAATATTGTAAATGACGGTAGGCGGTGGTGGGGCGGTTAGTGATCGTCTACCGCCTCGGCCGCCTAGGTGGTGCCTAGGCAGTTGATTTTTTTATTATTTATATAATACTATAAATAGTTTATTCTTTATGATGTTATGCATAAATAAATTTCATACCATATAATATAATTTATATAAGGTACACATAAATATATAAATGCAACTAACAAGATAATTAATAAAAATTCATCATCATATTAATATTAAATAGTAATATCATTACTTTTATCAAAAGCCTAAGTATAAATTCAAAGTTTCAATTCAATATGGCAACAAGCCAATAAAGATTAGACTAAACATAACTAATCTTCTAAATAAAAGCTTATGTTTGTGTCGGTGACGGTCCACGAGCGGAATGACTGTATCTGTGAAACGGTTCGAGATTTCAAACCATGACTAAAAATATATAAAAGCTAACCTAGTGGCAGCGAAAGTAACGGTTTCAGGCTAAAGGAGGTGAGTTGTGGGTGACTTAGATTGTGGAGTTATTTATGTTTTGAAAGGGAGTAGAGTTTTTTTAATTTTGTTGATTTTTCCTTCTCACCCACAGCCTCGTCCGCCTCGTCCGCCTCGTTTGCCTCACCAGTCTTGCCTCATCTTTGACCGCCTAAGCACTGCCTAAGGCGAAGGCGGTGCGGTTGATGTCCGTCTCCCGCCTAGGTGCTACCTTGGTAGTTGCTTTAGTTGTCATTAGAATACTTCTTATCTCTCATGATCAAATAACATCTTTATCATAGAGCTTCAGTAGGGTTTTTTAAATTTTGTTGACTTTTTTGTCTCACCCACCGCCTCGTTCGCCTCGTTCGCCTCGCCACCTCGCCGCCTCGCCCGCCTCACCAGCCTTGTCTCATCTTTGACTGCCTAAGCACCGCCTAAGGCAAAGGCGGTGCGGTTGATGCCCGTCTTCCGCCTAGACACCGCCTCGATGGCTGCCTCGGTTGTCATTTAGAACACTGCTTATCTCTCATGATCAAATAACATCTTCATCATAGAGCTTCTCCCTTCACAGCTGATTGAAGAGCTGCTTGATCAGGGAAGTGTTGCTTTTGCTGATCGAAGAGATTCAATTTTTTGGCTACCATTACCAGATATTCACTGCAAATTGAATTTTTTTTCCCATTTGTTATTCCTCCTGCAATTGGTATCTTCAACTTCAGGTTCTTTTCCTAGTTTTTTCTTTCACTTTTTTTCTTAGGTAACAAGCTGCACTTGCTAATGAAAATGCATGGCATGCAATAGTAAGCCAAAAGCCAAAAATTCTCAGTCAGTTCAACCTAGTAATTATTTAAGCTCGTTTTTATTGGTAGGAAGTAAGGAAGTATTAGTTTGATTCCTTGTGAGAATTACCTTTGGATTTCAAAGTTGATTTTCAATTTGGTTGATAGAGATAGTTTTAGCAGCTGAAGGAAATAAAACTAGATCTGGATAGGGAAACTGCAATGCCTATTTTTTGCTTTAAGATCAAATTTCTGAAGGGAAAAGTAACAGGGAAGAAACCCCTCTGTTCATGGAAGAAGATGAAAGTGGCGCATTGTAGGGAAGGAGAAGACATTCTGCATAAGGAAGATGATGGTGTTGTGCAGAGACGACTATGAGATTTTAGTACAGTGGGTGTCTACTATTGGAAAAAGATTTTTCGAGTAATTATGATAACTTGATAAACATATTTAGTTAATTTAGAGAGAGAAATATTTCTTCCCTCTTCTACCTAGTATTCGATGGGAGAAATTTCAGCATGAAATTGATCCATGCAGCATAACTGAGGAATCTGTGCAATAAAGATACATTCCAAATAGTCAGGGCATTAGCAAGATGGTTTGTGTTAGTTGAAGAGGAATTATGAAGATTGAAGGAGGATGAGGATATGCTGAAAGAAGAGAATATTGTTGATGAGAGGCAAAATATATAGAGTGGTGGAATGGATGGTGGTGCGGTCGATGAGTCGACGTGGTTAGGACTCTAATATTACTTTACACAATACAGGACAGATCCATGTGCCTGTGGTTGTGTGCCTTAGTTGGCAATTGTGTAGGAGAATAGAAAATATGATAATAGAGCCTTTATATTATTGCTTAAATGAATGTATAAGTGTTTTTTTTATCATATTGGAAATATAATAGTTTTATCTCATTACGATTGGTAAAATAGATTAATTAGTGTTGGAAAAAATAAATAAATAAAGCAGATTATATTATTATTTAATTCGTGAATCACTTTATATTATTGAATCTTATTTTAAAATGATATAGTGTTATTAGCAGCAACTAGTCTATTTCCTTACTAGATGGCTGGAGATCTCATTATTTTGTATCAGGTTGCTGGAGATATTGTCCCCAGCTAATGAAGTCTTTTCATGTTTTCTTCATAATGAGTACAGGCAAGATGACATGAACGTGGCCCTATAGAAGAGAACCTGTTGTAGGGGCTGTGTTACATGGCAGGAGTCTCTTGGCATATGCTACAAGCATTTGTAATTCAGATCCTTAGTAAGCATGTAATCTTCATTTGTCATAAGCAATGCGAGTAGCCTTTCACAGTTGAACTTCGTTTGATGTTGCAGATGCTGGAAGCAGCTTCTTCCGAACAAGCTTCTTAATTCGAACTTTCTGGGTCATTTCCATATTTCTCTGAATTGTAATAATTAGTCAATAACTATAGAAAAATTCATTCAAGCAAACTGATAGTTATCTGAGTGCGATACTTTTTGCAAGAATACTGTGCCCATTTTACTAATTGGTAATTTGAGTTACAAGGAACTGAATTCAATCAGAGTATTGGAGCTCTCGGTCTAATAAGCTTCAAAATATCACAAATGTTTTTCAATTGGATTAAGCAGTTGGACGTGGAGGACTTTGAAGGAAAGAAAACGTTTTAGGGACGCCTCTGATGAATTTCCCTTCAGAATTAGGACACCTGTGGTGCTGTAGTGTTGTGGATTACGGTTTGGTTGATGAGGGAACAACCGTTTGTACTAGGAATGATAAAAATCTAATGGCCCCTCCCCTGGATGTGAAATAAGCATTGATATTACTTTGAAGTAAATTTAATTTTTTTTTAATCCAAGTATCTAAAGGGGCATTTGGTTTGAATTTTTTTTTTAATTTTTTATTTTTTTATTTTCTGATCTAATTTTTAGAAAGTAGAAAATACATTTGGTAATATGATATACTATTTTATATTATTTTTTATTTTAAAAAAAAATTAAAAATTATATTTTGTTTGTTAATATAAAAAATTATAAATAAAATATTTTTTTAATAAAAAGATTATAAAAATTTTATGTGAAGAACAACAAAGAATTCAAGAATAAATATTACTGTTCTTCAAACTCACACTCAGTAAATATTTCAAAAATAAAAGCATAATTGACACATAAGACATATTTGTAGAAATTTAAAATATAATAAGTAAATTGAAATTCATTTCAAAACCTTATCTTGCAGTAAATTTTGGCATGCAAGACATATATTGTCTGTACAAATCCAAATTAAATTTAACATATTTGACACAAATTTAGGCACATAATAAAATTCAACTTCAAAACAAAACTCAGAAACGAAAATAACTAATCATAACAATCATTCATAACAGAATCAATATCTCCTTATTGGCAATCTTGCTTATAAACTTAACAGCAGTATGA
The DNA here is from genome assembly GCF_044706935.1 of Curcuma longa. Taxonomy (NCBI): domain Eukaryota; kingdom Viridiplantae; phylum Streptophyta; class Magnoliopsida; order Zingiberales; family Zingiberaceae; genus Curcuma; species Curcuma longa. The sequence goes on along the minus strand of NC_133880.1, from coordinate 11,438,171 downwards.
TAATCTACGCACACTCTCAAGTTCTTTATCACCCTTAGAACCTCCCCTTCTTTTGTGTTCATGATCCCAAAAGCAATTGCTAATCTCTCATTGTGGCCACAAAGTAGATCTTCCTTCTCTTCCTCGTCTAAATTCACTAATACGGACTTTGTTTCTGGCACATAGCCATTGGCGCTCATAGTCTCGCACCTTTCCTCTTCTGCAAAAAAAAAAAAAAAAAAAAAAAAAAAATTGTGGAAGTTGTACTATCTCTGCTCCTTGAGTAAGTTGTATATCTTGTCTGAACTTGTGCGACTTATCGAACGCGAAGAAGGTGTGCGTTTGACCTATAGCCTCGATTGAACTCCAACTGGGCTTCGAAATCTTGCCTCCCTCATTAGTAGTCTCATTCTCGCAACACCATCCCACTGTTTGTTTTGCAAATGCATAGATGTTAGACATCAGGACATACCATCCTGCATTGCTGGGGTCTATGATCAGGAGCTATTCCATGGTTTGCTCTGCCATGTCAACATTTTTGTAAACTTTGCAGGCATTCAAAAGCCCGCCCCACATCCTTGCATCAGGCTGCATGCCCATGTTTTCGATGAACTCCTCGGCCTCGTCTAGTGTACCTGCTCTAGCAAGCATGCCGACCATGCAATTGAGGTGTTCCAATGTAGGCTTTATCTCATACTCCCCCACTATTCTTCTAAAGCATTCTTGACCTTTTTCAACCATTCTTTTGTGACTAAATCCTGTTAGAAGCCCAACAAAAGCAACGCCGTCTGGCTTAACTCTAGATGCTACCATTTCATTGAAAAGAACCTTTGTTTCTTTTGCTAGACCATGCATCCCATATCCAGAGATGATGGCTGTCCAACAGATAAAATCTCTCTCAAGCATACCGTCGAACGTTGTCCGTGCATCGTTGATGCTACCACACCGAGCATACATGGTTATTAGAGCTGCACCTAAATGGATGTTGATATCCATGTTAGCTTGCAAGACTTGCTCATGAATTCATTTTCCCCGTTGGAGGGACCCCAAATGAGAACAAGCTTGCAGGATGTCGAGGGAGAGCATCCGGTGGTACACGTCGATGGCGGGCCGGAAGAGGCCGTTGCGGGAATAGGCCTTGATGGTCTCGCTCCACAGGAACAGGGGCGCAAGGTTGGGGAAGGAAGTGAGGATTGTTTGCGCGGCAGGAGGAGCGAGGAGGACAGGTAGGTGTGGGCGAAGCGGGTGAGGAGGAACGAGTGGTGGGAGTAGGCGGACATGAGGATCTGGGCGTGGAGTTGAGGGAGGAGGGTGGGGGAGGGCTACAATGGTGGAGGAGGGAGAGGAGAGACTTGAGGCTGACTTGGGGCATTGGTGAGTGGTGGCGGTGGTGGGTCAAGAGAGGCTGAATGCTGCTCATCCTCTAGTCGACGATGTCTGCTCGACGGCGACGTGTGTGGGAATTGAGGAGGATATAAGGGAGTGAGGGACAACGACTGACTGCGTCTCTGCGAGGTTCTTCTTGTAATGGGAAGGAGGGAAGTAGTGGCGGCCGAAGGGAGTTAGGGCGTGCGGGGTCCGCGTTTTCACATTTTTTATTTTTTAAAGTAATTTTTATTTTTCATAAAAAATAATATTTTATTATTTTTTATTTTAAAAAAAAATGATTTCTCATTTTAAAAAAATGAAATTAAAAACACAAAATAAATAGTAATTTTTAAAAAATAAAAAAATAAAAAAGAAAAAAAATCAAATCAAACATTATCTAATTATTATAATTTGATTAATTCTTAAGATGATCAATTTGATTTCATGAGAATTTTTCATTGATTATTAAGATAAATCTAAAAAGCATAGATGACTTTTGACATGACACTCCAATATCTTGAGTAATTTGAGCATTGTGAACGTAGAATGTCTAACGTGAGAATTGAACTCTCATGGAGAACGTTCTATCACTAATTATTGCACCATTTTGAAGTATATTCGATTATTGGTCAATGATCAAAATAATATAATTTTGATATCATATTATACTGTAGTATGGTTTTAATATTTATTTACTTTTAATATAAATCTAAACTAATTTAAAATATTATTTTATCAATTTTTAAGAACAACAAGGTACAAATTATTATAATAATTTCCACCATTTTCCTTATAGAGTTATCATCCTCAAATGTTTATATTATGTCTTATATCATTTGACGCCCCAAGTAAATAAGCGTTGACTTGCAATTCAGAAATTCAAGATCTAATAATCTATTAGGGCAACTTGGAAATTCAAAATCTAATAATCTATTAAAAGTTTTATAGTATGATTTTGATAGTACTCGGATTATTCCTTGAGCATATTGCTCTAGTATTCGGGTGCTCACTTGAGTGTATTCGGGTATTGACTTCAATTGAACACTCGATTTTGACTTCAATCAAGCACTTGATTTCAGTGCACAAATATGAGCTTCAATCGAGCACTCATTCTCAGTGTTTAGATATGGGCTTCAACTGAGCACCTACTCGCAATGCTCAAATATGGGCTCTAATCGAGCACCTAGTTGTAATGCTTAGATATGGACTTAATTGAGCACCTAGTTGTAATGCTTAGATATGGACTTAATCGAGCACTTGACTTCACTTCAGTGTTCAAATATTGACTTCAATCGAACATTTAGCCTCAGTGCTCAGATATTGATTACCTGACCTCAATGTCTAGATATTATCCAGCCTAAATTTATATATGAGCAGTGCATAAATTTAGCTGAAACCAATCACATAGAGCCAGAACCTAGCTCTGATACCACTTGAAAGTGTTGAAATTCTGTCCTATTCAATTTCTCCCAGATAAAAAAAATTTACAGGGACAACTTTTCCAAGCAACCCACATGTTCGATCATACATGTGCTTGATCGATCAAGCAAGTTCTTGATCGATCGAAGAACACCTTGATCGAAGCATAAGATTGCCTCTTGTGTTGATATTCAGGATCCATACAAAGGAATAACTATGCATCGAAATATTAAACTAGTCATACCTTTTCTTGATTTTTTTGATGAAGGTAAAAATATATATCATCAAGCAAATAGCACAGGTATACAAGGTGAACCCATGACACTGTCTCATATCATGTCTGACGATCTGTCAGATCTGAGAGAGTGTCATGGTCAGGCAAGTAAGTGCTCTCATGTGTACTAACAATATCAAAATCTCTCATACTCTAACTGACATGCAGGTGTCCCTGCTCGTGCAAACATCATCCTACATAGAGTGACACAGCGCTATCTCCAACAGCAAATCAACAGGCAACGGTCACCAACAGCAAATCAGCAGGCAACCCCTCTGGATCCATCCGCCGTAGCAGCCTCACCGACATCGGAGCAGCAAGCAGCGTCTCTGCATCTGACTGTAACTCCTCAGTCGCTAGTGGCGCCTACCGTAGTGGCTCATCCTCCTCTCCTAGCTCTCAGCAACTGTCTGCCACTGCCATCTCCATCTGGATCCATCTGCACACTTTTAGCAAGTGGCCAGCTATCAACGAATTTGATATGTCTTTACCGTAGCCATGTCTATGGACTAGATGAGCCCAATCTGGTGGACTCATTCACCCTCAAAAGCTTTTAGGCAAAGCCCCAGCCCTCAACGGATTTGATGTGTCTTTACCGTAGCCGTCACTACGGACTAGATGAGCCATTCTAGTGGACCCATTCACCCTCATAGGCTTTTTGGCAAAGCCTCAGCCGTCAACGTATTTGGAGTGTCTTTACCACGAGCTGTTTACTGTGGACTAGATGGATTATGTATGGTGGATCCATTCACCCAAATTTTTTTTTTGTTACAATGAATGCAATGTATGCATGATGTCATGTAAGTACTACAATGCTATAATGTAAACTCACGTATAGTACAATGTGCATATAAATGTATGTTCATATGTATGTATGCTGGTATAAATATGACTCTCTACCTCGATGTCATCCTCAGTCACCTAAATGACATTAAGGTTAGAGAGGAGTGTATGTATACAAAATGTCCACGCTAATGCAATCACTCTATGGCTCGATCTCCATATTCGCTCCCTGCCTCAGCTCCCGATCTGTGTAGACTCCCAGGGTTCAATATACATGAGTCTGTACCCATCGAAAAAGTCGCTCGTCATCCAGTCGTCTCCCCTCATGTACCAAAGCATTCCTAGAGCTCCATAGATGATGCACTAGGGCTGCCATGGCGACGTGTCGTGCAGAGGTAACGGTCGAGGATCTCCTGTATAATCGTCGGAAAGTATGTAGCATGCTCAAAAAAGTAGTCATCTCTGGTCGCATATGTTGCCATGCACGTATCCTCCCCCACAACCGATTGGTAGTACCACACTAGAAAAAGAGGTGCTCTAGGGTCTCCTCTGCGTGCCCGCAGAATGCACATTGACGATCTGGTAGGTAGTCCTGTCTAGCCCGTACAGGTATCCGGCCACGTGCTAGTAGCCACAATGTGAAAGAGTGGCTCGACTGAATGGAAGACTGCCATACCGTCTGTACCCATGGCTGCCGTGGTCTAATACCTCAGAAAAAATCATATGCGCGTGCTACACCTTGAGGCTGCTGAAACCACTCTGACAATAACTCCGCCGCTGCTGCTGGGCTGCCCGCTGTCACAAGGTTACTGTCTCGAATCTTTAAGAGCTGCTTAAGCAGCGGTCCCCATGTCTAGCTGCCCAACTCCATACATCTGTCTGCTGCAAGTATGTGTGGTGTATCCATCGGATCCAGAGTGTGTCTTGCTTGCCCTGGAGTCGCCATAGAACCTTAGCCAGTAAGGCACGGTTCCAAGCACTCAAGTTCCTCAAGCCAAGACCACCCTCCCTCCTCGGACGACACAGCTCCGCCCATGCAATCGACGGTCGCGGCGTAGTCCACATGAACGATCTGCAGATCCCATAGATCCGATCCACAACTCCACTAGGTATCGGCAGCACTGACATCCAGTAGTACTCCACTCCCTGTAGTACTTAGGCCACCAGCTGCGCCTTCCTAGCATAAGACAGTGTCGCCTTAGGCTAGGAGGTGACTCGCCTGCTCAAAGCATCCAACAATGTGGTGTAGTCTAATATCCATAGCTTTCGAGAGGCGATGGGGATCCCTAAATATCGGAATGGCATCTCTCCCAGCTGGAAGCCTATAATCTGTAATATCTACTGTCGTGTAGTCTCATCAATCCCTGCCATATATATGCATGATTTGGCCAGATTGGCCGTCAATCCGGCCATCTGGGCAAACCTCTACAGACAATCAACTAGCCGCGTGATTGACGAGATATCACCTCAGGAAAATAGCAGCAAATCATCTGCGTACATCAGGTGGGATATCTGTAATCTCTCGCACGTAGGATGGAAATGGAAGTCTGACCTCGCTGCATATCTCACCAGAGAATGGGATAGATACTCCATGCATAGCCGAAAAAGATATGGGGAGAGGGGGTCACCCTGGCGGAGGCCCCGTGCTCCATGAAAAAATCCATGTGTGCTACCATTAATCATGACAAAGAATGACATCGTGGTGATGCACTCTCCAATCCACGTGATAAAGGTGGCAGGAAACTGTAGTACTGTGAGGACCTCTAGGAGAAACTCCCAGTGAACTGAGTCAAAAGCTTTCTGTAGGTCCACCTTCAGTATACAACGGGGTGAGATGCGCTTCCTAGTATATCTGCGGAGGAGCTCCTATGCAAGGTGAATATTATCTGTGATGGTACGACCTCTGACAAAAGCAGTCTAAGCAGGGTGGAGTAGATGATCTGATACAGCAGCCAATCGGCCTGCAAGCAACTTTGAAATCACCTTGTAGAATACCGTGCAGTAGGAGATGGGCTTGTACTCAGTCATTGTGGTGGCATGGGCTGTCTTGGGCACCAATGCTATGAGTGTATGGTTCCAAGAGTGAAGTAGTCGGCCATTTGTGAAAAACTCACGTATGGCAGCAATGAAGTCCTCTTTGATGATTTCCCATGTGTGCTTAAAGAACTTGGAACCATATCCATCAGGTCCTGGGCTTTGAGATCACCAATATCAAATAAAGCCCTCCTGATCTCCTCCTCTGTGGGTGCACTAATGAGGGCATCCTGCTGTTCACCTATAAGGACCCTACCAAAAATCATACAGTCCGGCTGAAACGTAGTGCGGGCCATTGGGGTCCCTAGCTGTGCCTGGAAGTGCCTCACAAACTCACGGGCAATACCCTCCTGATTCGTGACCATATTTCCATCCTACTATGCTACTACCACAATCTCTCTCCTTTTATTATTTCTCTTTACCATTGAGTGAAAAAAGGAGGTATTGCGGTCCACCTCCCTGAAGTATGTGTACTTGGCCCGCTGCTGGTAGAAAAGGTACTCTACATGCTTCAGCCTCTTTGCCACCCTACGTGCCTCAACATACTCCTCATCCGGCTGGCCCTGCTCTAATACTCGCTACTGTATCTCATCCAAGTGAGCCTGCGCATGTCGTGACCTCTCCTAAATGTGCTGAAAATCCTGATGGTTTAGCTGCTTTAGTTGATGCTTCAGCTGCCGTAGTTTCCCCTTGAGTTGGTACTGTGCGGTCCCATGATCTCCAGGCTCTGTGTGCCCCCAAGAGTCCTGCACTGTCTGAGTAAAATTTGGGTGAGTAGTCCACATGTTGAAAAATTCGGGTGAGTAGCCCCCAAGAGTCATACCTTTTCTTGAGATTATATGGATGATGGTTTGTAGCCGAAAACCTCTTGATCTTCTGTTGTATTCCTCTCTTCTTCTTGGACGTCGTGTGGGCGACGATCTACCAAGAGAATAACCACCCACCTCCTTCCTTAAGAATCCTAGCCACCGACCATCAAGGGGAAATAGGATTAGGGGCGCCTAGCTCCTTCCTTTCTTCTCCTCCTTTCCAAGCCGCCGGCCACAAGGGGATTCTAGAGCAAGGGGCGCCTCCTCTCTTCCTCTACTTTCCTCTCTTCAGTCGGCCCTAGTAAGGAGAAGAGGATGTGTTGGGCGCCGGCCCTAGCAAGGAGGAGAGGATGTGTTGGGCGCCGGCCCTAGAGAAAGGTAAGAAGAGAAAATCAATTGTTTAGGCGCCCCCTCTCCTCCTTTTTTATAGCCTTGCCACCGGCCCTAGGAAGTTTAGGATTAACAGAATTCTGTTGGGTGGATATGAAGCTTTATATAGAGGCTACAATAGAGACCTAGAGGAGGAATTGGTTTAAGCCTCTTGATAGGCTTGGGCTTCCTGTGTTCGACCCGAACACCCAACTCAAGTTCATCAATAATAATTCATACCACTAAAGGGTTATTATTGAACTACCATGCCAATCTCATATTACAATATGGGCTCCTTCTTATTATGAGTGCATTAATCTTTTTGTGTTTAAGATATCATATGTCTGTTAATTAAATGAGTTATTGACAACTCAATTAATTAACTTCTAATTCCAAGAGTAGTACCACTCAACTTTATTATCATGCCAAACTAAGTCCACCTGCAAGGTTTACATGATAATCCTTATGAGCTCCTCAAGGCGACACCATCAGCCTAAATATTAGGACACATATTCCTTCTATAATAAAAAACACACCATATAAACAACACTATCTCTCAACTCATCAGGCCTATTGATTTAACGAATAAATCTCACCATTGACAAGTTAAAGAAATAAATACTAAGTATATATGCTTGCTATTATATTAGGATTGAGAGGACACACATCCATAATAACAGAGGTCTTGTTCTTTTATATAATCAGTATAAATCGAACAACATCAAACGGTCCTGCTCAATACACACATAGTGTACTAGTGTAATTTTATAGTCAAGATAAACTAATACCAATTACACTACAACCATTCTAATGGTTTGTCCCAATCCATCTTGGTTGTGAGCTACTAATTTATAATTTATAAAGAACTGATAACATGATCTTCTATGTGGCACCGCACACCATGTTATCTATAATATAAATTAAGTGGACAACTGCATTAACATATATAAAGAATATAAAATACAAACATTTGATCAAAATGATTCTTATTTCAAAATAGATGTTCATATAAAAGCTAGACTTATAGTATACATCCTAACACCTAGCCTCAACTAGGATTTTACTATGCTCCCTGTACACTTAGATCAACTCGTTAGTAATCACTACACACTTAATTGAACCTCTTGCCATTATCAAAACTAAGGTTCAATCATTTGGTGCTCCCTACACCAACAATCTCCCCCTTTTAAATTATGACAACAAGTTTCAAGTTAATAAAAAAATATTTTGAATTGAAATAACTAACTGATGCATGCATGAATTGAAATGTATTAATGCAACATGATTTTCTAACTCCCCCTATTTCCAAGATTCCCCCTGTTTCTAAAACTCCTCCTAAATTTATACTTGGGGGGGGGGGGGGGGGGGAAATCATGTTTTGAATTTCTTTTATAATTTTGTACTCTCTCTCTGAACTTGACATGGTTTAGTTTTAATCAACTTGATATAAAACCATTCAAGTCCCTTTTTAGCTTTTGAAAAATATTAGAAAATATAAATATTTTTTAATTTTTTTAAAAAAATTAAAATTTAAACATGTATCTCTCCCCCTTTAACATAATAAAAAAGAAGTAGAATATATATAGGTGTGAGTCCAAGTATGTTATAAGAAAAAAATACTTAGACAAAACAATATTCTCTGTGGGCACATGTTCAACTTAGATTTCAGCTAACTACCAAGAGATAGTAGCTTGACCAAATTAGTCAAGTTTAAGTATATCATTCCAGTTAGCTTATACTAAGTAGGAATACTTAACTTGATCAATAATTTATGTTTATAGCCCAAGCTTTGGTTCGATGCACATACTTAAGCATTTGGAACTTAGGCTAGAATCCTATGCATCTCACACTGTTCTAGGTTTCACAATACATAATCAAGTTAGCTAGTGTACTTTGTGAGATGCTTAACATAGATCTATAGGTTCATAATTTCTAGGGGAGAAATCTAGTCTAAGGCAAAAATATCCTTTTCTTTCCTTTTGAACTTCAAATTTTAAAACTAAGTTTTAAAAAAAACTTAAAATAAGCTTTTTAAACTAGTTTTGAAAAACTAAGTAATAATAGATTTTAAAACATGAGTTTTGAAAATTAAGAAATATTTTTTCTTATTCTATCAAGCATAGTCCTAATTGTACCAAGGATGACTGAAATATAAGAAACTATAATAGTAGTAAAAAAGATGTCCAACAAGGTCAGTACAAGTCAAATATGAAAACTAGATCTACCAGGGAGGTGGCTGAGGATGACTCATGCTCTAGGATCTGAATTTATCCATCATCTGAGTATGTCTAGCTCTGTCCCTCTCATCCTAAGTCTCAAACTAACTAATCATGGACACCTCAACCTGTGCGGGCCCGAGGGAGGAAGGGACCTGCAATATCACTGAAGAACGAACGGATTAGCTGGCGCCGGGAAGTCCCGGCAGGCCACTCCGACGCTCAAGTTAGGTTTCCGACGGAAAGAATAGTAATGGAAGGAAAAGACAATAGTCCGTATCCAAGAGATTCCCCCTTCTTTCATGAACTGGCTGACTTTTACCATATCAATATCGCCCAACTCTCCCCAGAATCTTTCCAGATTATTTGTGTGACTATTATCATCTGTCGTTTGTATAATATTTCCCTTAGTGTTGCTCTGTTCCATTCTCTATATTCGTTGAGGAGCTGTGAGCCTGGCATCTTCTTCTTCACCGTCAGGCCGGGTCTGGAGTTTCTGAGTAATCCGCGTGCTGCGGATGAAGGATCCGAAGGAGTATTACTTCTACATCAAACCCCCACAGGAGTATCCGTGGGCCCGCAAGTGGGCCCGGAGTCTCTCGGCATTTCCTTTGGCAGGGGAAGCACCGACCAATGGGGCTTTGCGTGAGGCCCGTCAAATACTTGAGGGTCTAGACTTTGACTTGGAGAAGTTGGTCCGCAATGAGGCACTGATGTACCGTGCGGGACTAAGTCCAGCTAACATTCCTCTGGGAGGTAACGGTAACCTATGTAAGTATGGCGTGTATTGGTCCATTCCTTGGTAATGTAGTATCTAATCCCTCGCTGTCTTACAGACCTGGTCATGCTGGGACACTCAGTTAATCAAAACCTGAAGTGGGAGCTAGCACGTCCCAATAATCTTAGAGTAGAGAGGGATCCGGCTGATGATTCTTGGTTCAAAATCCCTACACATGTGAGGATTAAGAAGAAGGGTGCCCCGAAATCCAAGTCAAGCAAGGTGTCGGGGGCCACTAAATCACAAAGATCATCGCCCCCTGAACTGGCAAGGCTGATTGAAGGACCGCCGGTGACAAGGTCACGAAGCGCCCGACAGTCTGTGAAAGCTGAGCCGCTATTGGCATTGCCCCGCAAAGGGAGGAGACTTTGCCAGATGTGTCTGAAGAGACAGTCTTGATTGTGAGGCCATCGGAAGAGCGACCCCTGTCCGAAGCCCCCCACACTCAACTCCTGCGGGCTCTGGTGTCCCAGCTGAAGCCTTCACAGGATAGGCCCCAGGCAAAGGGGTTAGTAATCCATTCATCAGGGGAGGTCGACAACCAGAAACGCGCTGCCGGCGATATTCCCCCTCCAGCCTCTCCAAACGGCTCTCCGAGAACCAGTGCTAAAGGTAAGAAACGAGCCAGGGAGGAACCTCCCATGAGCCCGTCATCGGAGGGGCAAGAGGAGATGATCCAAGCGCGATCGGTCCGGCAGCAACCAATCCTTCTTCTACCCCTAACGAGCCGTTTCGGCCGACTGGCTCCGACGTATGAAAACCCCTTGTAATTGATTATCATATTGAGGTCGATCACTTAGGCTTCTTGATTTTTTTGTCTCATCAGATATGTGCATTCCTTGTTAATTAAGAGGCTGTACCGATAAACTTGCTTCCCGAGTAAAACACTTGGTTACTTTCGCCCATCTTTCCTCCTGATTCAAGGTCTCGTGCAATAGAACTTAATTCATTTGAGAATGTCATACCTAAGCCTCATCATCTAATTTGAAAAATTCCCGGGCGAGGAAACCGGATATGGCATTTATTGTCTGGGCAGGATATCAGCCTCGAAAAAGGAAACATACCTTTTTGTCCTGGCAGGCAGTATTCCTTAATGGTGAATGATGCAAGAGACAGCGTGCTTAGTCTGCCCATTGCTGTCGAGGGACACGCGTCCAACAACGGCACGTTGCTGACACAAGTCAGGAGAGTGGGAGCCGTACGACAAATCGTTCACCGTCGAAGCCTAACCGTTACGATCGGTCGGTTCTCATTGCGATAGCGGGGTCGCGTTGCCTTTTAAAAGTCCTGGTTCCTGCTATGCGACTCCTTCACTAGGTCATCCATCGGCATCGGCGCGTGTTTGTGTTTTCTCCCTCGAGTAAGTTTCCTCTTCCTTGCTCTCGTCTCCTTGGCCACCTTCCATTATGTCTGATATCAAGGTATGGTACGAAACCCAAAAGTCTACTTGCTCACAACATACTATCTCCCGCCTCCGGGAGGAAGGAAAAATCCCGGCGGACCACGAGGTTCGCCTTCCTTAATAAGTGCAAGCTCTTTTTTTAATAAATTTTAAATTTTAAAATTTAAAATTTTTAATATAATAATCTCGAACCGTCGCGAACCGTGAACCGAACCATGAACCGGTGGTTCCGAACCGTGAACCGTAACCGTCTTGGGCGGTTAAGGTTAAGGGTCGACCTGCCATGAACCGTCGAATTGGCGGTTCCGAACTGTCGAACCGTCGGTTCTGAACCGTGGTCGGGTCTAGGCATGATTATAAAACATGCTTTAGAAGCAAAAGAGACTTTTGTCATCATAATGACTCACTCTTCGCATTGAACCAGCAAGATATTTAATTCAGATAGACATCCATGTGGTCAACGAAATGCATCTCCAACTTAAAGATTATCCTACAGATCCTGATCTGACTTGGGAAGCACTTACAAAACCAGAAGATCAACTAAAGCACTGAAGAGCTTTGGTTCAGGGAAGCCATTGGCTATGGGACAAATACCATGACCATGGTGAATATCTTTTGGTAGAGAGACTTATACCGAGAAAATATACTAGCCTAGAGAAATTGACACTATTTTTTCCTTATAATTATTCTACCCATCATGCTGCTCTATGCCAAAAATATCAAAAGAAAAATGAAGAATAGATCAATAAAAAATTGGCTAGCTCAGCAAAAGCAGCAAATTCTTTAGCCGTCAGCACCTTAGGAACACTTCCTCGTTGGATTTCACTTATGAAGCAAACTTAGATAATATGATGAAGACGTAAGTAATGACGCTTTAAACTTACTTGTTTTTTCATGAAATCAAAGACGTAAGCAATAACGCTTAAACTTACTTTCTTCTTCATGAAGTCAAATACAAGACTCTTAACTTTATTCTCTACTAGAAAGTGAAAGTACACTATATATTCTTCATTAAGTCCACAAAAATCTTCTTTACATTATTCGGATATGAAAGAAATGTAATTAAGTGTAGGATTTCATTGCCGTTCAGAGTCATCTTTAGGTCTATATAAGAACCCCTAATGTGTACAAATATATAGAAGAAAGGAGAAAAACAAACGTGTGCAAAATTTTCTATAAGAGTCTTTCTTTTCCTTTGTAATTTCCTACTTGTTATAATTTCCTCGTCTTATAATTTCTTAATTTGTTATTTCTATTTTCCTAGTTTGTAATAAGGGTAATGATATGTTGCATGAAAAGCTAGCATGAAAAGCCAGCATGACAGACACAGGCATGGAAGTGGGACCCACCTGCATGCAGGTGGGATCCAGCCCTTTGTGTCTGTCATGCTAGCTTTTCATGCTGGCTTTTCATGTAGCATATCGTTACCCTTGTAATAATTTCTTGTGACAATTAAGAGTAACATTTCCTCATGACAGCTTAACCAACTAGTCTAGGTTTGAGAAGGTTCTGCCTACTTTTAGTTCTTATATCTGTGTTATTTTTTCGTTTTCTCAGTCCTTATCCAAGTATATGTACAATAGAAAGCTAATTGTATAAGGCAGAAGCTTAACTTATAAGATCTGTGCAGGGTAAGTAAGGCAAGGCAAGACTTCTGACCCTATATAGATGAGGCTCATTGGAAAGAAAAATTACATAAGAAAAGAATATAAAGTAGTGCATCGTTTCTCAATTAACCTAGATTTCAAATAAACAAATAAAGTCTGAGAATTAAATTTCCATCTACCATACTAAAACAATTAAAGTTCCTACGGCTCCGAACCGCCCGGCGGTTTTTTTTTTGATTTTTTTTCAACGGCTAAGATCATTTGACCGTTTTTTAATCAATGGCTATGATTTAGTGTCAGTTATGATCCAAATTCTATAAATAGGAAGTTCATTTCATCATTTCCACACACTTTCTCTACTCTCTAACTCTCATTCTCAACTTCGCAGTTCGCATTCTGTAATCTCTACGCGTTTTCGAGTTCCAACTCCATCTTTCATTACAATGGAAGGAGACCGCGGTGGAAGTTCTTCACATCGATCTCGGAGGGGAAAAGAAATAGCGCATGAGGACCCCAACATTCAATCCACCGATGATGAGACCGAGGCCCAACACCTTCCGACGCCCGAAACACAAGGAAGTACTGATGCAATTACTTCTAAGGTTCAGGAACATCCTCCTCTAAAATCTTCTATTTTCACTAAACATTTTGAGAAGGTCACTCTTCCATCGGGAGAAATGCGTGCAAAATGCAAGCATTGCAATGCTTCCTACAAATTCCAAGCCGGCGGCGGCTATGGATCGTTAAAACGACATGTAGAAACGAAGCACCCGACAGAATATGGACTCGAGTGTTCTCAAACATAATTATCTAGATTTTCTAGCGGTAGTAGTACTGATTTCGATTTATTTTTATCTAGATTTGCCATTGATTGATAGCTCTTAGATCCTCCAAAAAAAGTTGATAGCTTATAGAGTTTTTGATGAATCACATATTGCCCATAACATTGCACAATTATTATGTTTAATTTTAGAAGAATATGGATTAACTCATAAAATATTTTCAATAGCATTAGATAATGTTAGTTTTAATACCGCTTCTATAGATGAACTAAAATTTGTTTGCCAACCTGTTATTGGTGGTTTATTTTTTCATATTCGTTGTGTATGTCATGCTTTAAATTTATGTGTTCAAAATGAATTAAGACTTTTAGAAAATTATATTAAACTAATTAGAATCACAATTTCATATTTATGGTCTCATCCATCTATGATGAAACAATGGGATAGATTTTGTATAGCTAATGGAATGAGACCTAAAAAATTTCCACGTGATGTACCAATACGTTGGAATTCCACATATCAACTACTACAAGATTCATTTCAATATAAAGATTTATTATGTTTATTTTTTGTAGAAAATAGTAATACTAATATATATTTATTTTCACAACAATGGAATATTTGTAATAATATTTGTGAAATTTTAAAAGTATTTAATGATGCAACCGAACAACTTTCCGGTGTTTGTTATCCCACTGCTCATTTAGTTTTTGTGAATTTTTCTAGTATAGTATTAATTTTAAATGAACATATCAATAATGAAGCTTTAACTTCTTGTATATTAGCTATGAAAACTAAATGGGAAAAATATTTTTATTTAATTCCTGAAATTTATTTAGTTACATTTGCTTTAGATCCTAGATTTAAATTAGAAGTTTTACAAGAAATGCTAACTTTATACTATGATTCTTTAAATCCTGTTAAAGATCCTTCTTCTCTTGATCCAGCTAATATTATATATAATATTAGAAATTATTTATGTGATATTTATAATCAATATTATGTGAAATATGGAATACAAACTAATATTTCTGAAGCATAACAATAAACTATTAGTACTAATTTAAAACTTTCAAAAGCACAACTTTTATTAAAAGAACGGACAAAACGTCCACGAGGATCCTCAAGTTCCACACATGAACTTGAGAATTATTTTACCACTTCTTTTGATTTTAATGAAACAGATAGTGAAGATTTCAATATTTTAAAGTAGTGGTCATAGAAGGCTCAAAGCTTTCCCGTTCTCTCCGTAATTGCCAAAGAAATTTTAGCATGTCTAGTGTCAACTGTTGCTGTGGAGCAGACATTCAGTGCCGGCGGCAACATATTAGATGAACGGCGATCAACTATGTCTCCCGACTCATTGGAAGCCCAAGCATTACTCGACGATTAGACCAGAGTCGAGAAAAGAATCCAAGGAATGCAACTTTCAGAAGATGAAGCCGAAGAATTTGATACTGAAGGAACGAATACAACGGGAGGAACGGAAGGAAATGGAAGTGAGTGAAATAAAAGGGTGAAAATGTAAAAGAACTACGTGGGCTTTGATTCCCTAAGCCCTAAAAACCCTAAAAACCCTATACCCTAAGCCCACGTAGTTCTTTTACATTTTCACCCTTTTACATCACTCACTTCCATTTCCTCCCGTTGTATTCGTTCCTTCAGTATCAAATTCTTTGGCTTTGGCTTCTGAAAATTACATTCCTTGGATTCTTTTCTCGGCTTTGGTCCAATCGTCGAGTAATGTTTGGGCTTCCAATGAGTCGGGAGACATATTTTAGTTCATCTATAGAATTTTAAAACATGACATACACAATGAATATGAAAAAATAAACCATCAATAAGAGGTTGGCAAACAAATTTTAGTTCATCTATAGAAGTGGTATTAGAACTAACATTATCTAATGATATTGAAAATATTTTATGAGTTAATCCATATTCTTCTAAAATTAAACATAATAATTGTCCAATATTATGGACAATATGTGATTCATCAAAAACTCTATAAGCTATCAACCTTTTTTGGAAGATCCAAGAGCTATCAATCAATGGCAAATCACACCCATATAAGAATGAGTTTGCCAATAATCACTCCAAATATCGGCACATAAAGAAACTTTATTATTTAATTTACTAAATTCATCAATTAAATTTTTTCCTTGTTTTATTAATTTTTTAATTGTATGAGTAAGTGTAGTCCTAGGAACACGTTTAACACATGGATTAAGAGATTCTTTACAAAAATCTTCAAATGTGCATTTAGATCCAAAACTAAAAGAAAGATGTTCTACAGAAACAAATTTAGCTAATGACTCTCTTAATTTATTATCAGAATATAAAAATAAATCGGAATCAGTACTACTACCGCTAGAAAATCTAGATAATTGTGTTTAAGAACAGTCGAGTCCATATTCTGTCGGGTGCTTCGTTTCTACATGTCGTTTTAATGATCCATAGCCGCCGCCGGCTTGGAATTTGTAGGAAGCATTGCAATGCTTGCATTTTGCACGCATTTCTCCCGATGGAAGAGTGACCTTCTCAAAATGTTTAGTGAAAATAGAAGATTTTAGAGGAGGATGTTCCTGAACCTTAGAAGTAATTGCATCAGTACTTCCTTGTGTTTCGGGCGTCGGAAGGTGTTGGGCCTCGGTCTCATCATCGGTGGATTGAATGTTGGGGTCCTCATGCGCTATTTCTTTTCCCCTCCGAGATCGATGTGAAGAACTTCCACCGCGGCCTCCTTCCATTGTAGTCGAAAGATGGAGTCGAAACTCGAAAACGCGTAGAGATTAGAGAATGCGAACTTGCGAAGTTGAGAATGAGAGTTAGAAAGTAGAGAAAGTGTGGAAATGATGAAATGAACTCCCTATTTATAGAATTTGGATCATAACGGACACTAAATCATAGCCATTGATCAAAAAACGATCAAATGATCTTAGCCATTGAAAAAAAAATCAAGAAAACAAAAAAAAAACCCCAATGGCTCCGAACCGCCGGTTAACTGGCGGTTTGGAGCCGTTGGAACCGGCGGTTCGGAGCCGTTGGACCCGCTGGTTCCAACGGAAAAACGAAAAAAAAAAATTAAAATTTTGAACCGACGGGCCGCCGGTTTCACACCCTCTTGAACCGAAACCGGCCCGGCATCCTGCCAGGCCGGTTCCGGTTCAGCCCGACTAACCAGGTCAACGGGCCACCCAGCCCGTTGACCCAGGCCGGGTCCGAGCTGGACCCGACCCGTGGTCGGGTCTAATCATGCCCAATTTAACTGGCCAACTCAGGAAATTTTTACTTAGCCGCCAGCAACTCAAGAGCACCTTCCTCGTTAGATTCAACATCTGAAGCAAACTTAGACAATATGATGGAAACGTAAGCAATGACGCTCTAAACATACTTGTTTCTTCATGAAGCCAAAGACATAAGTAATGACGTTTAAAATCATTGTCTTCTTCATGAAGTCAAATACAAGAATCTTACTTTATTCTCCACTAGAAAGTGGAAGTACACTTTATTCTTCATCAAGTCCAAAAAATCTTCTTTATATTATTCGGACGTGAAAGAAATGTAATTAAGTGTAGATTTCATTGATGTCCAGAGACATCTTTAGCTCTATATAAAAACCCCTAATGTGTATACAAATATATAGAAGAAAGGGAAAAAAACAAGTGTAAGTGTGTGCAAGCTTTTCTATAGTTTTATCATTTCCTATTTTTTAATTTTCATTTTCCTAGTTTATAATAATTTCTTGTGACAATCAAGAATGACTTTCTCATGATAGTTTAAGCAACTAGTGTAGGTCTGAAAAGGCTATGTCTGCTTCTAATTCTTTTATATATATAATATATATATATATATATATATATATGTTATTTTTTCATTTCCTCAGTCCTTATCCAAGTATGCATACGGTAGAAAAGTAACCGTATAAGGCAAAAGTTAAACTTATAAGACATGTACAGCTAAGTAAGGCAAGACGCTAACATAAGACCTGAAAATAGCTAGGGCTAAGTTAACTAAACTTCTGGCCTTTATACAGGTAAGACTCACTGAAAAGAAAAATAACATAAGAAATGGACATAAAGTAGTTCATCCTTTCTCAATTGGCCTAGATCTCAAGCAAACATATAAATAAATTCTGAGAATTAAATTCTCATCTTCCATGCTAAAATGATTTAATTTGGTAGCAAATTCTCATCCTCCATTAAATATTGGTATCAGAGTCAATTCCATCCTCTATTAAATATTGGTATTGGAGCCTAAAAATCTAGGATCATGATAGATGATTTCGTCTAACTCTCTAAAATATTAAAATCACCTAAACTACTTAGACTTAACACTCTATCCTACTAGAAAAATTATCACAGTAGACTTAAATAACCATCATTGTTATATCCACACAAAAATATACACTCATTTTCTACATTCGGATACTCCTTGTCTAAACACTATCACTGTTCTTCTTATCAGTTTAGGAAAGGTTGTGGAAACTCACCAAGAACATACGATCATACTTTACAGTAACATATTCATTGTCACAAGATCTGTTAAACAGAAGATTCAGCTAACTTAATTTAATAAATATTCTTAAGAAAAAGAATGTACTAAACTCTCAAAACTTATTGAAGAAAATAAACCTAGGAACTTTGAACTTCAATCAAAAGACTTTTTAGTACAAGTCAACGAAATACTTAAAAATTACAACGCTCAAGTTGAACTTAAGAAATCAAGTATAAATGGTGCTTGATGAATCGATATCTGATTACCGAGTCCAGATTCTCAAACCCATATCAGAATAAATATTTAGATACTAAGTTCAAACGCTTGGGAGCCAATATTTGAGCATTGACCATCAGTGTGGTGTTCGGGAATCTAATAATTATTGTTCAGGGATGTAAAGCGTTTGGAAATCAGATCAGGTCAAGTCAATTAAAGAACAAGACCGGACCATCAGGAAATAACCCTTCTGATCTCGTTCTTCAATCAGTACTAAGGTTATAACAAATACTAGAGTTATTTCTCGATGGTCCAATCTCGTTCTTCAACTGACCCGATCCGATCTGATTCTCAAACACTTTTACATCCTTGAACAATAAGTATTGGTATTCCCAAACACCATGCTTCCCGAGCACTGGTGGTTAATGCTCGGATATTGGCCTCCCGAGTATCCAAACTCAGCATTCAAGTATTGATTCTTGGAGCACCATGCTTCTCGAGCATCTGTGGTTAGTGCTCGAATATGGGTTTCCCGAAAATCTGGACTCGGCAATCAGACATCAATTCTCCGAGCATCTTGTCAATGGTCAATACTTGGATATTGGCTTCCCGAGCATCCGAATTCAACATCCAAGTATTGATTCTCCGAGCACCATGCTTCCCTAGCATCGGTGATTAGTGCTCGAATATGAGTTTCCTAAAAATCTGAACTTAGTAATTAGGTATCGATTCTCCGAGCATCATGCTTCCTAAGCATCAGTGGTTAGTATTCCGATAGTAGTTTCCCGAGCATTCGAATTCAACATCTAGGTATTGATTCTCTGAACACCATGCTTCCTGAGCATCAATGGTTAGTACTCGGATATGGGTTTCTCGAGAATCCGAACTTAATAATCAGGTATCAACTCTCCAAGCATCAGTGGTCAGTATTTCGATAGTGGTTTCCCAAGCATTTGTATTCAATACTCCGCATTAAGAAGAGACACTAGCTAATCTGACAGAAGGCTTCACATGACATTGTGTCAGGAAACCCCTAATAACAATGGTCGGATCTGAACCCCTAAAAATCGATAGCACCAATAGTTGAGGGGCATGTGGCATTTTGTCATAAAAACTTCCTAACGGTTGTTTGATCTGGCCCCTATGAGCACCTCAGGCGAAAGTAAGTCACAGGTATGGTTTTCTTCTCGCGAATGGAGGCAACTCTTTTCCATTAAGCTTTCATCCTTTTTCTTCGTTTTCTGCTTTTTTTTCTTCATCTACTTGGAAGATTTCGCATCTTTACAAAATCTCTATTCTTTCTGAGATGACACGAACTTAAGCGTTGGCGTGGCTACACCGATAGAACCAACCAACCCTAACGCTCTCTACATTCTCAGGCTACGGGACTTGGAGATCTACCAGAATCGGGCGTAGCTAAAAAGCGTAAAGGGCACCATCATAAAATCTTGTCATTAATAGGGGCATTAAATGATGTAAAAGTAGAGAATGAATGGATGATACAAGAGATATGTTTTTAGAAGGCTCAATTCAATTATAAATGTAATAGAAGTGCCTCAAATGAATAAGATAGAATCAAAGGAAACATTTGTCATAACCTGGTGTTAAAAAAGAATGATCATACAAGAGCAACTGCTTCAACAATGCCAAGAATTCTATCAAAGATGATATATTCCACATTAGGTATGTCCTTGCAAATAGGATGTGGATGCTGAAAATACTATCCTTAGGAAACAACTTAGAATGAACCATTTCTCATGAGCTCATTTTAGAATAGTGTGAATACAAGAGCAACTGCTGTCAAAGTGTAACTACTGACGAAGAAGAATGAAGAAGACAGGGATGAAGAAACCTGTTGCTTCTCACATATAGGGAGGGAGCATTTGTGTTGATTGTAGCTTAATGCACAAGAGAAGGCAAAAGAGAAAACAAGAGGGAGAATCCGACAAGCTTTTGTGACTGCTGCTCAAATCAAGGATGTAGCAGCGAAGGGCTGCAAAAGCTGGAACACAGGAACGATTGGTAATGCAAGATGCAATAACACAGGCAGGAATTGTTGGATATAGAGGTGGCAATTTCTAAAGGGTCCACGTCAAAAGAATATAGTTGTCATGGTTGATGCAAGGGTGTGGAAACAATATGGTTGTAATTTCCTCCTGATCAGGCAGCATCTGGAGGGAGCTAAACCCCTCTCGTCATGATTTAGAGGGACTGCTTGTGATTGTCGTGACTTAGAGATAGTGACTCCGTCTCAATGGCATTTTACTCGTGCTTTAGAGGATGATAAATTACAATAGGTCACTAGTAGTATATGATATTTGCAATTAGGTCCCCAACAAATTAAAAAATCACTTCACATTTAAAGCTGGCTCTAACAGAAGCCAGTGAAAAATAAGTACTAAAAATCCCTAGTAATTTTTATTCATAGATCCATATATATGCAAGGTTCAATCAGATTTCAATCCATTAAAATCAAATACAAAACTCTGGCTGATGAAAATTATCCTTTCCCTATGTTATTTCCAGCAATTTGAATGAAATTTACCCAAGCATAAATAGGCCAATTATCCTCACCTTTTCTGAAATATATGGGCAACAAAGGCAAGGTTAAGATTTGCTGAACCTTCAACTATGTCCTTCGGAGTCAGATATCTTTTGCACCCCATTCTGTCTGCATGTTCAAGAACCAATTTTGCTCTTTCATTAAGATCCTTCACTGTACTTGCATAAGGCTTCCTACTATGTTCAGGAGCTAAAACATTTAACAAACATGCATAAGCCTCTCCATCCTGCAGTATAAATAAATCGCATGAATGTTGCCAACAGAACACATCAGTCATAATACTACTAAGACTACAAAGTCATTTCTAATTCTGATTTTCTGATCCACAAAAGATGCTGATATTAGTAATGGAAGATAAATGAAAAGGCAACCTTTTAGAAAGCATCCATCACAGGGATACCTCTGTTTGTTGGTAATAGATTTAAGCCTCCTATTAAAAAACTAGATAGTTTCTGAAAAAGTCATCTATTTCAACATAACAATGATAGATTTGGTGGTGATGGTGGTGGGCACATACATACAGTTTAGTGATATATTAATATTATTACATTGCTTAAATCAGTTTTTCATGTCATAGTCGACTTTAGTTAGCATGTGACCAATTGTCAACTAGCATGATTAAAATATTTAGATAAAGAATAACGATAAAGATATCTTGCTGGAATTTTAATTGAACTTTCATAGTTGAGTCCCTTGATTTCTGAAAATCAATATAGGATTAATTTCAATTTGATCGTCTAAAATATGTTCTATTACAATGTCCAAGAAAGATGTGAGATTGGTAGAGTAACAAAAGGATGATCAAGAAAGAGTATTTAATAGATCTTTGTAGTTTAAGTGTCATCTCATATTGTTTATACCTTCACATCCGATGAGAAGTTGGTTATTGATCTCTTGAATCCACCTTTTTTAAGCTGAAAGTTCATCCACCTAAGTAAAATCTTCTCTGGAGGCAGGTTCATAAGCTCTTCAACATCCTGTTAGCCCAAATTTCATCATAGGTACTTTTTAATCAAAACTTTTGTCTATGAAACTATAAGAATACACGTAATCCACCTTGCCATCATCCACCAATTCTACCAGCTGAGGAGTTTTCTTTAGGTTAACGTCAGCTAGAAGTTGAATCTGAAGGAAGCAATATAAAGTACCGGTTACAATACATTACTCAAGAATATTAATTTTGGTAAAAAAATAAAAGAGACTCAACTGCCACTATTTTCCTGCTCCAGCAATTCATATGTTCATAAAGTAAGAATGTGAAAATTGAGACAATAAAGTAGCCATTATAGCATTATTTATTGCATTACAAAAGGGAAAGAGCATACCTTGATAATTTGAGATATTAATCCGAGTACAAGGTGAGGCTGCATGCATAAATTAGCAATCAGTAACATGCGAGCAGAAAGAAGAAAAGACTCCATGTAGAGTAGCTCATATTAATGATTTCTTAGCACTTGGTAACTGTTTCAGAAAGACCCAAAAACGTGACAAACTTCCTGATTAACGTAAGAGTTCAATCTAGGCATTTCATAAATTCCATCACTAGTAACTTGAAATCATACAAGTTGCTAACAGGAAGACCATGTCAATAGATTCTTGGTCCAAGGAAATCAGTATGACAAGCTCTACCTTCAACATTAATGAACAAGACTTTACAACTTGATCCTTTTGCAAACAGATAATTTTTTCTTTTAAGCACAGGATAAGCAAAACCAAGAAGCGTAAAGATGGAAAGAATACAGAGGATTAAGATACACTAACCCTCCCTTCAGCTAGATCTTGTGTACCGATATTAACCAGAGTACATCCAATGGCCTTGGCTGAATTGAGGCAGAGAGTATGATTCTCATTCTTCTCCCACGGATTCAGTATTCTTTTTGTGTTGACCGCCCGCTCATCAATGGTACCCGGCGCAGCAACATTGATCAGTTTACTTCATATGCAAATAACCAAACATCATTATCGCTTCCTCAATCACTGGATACATTGAAAACATCAAGATAAGTCAAAAGGGTGGGAACTTAGAAATCACCAGAGGAGAACACCATCCTTGGAAATCTCAAACAGATCGTCAGTCATCGGATCTATAGGGAGGTCCTTCTTAAGAAAGGGATCCTCTCCAAGATAGCTATTGATGTGGGAAACGTAGGATGCCTTTTCGGACTCACTAATGGTGTGAAGCAGGGTGGTGGTCGAGGCCTTGAGGAAATCGGACAACGAGTTCTTCCCACCAACCCTCCCTCGAATCCTCAAATACACCTTCACGAAAAACAGAAATCGCGCAAAACATAAACAAATACCTTCCAAAGACGCATTTTTTCAGCAGTTATTCAACAAACAAAAAGGAAAATCAGGAAACATACCCGAAGGAAAAGCTCGAAGTCGACTTGATGCTCAAAGTCAGACAATGACTCCCGCAACAAAGCAGCCGTCTCTTCTTCGGAGAGGCCGCCTCCTACCATCTTGAGCTGTGCCATGGCTGCCGAAAGGTCATGGACGCTGAAGCCTTCGCCTCTGCCACACCCATTACCACCACCAGCACTCATGGATAGAAACTGTTTAGGAGGGAGAAAAAGAAGGATAAGCAAACAAAGAAGATGATTCATGTGGCATTGAGTTGAGAAGTACCTGGGATTTGAGCGACCGGAGCTCGACCTGGGTGAACTGGTTCTGGAGCGAGGGATCGGAGACGACGACGCCCTCAAAACCAGCCATCGGGAGCATGGCTGCTGCCGCCTGATCTCGAAGGTTCTTTGAAGGAAAGAGTGAGAGAGAGAGAGAAAGAGAGAGAGGAGAAAAGTTAGCAAAGTGGAAGAGAGATGCAAAAGGTGTGGGGTCGCTGCCCCTCACTCCTCTTCTTTTCTATTTTCCGAGAGAGAGTCGTTTTGCAAGGGACGGAAAGGCAGAGGCAGCAGCAGCAACGTTACGGAGCAATTCAAATTTACTGGGCTGGGCTGTTGGGTGTCCCACCTACGAGTGAATTCAAATTTCTAACCGTTAGTTGCTGAAATAAATGTGATATTTCATGTTTTAATTAATAATTTTTATTTTTAATAAATTTGTACACTTTTTTTTAGTTTTATAAATTAAGTCGAGTACGTCAATTTTTTAACATATTACATGGGTTTTTTTTCTGGAGACTTATTAACTAATTTAAATATCAATATATGATTTAGCTGTCGATTTAAAAAATAAAATATAATTTATTTTCTTGCAACATGTCGAATGGGATGAACAAAATTCACCCAATTATTTTGTAACAAGGTAAAGTTGGCTTGACCACGGTTCGAAATTGATTATTCAAAATCATTGATTCAATGATTTTTAGAATGTCAATCATTAATCTTACTCGTCCAAGATAATTATAGTTAAAAACTATCAATTCATAATTCACGACGATTTAAAATTAATTATTATTTTTTAAAAAAATAAAATTATAAATTTATATTTAAAAAATATAACAGTCATAATCACATCCAACAGTCAAACCAATCCATTGACCCAGTTACAAATTCAAATCGAATCAGATTCGGATTTGATCCGGGATCGAATCTAAATATATATATCACATCAGTTACATCTTTAATTAATTTTATATTTTTAATGATAACTTTTATTAGATATAATTTTATTATTACATAAGTTATATTTCTGGATAAATTTATTATTAAATATATTAAATAATTTTATAAATTTAATATTAAATAAATAAAATAAGATCTTAATAATTAAGAGATTAAAAGATTAATAAATTTAAAATAGTCTTACATTAATGAATTTAAAGTAAATAGGTTATAAAATTAACTTTAATAAAATGATAGAATAATTCTACATCAACAAATTCAATTCATGATACATAGGTTAAAAAAATTAAATGGTAAAATAGTCACACAAGTAATTCATGATAAATAGATTGAAAAATTAGAATAAATTAATTAATATTACTAAAATATTCTACATATTATTAAATAAAATTTTATAGTTAAAAAATTTTAAATAAAATTTAAAGAAATTATTAAATCAACATGTAAATGGTCGATTTGTCAGTTCATTAGAGGCCTAACCCATAACCGATCCATTGAATCGAGTAATCGATAACTAATCCATTGACTCGATTATAGGTCTAAGTCAAGTCCAGTTAGGACCTAGCCTAGGTCGAACCTAACCTGAGTTGGGGGTAAGATAAAAGGGAGTGCTACTAAGTATGAACCATAATACCAACTAAATACTAAAGTAAATACATACACAATATAAGCATGAAAAATCTAAATAGATAAAAATTAAAAAATATATTTTTATTAATATTAAAAGAGTAGCTCTTTAAAATATTTATATAAAAAAGAGTTTCATATGAGTTGATCTATGTAGTACTTTTAAGCAAATTTATATGCTAATTTTAATTATTATTCGAGTTTTATTTTTAAGATTATAAAATAATCAAAAATAATAGACATAAAATATGTCATATGCTAAGTTATAAATTTAAAATATTGTTTAAAAAATACAAATTTAAAAAATATATATCATAAAATGAAAGTTATAAAAATACAATGTTGGATTTAATTTCTTAATTATGGGTTTAATTGTAATTTGTATAACACATTTAAGTGATCTAATTAAGGTTTATCGGGTTTTGGATTATTGATTGAATTTGTAAATCCTAAGCCGCATAAGTTCTATGGACTGAATTAGAACTTTAAACAGGAAATACAAAATAAGGATCTAGTTTCTATCAATTTTATAGTTTAATATGTAAACAAGTAAGTAAGAAATTTATGTTTAAATGTATTCAATGTTTTATTGAATATGTTATGATTGGATGAAACCAATACTATGGAAGCATGATGTTACCTTAGGAGGGATTAAGGTATATAGGAAGATATTTAAATCTTACCTATAATGCATATGAATTAAGGAAAATGATAATGCACTTACACTAGCTTATTTGTTACTAGTAAATATGGCTGAGGGTCTGCTGGCGGAGCTGGAAGAGTGGAGTATAACCCAGTACTGGGAGTACGGGGCGTTATGGGGAAACTGGATCGAGTTTTCTGGAAACTCGAACAAGAAGGGTTTCCCTATGATCGACGATCACCGTATTGGTACTCTGATGCGTGCTTTGCCCGAGCACGCTAGAGGAGTGGCACATCGGATATGGGGCCAGCATGACTGTCGACTCACCTATGCAGAGTTGTGCAAACAACTACTGCAACATGAGTTCCCAGAAAATCTGGGCGAATCTGAGTCTGACCCTGAGGATATCGAAGAAGATCCAGAGATTCTGGAGTACTTCGAATCCGAGGAAGGTTCAGAGTCAGAGACAGACACGGAGTCCGAGGCTACCCCGGAGGATGATCCTGTGGAAGAGGATGATCCTGCACTGGTCGAAGACGTTCCGGAAAATGATCCAGAAATGATGGAGATGATTGAAATGATAGAGAGAGATCTGGAGGTGGAGGATCCGGAGATGATCGAGGATGCTCCAGAAATTGACCCTGAGGAGATAATGGATGTTGATATGGA